>NC_089695.1:11131233-11434263 GCF_031753505.1 Anomalospiza imberbis
CTTACCACTGCTCCAGTTTGAGTGGGACAATATTTCTGTTGACCTATTTTCTTCCCCACATTTGCTAAAATATTAAATGGAAGAGGGTCTCATTTTTATCTCAGAAAACATCAACACATTCTGAAGAGCAGCACAAGTTGTGACTGCCACCAATGTCAATTATCACCACTGTTCATTACAGCGTGTTCAAGTAATGCTCAGTTACCAGATTAGGAGCAAAAATTTAAGTGACATTTGTGCCAGTTGCCAGGGTCTGGAGGCATCCCTGAGATTTATGTCCATCTGCAAGGCATCCTTTGTATGGAGTATCTCCATGCTCCAGTATGCAGTGCCTGACTGAGGGGATAGACAACCAAGCACCTGATTTGTGGTGCTCCCATCCCCGAGCCTCAGCTCACCTCCAGGAGCTGTGCACAGGACTGTGGGCAGGAAAACTGAGAGGTCAGAGCTGAGCCTGCCAGTGATGGATCCAGCCATGCAGGCTCCCTAGCAAAGTCCCCCCTCTCAGCCCTGGGCAGGAGAGGCACTGAACACTCAGACATTCAGGACTTCCCTCCCTGGCAGGGAGGGTGGACAGAGCACAGGGGCTCCATCAGCACAGCCAGCACCAGGCTCCAGCTTAGACCTAGATTCAGGTTATTTCATCCCAGCAGCCTCAGAGTGCTCCAGACTGATGAGCAGGCTCTCATCCTCTATGGGTGACATATGGACACGTCTCCCTAAAAGAAATGAGCTCGTGATCTTCTGGATTTCCCCTTCTGGAGCACCATCTGTGCCCGCTCCCAGTCCCAGCACCCGCTGCTGCAGCATGACCCAAGGCAGCCCCGCACGGGCCCTGGAAGCAGCAGCAGCATCCTTGGCTGTCCCAAATTTAAACACATCCATGCTGGAATAAGCTCAAACACATACAAGTTCAACCTTCATTTGGGCAGGCAAGGAGTCTTCGGTTGACAGATTTTCTCTGGCTGCATTAAGTATTAAAAAAAAAAAAAAAAAAAGAAAGAAGAGACTGCTGACATTTAGTATAACACTGCAAGTCTGTAGCTGGAAAATAAATCCCTCTGCTTCAGAAGGAGGAAATCTGAGCTGCAGTGCAGCCCAAGCAGCAGCGCAGGTGAGGATGCTGGGCCCACATGCTGGGGCTCCCAAGAGCTCAGGGAAGCATCATGCTGAGCCCTGACCACCCCTTCCGCAGGGGCCATGGGCAAGGGAGAGTCACTGCTGAGCTGACTAATTGCTCATTAGCTGAAATTAACTCTGCAAGACAATTCTGTGATCACTGCTAGAAGTCTGTCATTAAAAAGGACTGCGGACATTAGTTCTTAGCTTCCAATCAAAGCACCAGCAATGTGATTCCCTGGCTTTAGGATCAACAATCTGCTGTCAGAGAAACATGGGAATTGCCTGTGGTCCATCCAGCTCACCACCTGCCTCTCACGCTGGCCACCACCCACTGGGTGCATCTTAGGCAAGAGCACTGCAGGGGCAGAAATACAACACTTAGCCCACTACAGCAGCCTCTTTCTGCTCCTGAGATAGGAGAACAGTTCGTACCCTGAAGCATGAGATTTAATATCCATCCAAAACCTGCTCTTGTTAGTGATTCTCAGTGTCCATGCAGAAATTATAACCCTCAGGAACCAGGACCACAACCCTTCCTAGAGCTATGGCAGGGAGCTCAGTGAAATACACCCCTGTCAGAGGAGCTGATTCAAAATATTAGGAGATGAATTTTTTCTTGGCATCATTCCACTGATTTTTGTGGTATAAAACCCAGGGGTGAACATGGTCCAAGATATACACAAAATTAGCTAAATTCTGAACTGCACTTGCTGACCTCATAACTCTTAGCAGTTGAAATGTGGGCTACAAAGCCAATTTCCAAAAAGGACATGTCCAGTTAACAGCGGGAGACTGTGCTGACTCGAGCTGTGTGAGCACACTACTGAGATATTTCCCACACAACCTACATTCATTCCATACTTTTTGGAAGTGCTCCTCAAAAGATGGTGTCAAGGGTGCAAATCCTGTAGATCAAAAAGATATGTGACCCGTCAGAAGGCACAGAGCTTTAATCACTCATCATTTTGGTGCTTTGAGAAGCCCTAAACAACACACATGGGTTTTCTTCCCCCCAGCCTCAAGACTGCAGGGTAGCAGCTTGCCTAAGGTTTAGGCAGCCCATATGGGGACATAGACACCCCTCTGGAATGCTTGGAAAAGGATATGCTGTACAAGGACTGTGAAAATCCCAATTTGTGTCTACAGATAGCACCCAACATACAAAAACTATATTCATTCCTTCATTTTGGTATTGTTTGAGCAACAGTGAGGTTTTAAAAGCAGCAACTCTCACTGTTATGAAGTTGCACTATTTTAATAATATAACAAACTGGCTGATACAAAATTTGAATGTACACCAGAGTTGTTACCCTGTGGCTAAATGTCTCACCCTTACTTAATCTTCTCAGGCTCCAGACCTGCACAGACAGACACAGGACTTTAAATTCCACAGGGGAATTTCTGGTAAACTATGCATCTACAGATATGCAAACACGGAGTATTTGCAAAAGGAAGAGTCTAATGTCACCTGTAATCTCTCAAGCCTGTGGATTTATACATGCAATTGAAGAAAACCCTTGACTTTCCACTCCGCATGGGAAATCGGATGAATCACATGCTCAAATTAGGTCTGCCATCAGCTCATAGCTGGGGCCATATCCTTGCCATCTTAATTCTGTTCTGTAGCCTCAAAAAACTCTTGAAATCAGTGTGAGTATTCCAGAAGTATGCTTCTGCTCATGTGGGTAAGGGGAGTCACCTTTGCTCCCCAAATACAACTGAAGGCTCACGTCAATATTTACAGCAACAAGGTTGGAGATCACATTTAAAAACCCAGTCTCTGGTATTTGCAAACTTTCTAGGAGTGCTGATACCAAAAGCAGAAATGTGCAACTTGTCTTGAAATGTTTATTCAAGTAAATAATTATTTAAGTTTGAATAATTCTAAAGAATCTGAGCCAGCATCCTGCTGCAAACAAAGAATATTGACTCAAATCCTGCTTTATGCTCAGTGTAAGGCAGTAACTAGAAGATACACAGAGCCTTCGTCAACTGGATATAATCCAAGTAGGAATATGTGATAGCACAGAGTGGCCCCAAGGACTGCTTTAAGAACACTTAGAACTTAAATAATCATAGGGGTCAAGCCAGCAGCATGTGCAAAAACCTGCATGGGTGGGTTCCCAGTGCAACACACCCTCCACGGACCCAGTCTTTGGGAATAGGACTGAGGCTGCACTCACACAAACATTGCATGAGTTTGCAGGAGGATGGACAAGCACAAGGGAAGATTTCATTGCTGAATGCTTTGCTAGGATGTCCCAGCTGCAGCTATGATGGACATGGGGCATGGGAATCTGATTAAAAACCAATGTGAACTCCATAAGGAGAAAACCGTGGAAGTGAGGAATGTTGTGAAGTGTGCAGTGTTGAGTGAAGAAGTGAGGCTGAATGTTGGTTTGTAAATGACACTAATTAGACCAGAAAATGTAAGAATGGCAAAGGCTCACACAAGCCTCCATTAAAGTTTCCAGCAGTACAGCTGAGGAGCTGAAACACCACGTACAAACAGCAAAGCCCCTGCTCCTGGCTTCACTACAACTCTGCATTTAGACGTATACGATTATTCTGTTCTTTGGGAGGGCACTTTCAGATCCAGGATGCCCTCCTTGAATTTCAAATTTTCAAATTCCCATTTCAGCAGTCCCTGCTGTACTTCTGGATGGCATTGAAATTTCACAGACTGTACTTCCCTTCTGAAAGAATCTATTTAGGAGGGAAGCGGGAAGGTAACCAGCTGGAAATCCATGATGGAGGAAAGACTACTTGTTACCTCCCCAAGGGAGACAGAGGAGAGTAAAAGTTAATGGAAGGATAATCAAGAACTCTTCAGGGATATCAGTTTCTACGCCAGGAGCATATATAACTGAGACTTGTTTGCATATCAAGAAATTACAGGAGAAGGTGTGACAGCCAAATGCAGCTTATGAAAATATGGCTATCAGTAAAGCCGATAGCTGCCTCGCATGTGAAAACCCAATCCTAACACTCAGCTTGGCAAGTGAAGGCTAAATAACATCAATATGTCTGCTCTGGGCAGCCGTGCAGTGAAATCACTTCTTATGACATTTACAGTGTTTTCAGAAGACATGCCTGGGACTCAGAGAAACAGGCTGGTTTCTTAGGGATTTCAAGGATGCCAGCTTAAAATATCCACAAAATTGAAATACTCCAGCTTTAAAACAACATGGTAGAATTGGGTGCCTTTTAATAGTCAGTGGGAAAAAAAAAAAAAAAAAAAAAACCCAACCCAGCAACTCAGAGATTGCTTGAAAACACCACACTGTGCTACATGAACAAGACAAGACATAATTCAGTTTTAGACAGAGCTCTGCATATTTAAGTTCTTCAAAGAGTTTTAGCAGATTAAACTCCAAAGAAGCTGCACTGTCCAGGAGCAGAGATGTATTATTTATCTGCTCAGCAGTGCACACCTGGAGTCACATCACCTCACCTGGAGAGCTCTGTGTATCTCAGTGGGGCCAAGAGACCCCATCAGTCCTGGCATGGGAGTCCCTTTGGGAAATAGAAGGAATTCACCCTCATCTGAATATCCTTCATACTGTTACAAGCATTTTGTTCAAGAGCTATCTTGTAAATAGAAGTATCTGTGAAGATTCCCCCCTTCACACCAATGCTCCCATTCACTTTCACCCCAGACATTTAATAAAGCTCCCAGCTGGTCCCTGCAAATGCCACTGCACTCTGGCCAGATCTGGGCCCTGACCTTCCTGCCAAGGCCAGCACAAAGCCCTCCTTCCCTTCCTGCTCCGGGCTGGTTGGCAGTGCTGCTAGAGCCTATTAAACACCATGAAAAGGAAGGACCACGAAAAGCCTTTCACTGGGATAAGTGATCAAACGCAGGATTTTATTATTAGAATCTATTTTGTCAAAAAGGAGGATATTGGCCAAGATTATCCCAGTCTGTTTTGTGAACGTTTCAGTGAAATCTTTCCCACTGGCCAAATCCAGAAATGTGTGGGAAATTAAGTGATTTAGCCTATTATACATCTTTTACCACACTAATGACCAACATTCTTCTTGATTGTCCAGGGCATTTTTTAGTGTGTGCCTGCCATTCATAAATACATAATTGCTTTCTTGTTTAAAATCTGTATTAACATAGAGAGCAGTTAGATGGCTACCACAATTACCTGGGGGCAAAAAAAGTTCCATCCCATATATGGTACAATCCACCACCATTTTTCAGGGCTGTAGTCCATTTTGCCAGCTGAGTGACTTCTCTGTGAGAACTCCATTTCAAAAATTCCCCAAATCCTCCACTTTTAAAGCTTTTCATGTTACACCAGCTCTTCATTCCACTTCACTGCCACACCACACACCATGAGAAGCCAGAGTCAAGAGGTTATTGTGGAGCTCAGTCCATCATTATTCAACACTCATTTCTACAAAAGACTCCAGGAGTTTCCAAGTTCCAAACGACCCTTCCACAAAGAAAGAGTTTGGTCCAGCACCATGTCTCCATCCTCTGTAGAATCCTCATATTTTTTTCCTTCTCTCTAACATCTGCAAATCTTTGATAATTTTCACCTTCTCTAGGCAGTTCAATGACACTTTTGATTTGTGAGTGAGTTCAGGCAGGCATTTCAGTATCACATCAGTACTGGCTTTCTTCCAACCAGGAGACTTAGAAGAACCCTGAAGAGGTCTTTGTATTCAGACCAAGCCTTCTGCTGAGCTGTAGGCACCACCTGTAAGGTGACTCTATGCAAATGACATCATCGCGTGGCCAGCGTGTTCTTCCGACAGTAAATTTGTCTGGCACACAAAGTCAAAAATGAGTTTTTTCAAATTGTCAGCATCTTGAGCTCAGTCTTTCAGCTAAATACCACGTTGTGTTCCTTCTACTCCACGTCTCGCACTTCAGCAACAATGCAATCTCAGCAATCAAACCTGAGCTGGCACTTTTTGTGATGACTCACAGAGATGACGAAAATACGATTGCTCTCCCAGACTTGGGCTGGCTCAAAATGGCACCAAATGTATCACAGAGGTGTTCCGTAATTCCCCACCCTTTGTCCAAAGAATTAAACACACAGAAGAGACACATGCAGCAATGAAATGGCCATTTTACCCTCATTTGTCACCAGTCTGAGTCTTAACTAATGGGGCTTAATGTAGTTGTACATTATGGTTTCAGATGGGTGTCTTAACTCACACTGAGTTATGCACTTCATGAGGAGCAGCAACAAAACCACGCGCTCACCAACCGAAGCACTGAGAAATAAGGCTGGAGTGAGACTCTGTAAGTTAAAGTGACATTTAGTAGCATAACAGCCACATAACCTCCAGATGGAGGCTCTTAACCCACAGCAGACTTATTTCTAACGCTGCGTTTGTCACAGGTGACAGGCAGTTACATGCTCCCCAGACACAGTGACACACAATAGAGAAACCTTCATTCTCTCTGAAGGCAGAAATGTTTGTCCTTGTCACCCAGTGAAAGATGGCAACTCCAGCCTGGTGTGTGCTGCAATCACACCAGCACAGTGAACCTGGCAGGAGGAAAATTAAAGAAGCCAAGAGGCAGTGCCTACCTTTTGAATCAATTTATCTCAGGGCATGCCTGCAGCCCTCCTCTGCGAGACACCGCTGCTGTGCACTGGCAACATCACTGAAATAGTCGACAAATATCGACCTCTAAAACACCAGCCAGGCTGTTCTGCAGGAACCCTGCATGTGACTCAGCGTGGGAATACATCTTCAAAAGCAAAAGTTTCAGGCACCATTCTCTTAGAAAAAACTGAAACTAAAACCCAGCTCCCAAACAAACAGTTCTTTTCAAACCACTCTTCCTCCTTCTTTTCATTTTTAATTGCACCAGGAATGAGCTTTTCTGGAGCACTACTTTAAAAGTCTTGGAAAAGTCCTGCCAAGTCCTAGAAAAACACAATGTAATTTTAAAATTACAGTCTGACAAACTGCTGCTTTGAGAGAACAACCATCTTCTAAATGACTGAGCAGGAGGCCTCAATCGCTGCTTTACACAGGCTAGAGAAGGCACCGCAGGAGCACGCAGCGGTCACTGCTCCACTCCACGCAGGCCACGGCCTTCAACAATATCTGAACACCACCACACTGGTAATGGAAATCTCAAGGAAATGCTCTGCACCATCTTTACTTGGCCTGAATTTGGTCTCTGTCCTGAAAACATCAGGATGGTACCACGGCACGTCTGTGTCTTGTTACAGTGTCAGATTGATATCGCACAGCTCCAACAAATAACAATTAAATCAATTTGTGTTATTTCAGTCTGAGCTGGACTGTGCACTAGAGAATACTACACAGAGACAGGGTACACTGGGTGCAGCAATGGTCACCTGAATGAGCTCGTGGTCCAGACAACAACCTGGATTGAAGCTGGAGGTGGGACACCAGGAGCAGTGACAGATGATCTCTGCCTCTTACACAGATGGGAAAGTAATTTATTTTCATTTCTACAAATCCTCTGCAGCTTTTGGACCTGTCAGTAGTAAAGCACTTCGCAGCAGGAGCAAAGTGGTCCAGGATAATCCTGCAATGTAACTCTTGCTAATAAATCCAGTGATGGGCAATGGCACCTTTGCTTACTAGCCCTGCTTTGGAATCCCACTCAGCACCTGTGGGACCACATCAGGCAGGGAGGATTTGGGGAGCTGTCAAAGGGCAGAGGAGACCCAGTGCCACTGACCCTTTTCCCTGCCCAGCCACACTACAGGTGCCACCAGGATGACCCACACAGGACAGGATGACAAAGAGAGGAAGCTGCTGGCAGAAACCCAGACCCAAGCTGCAGAATCTGATGCTACTCTGCAAAGAAGAGTGGTTTGGACAAATTTCCAGCCACAATTCTGTCTTTTATCCCCAAATGAGCCCATGGCCTGCAGCCATCCACCCTGAGTCCAAGCAGAGGGACAGCGTGTGACATGTGTGACATGCAGCCCCACTCCTGACAGCCTTGCTGGCAGGAGATTAAGAGCTTTGTGTTGCTGGACATGAACTTATGTCCTTCAGCTGACCCAGAGGCCATCAGACTTTGAACGTGTGTACCACTGTGTCCCTGTGGCCAAGGCCAGCACAAGCCACCCACAGAGCCAACACCGGCAGCACAACCTGAGGCCACCTGCACCACAGCTGCTGCCTCCAAGGAAGCTGCAGGAGAGGGTGAAAGCAAAGGAAAATACCACTTGTCTGGTGAACATTTGATCATGGCACAAGACAATTTATCCAGGGTGGAATTCACCCCTGAATTTGCCCCATGGGAGAAGGGCAAATTCACTTTTAAGCATTTAGAGACTTGAAAAAAAATTCCAGCAGCTGGACCCACTGCATCCCACAACAGGAATGCGTCCCTGTCTTCCAGCTTTAGTGATCCACGGAGCTCTGCTTGCTGCTGGCTGTAACCTAGAGTATTAACAGTACAAGATTTATGCTTAAAGCATATTAGTAACACTTTTAAATGGTGAAGGAGGCATTTTAGCAAACAGTAAATTCTGCAGAAGCTCTGTTTGGCAGAGTTATCGATAATCCTATTAATGACAAGGTGCAATTTACAGCAAACTGGCAGTGGAAAGGAGATACAGGACTTATGTGAAACAAAAAGATAATGCAATGTTATTCCATTGACTGTGTTTTCTCTTAATTGCCTTGTTATGTATGCTCAGGGCTCGCAATCTATCACGGATGAAGTTGTTTGTTCATAAAGCAGCACACAAGAGGTTTTTAATCCAAGATCCCTCTAGCTGCATTTCAGGATTCATTTCAAAGTTGTCTTTAATTTTTCTATTTTGTGTAAGTTTATCCTAATATTAGCAAGCACTCCTCTGAAAAGAAATTGCTGCGCTCTGTTGTGCTGCTTGTACTGGATTATTTGACTGCTTACTAAGGCTTTACTAAGTAAGACTGCACAAAGAGACAAAGCTTGCAAAGCAGACTGCAGGGCTCATGTCACTCTTCCCAGGCCCCAGGTTTGCAGAAGGGCTGCTGGCCCTCAGGACTGAATCCAACTCATTTGTGCACTTGCATAGACCTTTTGCACAATTATGAAACAACTCTATCAAACTGAATGCACTATTCTAATGTAACAAGCAAGCTTAACCTCTAAGAACATGTCACCCTATTAACGCATTAAAAAATACATGGAAATTTTAAAGATTGCAGAAAGATGCATTTGAGGCTTTAAAATTACTTAAAATATTTGTTTTCTTTTCAACATTATCTCATCTTCAGGTGTCTGCGTGGGAAGGCAGACAGATGGTTACTCAGC
Organism: Anomalospiza imberbis; assembly: GCF_031753505.1. NCBI lineage: Eukaryota > Metazoa > Chordata > Aves > Passeriformes > Viduidae > Anomalospiza > Anomalospiza imberbis. The sequence goes on from NC_089695.1 coordinate 11,140,622, forward strand.
TGAGGAAGTTGAGGCTGTTCTGTCTTCGTACAATGGTAAAAACCAGCAGTCTGGAAGGAAGATGGGCTTCAGCCTGGGCCAAAGTCCAAATTCAGGAGAAGAGACGGTGAAAACATCCTTTATGGGAACTGCTCAGATCTAGCTTTTGTGTGGTTTTGCTTCAGCTTCAATTCCCAAGACTCTCACAGATGGATTTGGTCATTACTCCATGAACAGCTAAAAGACCCAAGGTGCACATTTTTATACCATATATACCATATATACCATATATAGTGGCATATATATATACCATATATAGTGGCAAGAATGTCAGCTATGCTGGGAATGGAGATGATGAATGAATTTATTTTATTTCTAGTTTTAATTATTGGGTAAATTCCATTTACCACCTAGAATGTGAATGTGTTTTATTACAATAATATGCTTCCGGCATGAAGCCAAGACAGAGCTTCCAAGCAAGGGGGAGGGGGCATTAAACTGTGCTGGCTGGTGGTGAAAGCACTTGACATTTCTCCATTTCATTTTCTAGGTGCTACATCATAAATAAGCTCAATAAACTCTTACTTACAGCCCTGGCCAATTTGAAATCCTACCTGATAGATTTATTTCAAGTATACCCTGTCCTCCAAAGCTGCTGGGAAACAACAACTTGACACTGCCAACCTGTTATTTCTAGATCTGACATGGTCTGTACATCAGCAAAGCCATTTTCAGTGCTTGTTTGCAGAGATGCTGGAAGTCACTGGAAGCTGATGGCTGCCTACATTCATTGCTGAAGACACAATAGGTAAGCCGGGTGACATTTAGCTGTCCTACATCACAGGCACTGCCCAAAAATGGAGAACACAAAAATGAAGAAATAGATTTGGAGTTTTTTTCAATTTGTATTCCCCAGTTTAGGAGAACTAGAAAACTACCCCTTGCTTAGGATTAACAACATTGGCCAATCTTTATCTCTAGTTCTACTCACATTGCAACCAAGTTGATTTGCACCAGAGTAACTTGAGTTTCTCAGAACTTTCCCTTATAAAAGCTATTAGCTGGCATTACCTGCCCCTGGCAAATGCAGAGCAAAAACCACCAGGTGTGTTCTTGTTAAAATACACGCTTGGCTGGTGACCTCCATGCAGCTGATTGATGTGAAGAGGACTGGGACTGGACTTTCCAATTTGCAACAGCCCTACCTCAAAACAAACTGCAAATGAGAGTGTCACAGTCTGCTATATTAATTCAGGTACATGGTGAAATTAGTGAAACTAATCAGTCCTGGGTCTGACAGGTCAGTGACAGGCAGTGCAACTGTTTCATACAGATGATGTAAGCTGGGAGCTCACACCACAAGTACCATCTGCAACCACACCTTTGGGCTCTCCAACTTCAAGATGTTTCATACTTGAGCTGTTCTGGCTGAAATTTTAGCCTCAAGTCAAACCCTTCCCTGTTCATCCCTCGACAAGGCTGTTCACCACCAGCACCCTCTGCATGCCCAGAGTCCTCCAGCAGCATTTGCTTCTCACATGTTCAATGCAGCAGTCTGGCCTGTGAGCCTGGCTGGAGCTGCTGGCAGAAGGAGACAGCCCAAGAGATTTCCACGTTATCATGGCTCTCCATGAATGACTTTGAAGGGATATATAGATCCTATCTTCAGGAGACTAGCTGGAAGGGCACTGCCTGTGCAGGCAAGCTTGTTCCATCCAGTCTTTTATCCTGTAACTTGCAGGATCTCCACAGAGCAGAGACAATCCAGAACCACATTTGCCAAAGCCTCCTACACAAGGCCTGCAGGATGGTCATTTCCAGCTGCCAGGGCTATAAAGGAGGATGGGACAACACAGCCTTTCCTATGGGATAAAGATGTTTATTCCAACCTACACGGCAACTGACACTGTTTTCATTAATAAGTATTCAAATGTTGTCCTGTTATGAGTTCCAGAATTACTTTTACTAGTTAGTTTACACAACATACATAATTACATTTCCATGAATACAAGCCCCATTTCCTGTCATGCCTTTACATCCAAAGAAACAGCTCAGCAATACATTAATGCATGGCTGAAGGCTGGCAAGTCCCTGGGAGCTTTGGGTGCCTCCTGACAGGAAGGAGCTTTGCCTGCAGAGTGGGGAACAGGAGCTGCACCTGCCATGACAGTAAGCAACACTGTTGTGAAAGAGTACTGTGGGTTCCTGTGCACAGCTGTGGAGCCCAGGGGAAGCTCCATATGCTCTGGGATAGCTGGTTAGTGCTGTCAGACAGAGGCTGCTTGGCTCTGCACAAGCTGCTGGGGATGGGGCTGGGGCAGTCCCTGCTCCCAGCTCCGTAGGAACACACGTGCTCTCCCACAAGGCAGGTTTCCAGCAGCACTGCAGCAGCTGCCAGGTACTCACTGAAGCCCCTCACACCCGTGCTTCTGGGTGCACTTGTAAATTTTCACAAGTGTCTCAATGTTTGACAGACTCCCTGGATTCCCTACCTCGACTGCACTGGGGAACCAGGGACAGAAGAAAGGTGACTCTCCACACATTTCAGCCACTGCAGAAGTTATCAGAGAGATTTCAGTGAAGGAAACGTAAGCCAAGCTTCACCTCCACATTCTGCTCATGCCAGCTGGAAAAGGGAGGATCGGGCAGAGAGGGAACAAAAATCACATGAGTCAGGTTGCCTTCCAACAAATGGAGCTCAGTGCAGTGGCTGCTCTGGGGCCAAACCCCCGTCACTCCTCCCAGCCTGTGCCCTCTCTGGGCTCCTGGCAGGGCCTGCAGGATGTTTCTGTTTCCTCATCTACACTGCAGTGTGAACCATCCTCCAAGTTACAGGGTGGCAAAGATCAACATGGTGCAAGTTTCCCTCTCCTGGATGAGACATCAGCTCGTGCCAACCGGTGCTGCATTATGCACATCTCAAACTGCTCCAGCTCTGCATTAGCATTCTGAAGCACAGCTTTATCCTCCTGCTTCAGAGACCAGCCCCTGCTTTACATAAATCTTTAATGAAACGCTCTGCCTCAAGCACTGTGCCTATGAACAAAAGGCAGAGTTGAAGGAAAACAGTTTTACCTCCAAAAAACCAAAGCAGTTCTACAAACAGCACACAGAAATTACATTTGCTGCACCAATCTGGAATCCCTGGAGCACCACTATAAAGAAGGCAGAGCATCGAGAAATGTGAGAAGCTGGGACAGCTGTAAGTGCTTTCCAGAAAGACAGGTAGGAGAGTCATCCAGCTGAGCTTCATGCTAAAAACACAGCAGGACAAACCCAGTCTCCCAGTGCACATGTCTGGCTGATGCCCACGTGGGAGGTTGTGAAGCTGCATGTGCCAGGTTGGCATAAAATACTCCCCCAGCAATGCAACAGGTCAGGAGACTGATGTTAAAGCCTCGAGATTTAAAAACACATGCACAAGTCTGTCAAATTCCTATTCCCTAACCATAAGAGTGCTTATGGTTAATGCTGTCAAGTGTTTCAAGTGCTTCCCTCAGGAATTTAAAGGCTGTAAATGTTCATCTCCCCCTGCAACACATGCTAAGCAGAAATAAGACTAGAAACTGAAACTGTACCGTTCAGGATGAGGAATTGTTAATTTAAGATAAAACTAACTAAGTACCATAAAGCTAAAGATAAAATTGCAGGGGCTGGCAACACAGTATGACAAGGACAGTGAGAGTCCTAATGCAAAACAGTGACCAGGAGATGTTACAAGATCCTCAGAGATGAGAACCTGCAATGCAAAGACAACCAGCATTTAGGGCTGCACATTGCAACACTTGATGCTCTTCAAAGCAGTCTACAGGAGTTAAGGCACGTATCTTCCATTAAACTTAATGGAAAATGTTTGCTTAAATCCTCAATACTGTCTTGAAAATATGTATTTCAGACCTACAATCTGGACTGGATGCTTTAGTTTTAATTTTTAATATTCACATCTGCATGTAGGCCTCAGGTCAGTAAATCATTTAAATGTGTGCTTCAAAATGCAACAGCCAACAAAGCTACTCATGTGCTCAAAATTTAGTAAACATATAGACGTCCCATCCAGCAGAGATGGAGTTGCTCAGATGGTTCTGTGTTTTGCTGAACTGATGCCTGAAGCCTGCAGAGGCTGCCACGAGAAGTTACCATTTTGCCAACACGTATCACAATGTTACCAAGCTTACTACTCCTATAAATCAAGGGAAACAGCAATGCCAGAGACGTGCTCTGAGACAGCCTGGTGTCCTGGAGACATTGTTACTTGTACACTTTGGCTTTCTCATCCACATTTTGGGTTCCCTAATCAGGGATCTGAACTGAGTTGAAAAGCTGGATCCAATTGGACGTTTTTCAATTATGCCTTTATTTTCACTGAGCAGCAGGAATCCTAGACTAGGTTTTCAGTATCACATAAACATCTATAGAGAAGATTACAAATAAAGCACGAAAACTGTCCAAACACCCAAACCAATACCATAAAATAACAGTGATGTAGTGTAGAACAAGCCCTCCTCCCCAGCTAGATTTCAAATAAACAAGATACAAATGGCTCTGGCAATTCAAAATGCCTTCAGATTTGTCTCCCCCTTACCTCTGCAGGACAGCATGGGATGACCAGGGACAGGAACTGAACTCAAGAACTTGAGCTGAAGGCCCAGTGATGGGCAGGGAGTGTTATGCCTCTTGGGATTAAGCATTTTGGGAAGGATCATCATGAATATCTGGGCCTAATCTCCAACTTGGGAACTGAGGTCTCTGAAAGCATGGAAGTATTTGGATCTCACCATCAGCTTCTCACTTACTCCAGTCTGACAATAAATAATCACTACATGCACCCAACATTTTAGCTTTATAGAACCAAACGGCTATTTGTGGCTGCACTTTTATACTCAGAACTCATAATTAATCATATAAAAGCTCAGCAGTTTCCACTTGCAGTCACATCCAAGGTAAGAAGTAGGCAAGACAGCATTTGGATGTTAAACATAATGTGGTGTGACTGTGCAGAGAGTGAAGGAGAGGTCCTGCTCTCCCACTGCTGCCTGTTGCTTTCCTTGCAACAGACAGAAACTGGCAGAAAGTGGGATGGGGCTGTTCAATCTGCTGATCTAGAAGAGAATGAAAACAGTGAGAGGTGAAAACCCCTCCAAGGACCGCCCTGCCCCTTAGCAAAAGCAAACATTGACCACAGAATGAGCCCAGGGAGCCCGCTGCTGCCAGTCCCACAACCTGCAAACATGAGGCAAGGGAGAGGGAGGAGATTGACAGCTCCAAAAGAGGGAAGAGACTCCCTTTTGGCATCAGTTCATGGGCAGGGTAAAACCTTCAAGCCACGCTCTCAGAGAGCAAGTGGCATCCAGCACATGTGGAGGAGGAGACAGCGCTGTGGGAATTCGGGTCTAGCCAGCAGACACAGGCAGGTTTGCAGAGTAACCCATAACCAGTGCAGGCAGAGATGTGCACATAAAAATCACAGCACGAGGCCGGCAGTCTGCGGGATTGCTCCCCACAGCTGTGCCGAGGCACGCTCAGACAGGGGTGCACATTTGGCCTCCCCTCGTACAGCTGTGGGCCTGGACAAAGCCCTGCCAAGCACAGAGGAGTGCCAGCTTCCACACCAAATCCCTCCCCACTCGCTGAAATCCTCCATGTCTTCTTGTCATTTGGAAGGACGAGCACATGTGAGAGAGGCAGGAGGAGCTGCCCACATGCTGAGTGTTCAGTGGTTGGTGCTGAAGGTCTAAGGGACATCTGCATAGGGACAGCAGGCTCATGCCAGCAGGCACCAGACACAGCAGCTCACAGCTGCACTAACTTCCACCTCAGGCGGTGGCCACAGTCTGGGCTGTGCCACACTGGCCTCGAGACACTCAGCTGGGCCCCACTGAAACAATCTTTTATCCACTGCACTGGTGCTGCTGGCAGGCAGACAGCAAACTGCAGGATTCTCTGCAGCCCTTTATTCCTACTCTCTCAGTAAGGTTATCACCCTGGCCCTTCTGCTTTGGAATCCTCATCCTCCCAAACATGCACGGACCCCTACTCCTACATTAAAGCAAGGCAAGGACTTCCATGGCCAGGTACTCTGAGTCACAGCATGCCCTTCATAAAGAACAGGGTTCCCTTGAACTCATTTCTGTGTGAACGACAGCTTCATTTTCAGAAAGAGCAGCTCATCTTGATCCTTCCGAGTAATTCCACTGATTGGAGGCACCAGCAGATTGCTCTGTGGCTCATTGATTAAGCTCAATGTGAATAATTGCATTACTGAAGTAGATTGGCTCAGGCACCACTGAAGATAAGTCAGAGCAGCCAGCGGTGGCAGAAGCAGTGCACCCACCTGCACAAGGGCCACCCTGGCGCCCTGACTCTGGGATGACAGGAGAAGGTGCCTGTGTGGCTGCCCAGAGCTGACCTCCAGAAGGTCAGCAGCTTGCCTGTTCTTCCCTATGGCTGTATTTCACTCCCAAGTGGATGGGCCACTCCACACCGTGGCCCCAGACGTGGATTTAGTATGCATGACAGTGCTCCTGGGGGCAGTGCCTACACGGAGCAATGCTAAACATGCTGACAAAGGCAAGGGAAGTGACCTGGAAATGACAAAGTGAAGCAAGGGAAGGAGCAAAGACGAGGTGGCTGAGGAGAAGCATCTGCACAGTTATTTCTACAGAGCCCGCTGAGGAGAGGCGACGAGGTTTGTCTGACACAGTTGGTGCAGTGCAGGCGCTGCTGGATGTCTCTGCTGTGGGCAAAGCTCTGCAGATTGGCAGCCAGAAGATTAATCCTGTACCTTTCAGAAGTGGTGGGGGCTACACACAGAATAAAAAAATAGCTACTTTAGTTTTTCATCACGTAGAATATTATGTCAAACGGCAGAGACGCAGTGTCCTGAGCACAGTCCCAGCTTCTGGCAGCAAGCACAGAGCTGCCACACAACTCTGAGCAGCTTAAACTGTAATTCTCAAAGCAGAAGTCCCTTTTTCATAACAAGAACCAGCAGAAAAATTACTTTTAATATGCAGAAGGAATAATTTGTAAAATCAAATATGAAATCTAAAAAACTAAAGAGCTACTTTTATGATAGATGAGGTTTTAAACACCACATGAGTGAAGAGACTTCCCTTAAATAGGTGCCAGTTAATTAATGAGATTTGGTAAATGAATGCATTTCCTGCGCCACAAACTACAGGCTTCCACTTCCAAAGTACATTATGTTAAATTGGACAAAGGCCCATTATTCTGGAATAAAAGATTGCCCACTGGAGGGTTCACACTAAAAGTATTCCAAGAATATCTTCATCCAGGACTACAAGCAGTGTATTTGCAAGCGGAAACCAAGCAATCCTTAAAAACACCAATACCTCCTACAGGAGCTGGTACATTCAAAGATTTAGCACTTAGTAGTAAAAAAAAAAAAAAACACAGTAGCTCAGCCTATTGGCTTTACAAAAGCTCAGGAGACAGGGATGAGCTGCCTCCTGTGACCAGAAGGCTCTTGGAGAAGGTTTGTGCTCTGCAGTATAAAGCAGTGAACTGGCTCCATACCCTGCACTGCACAGATGCCACATCTCACACTGTCAGTACCTGGGGGCCCCTGGGTACGTTCATGTGAACGTGAGCCCCAGTGTGAGCTGGTGTGGATGGGATTAACAGCATCTGTGCAGTGTGCCCAGTGCAGGGTATGGACAGGACAGGCTCAGCAGCCTCAGCACTGGGCAGAAATCCACAGTGGCCTTGGGTACCAACAAGTGGGTGAGTGCATGGCTTGAGCAAACAGAAGTGGTGGAGCCCACCAATGGATACCAGCTCATCCTGTAACACTCCCAAAGCCACTTCCTCCAAATTCCTCCCAAAAGTTTGCCTACAAAAAGCTTTACAGCCACAGAGTGCTCAGCCCAGATGAGGGGATGCTCACAGTGCTGCACACAGAGGGCTCCAAGACGTTTGGGACAGAAAACACCTTGACCACACAACTCCAGGTGTTCACTCCCCAGGCTAGCTGGTTGTAACCCTTATCAGACTATGTGCTACTGATAGAGGAAGACTATTTGAGTTGTTCTGTGGAATAATAAGCACCAACCTGGCCTCCTCAGGAACATCTCTGAGCACTCTCACTACAAAGAATCAAAGTCAACTCACCAGGATGCCCAACTCTTGACTTTCATTATGGAAAATTATTCACAGCAGAAGTGTCACTTCAGCAGTGTACAATTTCTTGTCACTATAAATATTTTCATATCATTATTTTCCTTCTGTTATACCTGTGGAGTCTTAGACCACACCAATTTCTTCACCTGTGCAAAGCTTTTCCCAGACAGAGGACAGTCCTCAGCTTCCTGGAACACAGAGCAAAACTCACAAGGACCCTCTCCAGACTTTTAGAAAGATTTATTAAGACTATCTTACAGCACTTTCAGTGATTTTTCCTACTTCCTAAAATACATTTTCCTTTCCTACCAGAAGACCCATCTCTGCACACACTCCACCTTCAGTATAATCAATATATTGATAGAGAAGTGAATGCCTTGCCATATATCTTTTTACTGCTGACTTCTCCCTATGGCTGTTTGAACTAAGTCCATTCTAAACCCTTAACTGTATTTCTGTGCCAATGATTTCCAATTCAAAGGCTTTGCTTTGTCAATTACACACATGCATGCACACACCTACATGTGCATCTTCTGTTAATGCTTAAAGCAATACTTGAATCCTTTAATATTCTCTTCAAGGCCTTTTACAATTTTCCCCACAATGCTATTTAGACTAGCAATTAACCCCCCTGAAACTCCACTGCTACCTAATGCTCTTACAGCAGCACTCAGAGACAGGACAATGTGACAGAAACACGCATTCACGTCCTCACATGCAGGTGTGAAGTCCTGGCTTGCCCACAACCATGTTTTTTTAACTTATCTAGGGATGAAAATCCTTAGTTATTCACAGCTCTGCCCACCCTCCTCTGTTTTGGTAGATCAGAGCAAGAGTACTGAGTCATGCTGGCAGAACCATCATTCTTTCTCCAGGGATGTCTGGTACAGCCAGTGCCATCAGATGACACTCACAGAATGACCTGGGCTGTGCAGCAGCAGCAGCACAGCGTGCAGGGGTGCTAGAGCAGCTGGGACACATCGTGCCCCTCACCTCTCCAAACGTGCCAGCAGGAAAGAGCACTACTTTCCAATTCCAGGGCTGGTTTCATGCTGCCAACCACCCCGAGGCATGGACATGGGCAGCAGATTAACCTGCCACAGACAGGACACAGCTGAAGTCTACAAAGGGCCTCTCCTCCCTGCAGCTCATGCCAAGACAGCTGGGGAAACTCCACAAGTGGAGACTCAAGCATGCAGACATTGCTCAGAACCTCAGTTTACAGTCAGCCTTCCAGGGAACTACTTGTGTATCTACGAAGTCTCCAGGAGCAAATTGGTTCTCACCTGTAGGAAACCAAGAGAAGAAACTGTCCCTCCCACAAGCTGTGGCTGCCCAGGTGTTCCTCCTGATAGCAAATGTTTGACTCCAGGTGGATTTTAAATTGAAGTTCACCTGCAGTGACCTGTTTGGGAAAGTATTCCCTAATGTGCTTTTGTCTCTGCACATTTCTGCTTAAAAACAGACTTTTCTGATCAAAGGAACTGGAACTTCTATACTACATAAAACATGACAAATCAAAATACTTTTCCTATTATGAGCATGAAAAGAAAGAGAAACCTTCCTACATAAACATGATAGAACAGACACTCCAGTCACATACTAAGCATTTTTCAGTGGTTTGGGAAAGAAAAGAAATACAAAATGTGAAGTTAATATTCCTACTGGAATGAGATGAAAGATATTATTTTACGCCCTACTTGAAACACATAGCAATTTTCATCTGCCCTAATAAAAATAAATCAGCAGCTGATCTTCCATATGCATTACAATTACCATTTCATGCAACAGCCACAATGCTTCCGAGATGCATTCGCCCTTTGGAACTCCTGCCACAAATAGAGCTGAATTTAGGGACTGCTGAGTGCAAAAATTTTGTAACACCAATTCTTCAAGGACATTGTCATGTAGGAAATGCAACGTGGGCAGCTAGAGAAAAGCATCCGGAGAAAAGCATCCAACTCCAAGTAAAGATTTTTGAGAAGAAAATAATTAGAACTGAACAACTGAAAAAAGAAAAAGTCATCTTGCATGGCACCAACTGCTGAGGGACCAGCAGAGCCCAGTTTGGAGCACACTCATCACCCAGACAGGAATTAATTAATTCCCAAGCAGCCCCCCCTGCCTGCAGCTCAGCCTCTTGCAAAGATGCTCATTTGCAGGGCACGACAACTTGCTGTTAGACAGGAGAAGTTCAGTATTCATTAACCAAAAGAGCCCCCACTTTGTGCTGCTGCTGGCTGCAGTACAAATCACCCACCCACAGGTTTTATCAATCCTGTCACTCACTGTCCCAGGAACCTGAGCCTCGAATGCAGCAACACTCCCAGCCCTCAGCTGGGGCATTAGCACACCCAGAGCCCAAAGCTGGGAACCTGCAACGACTCTTTGAGCAACTCAAACAGAAAATGCTGGAAACATAAAAGCTTTAATCTCAATTTGCATATAGCAACTTATCCTCACAATAGTTCACTGCTCAAAAAAGAGGCTACATGAAAAGGGAGAATTGAAGTGGGCAGCTGCACCTTGGGAGATTTACTCCAAACCCTCCCAGGAAGCCTCTGGAAGCTTGCAAGCACACACTTTTCTTTTACAGCCCAGGACGGTAATACATTCAACTGTGCTAAAGCAAAAGTGTCAGACACAGAGATTTAAGGAGATAATACAGTGAAGGCTCAGGGACTAGATAAAATCATAAAAGATGCAGGCAAAAGCTGCTTCTTGCTTGCTCTTTACTACCACTTGTCCCTGTTGTATTGGATGGGGAAGGCAGAGCACAACAGCTTCAGCAGGAGGGGTGGCTGGGGTAACCTTCTCCTTGGCTGCCCAAATCCAAACCCAGCTTGTCCCTGAGCACCCCTGTTCTTCTGGCTCAAAAAACCAACTCTGGTCACCAATGCAAACATCTGCATCTAGCAGAATGAGGCACCAGATGTACAGGGGTGCAACCTGCTCCAGCCAGCACTGTCAGCTGGAAATCAATATTGCTTTAGGGGTTGACCACAACCTTGGGTTCTGCTGTGTCTGCTGAGCTCTGCAGCACATCTTGGCAACACACAGATTATCCAAGAAGCTCAGTAAAACATAGCTAAGAAATGCCAAGGTATAGCAGAGACCCAACAGCACATAAACTGTCAAAAAAAAAAAAAAAAAAAAAAAAAAAAAAAAAAAAAAAAAAAAAAAAAAACAAAAACCCAAAACAACCACCCTGCTTTCAAACTTCTGGAAGCCACGCAGAAATGATCTTCATGGCCACCAGTTACAGGCTTGGTGCCTGTAACATGGTCCCACAGGTCACACTGGGAAAACCCAGCCAACTGGAAACGTGGGCTGAAACTGCCCCAGTGCTGGGGACGCCTGGTCACACACGTCTGCCTCTGCTGGGAGCCTGGAAACGCTCCCTGCAGGACACTGCTTGGCCAAATAGGTTTGTCACTGTCTTCCAAATAACTCACATGAATGTCTTTCATTTTTCAAGCGGTGCCATGAAACATGGGGCTGCACACGCCACAAACACTGACATATTTCACTAATACAATCCAGCAGCAGCATATGGGGAGTATTTATACAGGCCTTTATTATTTTTTATGAAAGGTAAAAGACCCTCTTAGAGACGTGGTGACTTGTGCTGACAGCATCTTTGTTTTTAGGGGAAAAAAAAACATAGGGGAGAGTTGGAGGCTCTGCAAGTCTAACCCATGGGTACAAATTCCTCCAGTCCTGTTACAGGGAAAAACCCAAGCATTCTCTTCTTCCCCTGTTTTTATTGTCATTCATCTTACAAACTGGTCTTAGTAAACGTGTTACTCAACACAGTAATTAGTAGAAATAAAAAGATACATATAAATAAAATTCAGACATTGACTCTAATTAAGTCTTCTTAAGTGTTATTTTACTAGTTGGGGTGGAGCAATTTTGTCATGATTGAAATACTGAGGAACAATTAAGTAGAATGCAGCTTTAATTCTTTCCTGATCTCCTGACAAAAGCCAATACACATTCAAACTCGTGTGAGAGAAACCAAAACCAATTAGAGCAATGTGACATTGCACATTACTTCACCAGGTGAAAAGCCAAGCTGGGATGGTATGGAAACCTCAAGTCTTAGCACTGGAGCTTTAACTGGTGCCAGCAGTAATGCTCTGGGGCAGAGAGCAGCTCCAGGTCTGTGTGGGGTTTGTTTGCCCTCCCCAGGAAGGACAAAGGCACAGTGTGGCCCAAAGGATGTCAAATGCACAACTCATGGGGCCAGTCTGGCTTTTAGGGTGCCAGCATTTAACTCTTGTGCTCTGACCCATCACACAGCAGCCACTGGACGAGTGTCGGAATCTCACTGTCCCTGTTACAGGTGGAAACCAGCCTGTCTCCAACATGGAAGGACACTTTGATAAATGCAATCATTATCACCAGACACTACTACCAGAAAACTCTGCAAATCAAGCCCCTGGAATCTGATTTAATTAAATCAATGAGAATTATATAATTAATTCATCAGAAAGCTCAAAGCTAATAGGAAATTATTTCTATCGACCGCAAACTCCTTCCATGGAGCTGCCTGGCGGTGCCCCTGCTAAGGAACTGCCCAGCTGCACCTCTGGTGCTCCATTTGTCATCTCAGTGCACCATTTGTTCACCGAACACAGATCAGCTTACACAAAGCAGTTGTCATGCTTCTTCCAGTCCCTACCATCTCAAGCACTTTGCACATTCCCCTCCACACGTGATCATAAAAATCACTTGCCACAAGAGCTTTTTAATGGGGCTTGTCAAAACATCAAGATGGAAGGTGTGCAGGAGAGAACCTCTGGTTTCTTCTGGTCTTTACTGAAACACCCAAACACACAGCCTGGTACCAACAGGCTTTTCTCTCCACAACATACCCCTGAGATGTGGTTGTAAAGAAGAATCCTGACGGGAGGGAAGGGAGACACAACAACCTTATAAGGAAACTTCACACATGTAAAAGCTTACAAAAAAATATAACCTGGATACCTGTAACAGAAACCATCAGGAAGTGATTGAAGGTAATTTGGAAGTATCGTTTCAGTGGCTGGTTGAACACCTTTAGAATACAAACATTCAGCAGTCTATTTACAGTTCAAGGGAAAAAGTTTCCACTTCTCCCAGCCCACAGCAGAGCAAAGCCTGTTCTCAGTGAGGAACATAAATTTTGAGCAGCTCTAACAGACATGAAGAAGCCTGTGGCTTTATCTCAATTTAACTGATTTCAGGAAACTTAAGCAATACTCAAGACGAGGGCTCTCAATCTCAAAGACACTCATGCCCTGCTAGACCTGCTATTGTGCAGACAGCAATTGCTGATTTATTGACTGCAAAGTGCTGTGGATCAAGCCTTGGTATTTGCTAATATCTCTCCTGGAATTGGCCTTTAATGGCCCGATTCAACTACTATTAGTGAGAAAGGGACAATCCCCTTTTCCTTCGACGGATTTGGATGAAGTTGTATCAGCAGCTGAACTGGAAAAATAAAACATTTGGACCAATTAGTTTTACTGCTAAGATATTTAGCACACATTTTATCTGATATGAAAAATTCAAATCTAGGGCTAAACCAAAGAAATTACAGTACAGTTTCCAGATTAAAAAGAAAGGTGTTGATAAGTGGAAATCCACCTCTCAATCCCTTGGGTGCAATTCAGATGTAACCCTGGTGAAACCAGGGCAGCTCCAGGAACATAAATAGGAAGTGACAGGGAAATCCAGCCTACTATTCACATCACATATTCCATGGTTCTTTCTATTTCACAGTAATACACCACGTTAAGCTGCTTATTAGATGGGCACATTCTCCTAACCGCAGCCAGGCTTGTATGTTACGTTGGGCTTGCCGTCAGTACTGACCACCCTTTAATCCTAAGTCTGCTGTCATTTGTGGTTCCACTTCAGAAGATCCTTGCTTTAATACACAGATGGGATCGTTGTTAGCACTGCTGCAGCCCAGAAGAGGGGAATGTGAGTAATGCCGCAAGAGGACTCGCTGTAACCATCCCTATTTATACAACCCTCCTGCACATTTTCCTAACAATCTATACTTTTAAATACTTTCCGTTTACACCCATTAGCAAATAATGACCTTCCTAAAATGACGTGATAGCAGCTAATAACTGCCACAAAGCATAAAAAGGCTGTGGTACAGAAGGTCTTCTATGGAATGAAAAACAAAAAAACCCCAAATTTTTATTAGCAGAATCACTAATGGACACAGAGTCCTCATGTGATTCATTTACTTTTAGGAAATGCCTGCTATCAGATAATGAAATTATCTTACAAAACAAAAACAACCCCCAAACCAGCACTTTCAAAAAGCACACTGCAGTCTGGCAGCTCATGAATGAAACACTCCGTAGGTGTTTGTGTACATTTATAATTTACTACACCACATTAAGAAATAAGACAACTGCAAACGACAAGCTGCTGCTCTGCCAGCTGTGTACACCGTGCAATGATACCTTCCACCAGGGCTCAGCCAGCCTTGCTACCAACCTTCCAGTTGGGAGAAAGACAGAAGGATCTAAAGGATCCAAATCAGTTCCAGCAACTGAGTAATAAATGGCAGCAACTCTGCCTTCATAAGGTTCTGAAGCAATACACACTGAAACGCCGTTTAGTGTGTGCACATACCAGGAGCAGAAGCACAAATCCCACCCCTGATACAGAGCATCACACCTGCTCCAGACCTTGCTTTGATCCTGCAGCCAAAACTTGTATAAAATCACTGCTAATCTCACACAGAGGAGATATCCGTATCTGGCAGCTCACGTAGGACCAGGTTCAGCCCTTCTGGAACAAAGCACCAAACTCAGCCAGTCTGACACCTAGCTTTACACATGTTCCCAGCCCAGAGAGAAATCTCCAGGTGCAGTTTTCAGCACGTAATTGATCCTACAAAACACAGCAAGACAATCTTTTCATTACGTCCTCACCAGGAGAAGACTCAATGTAACTGCACAGAAGTGTCTCACAGGATATTTTCTGCAACACTTTCACCTGCTCTTGATTTTCCTACCTGAATTTCTCTATTGGAGCCACTGTTTGCAGTTGCACCTGTAACCTTGGTGAATTATTCCATGCTGGCTGAATCATAAGTGACCCATGTAACTGTAACCCCAAACTCTTTCTGCACCCGGATAGGGAGGGTCTGCAGAGTTTCAGTTCCATGAACAAGCTGACAAATTTGAATGAAGCAATGGAAAAGACTGAAGATCTCAACAGTCATCTTTTCTCTCTGCAGATCCACTGACTACACTCAGCATCTTGTCTGTGTTCCAGTTTCAGTACAGCTGAAGTCTCCTGGCAGCAATCCAGGGACAGCCATGGATCCCTGATGCTTTCAGAGGGCACCTTCTCCAGTCCACAGGGCACAGCAGGGGACTGTCTGAAGACATTCCTCGCCCAGCTTCCATACCCCTGCAGGATCCCCATTCCTACACCCTGTCCTGAGCTCCAGCCCCGCAGAAAGCCTCAGGCCTTTTGACAGCACCGATGTGGAACATCCCAACTTCCTGCACTTGTGGCTTTCTCTTCTATTTGTTTTTAAGCTGTGGAAGGTAGGTGGAACGTGATCCCCAAGCCAGGTGACCAGGCTGAACATGGTGTAGGATGTTTATACACATGCATTGGAACAGCCTACACGTACACATTCAAAACTGCGGTAATCAGGAAATGAGCCATGAAATGTGTCAGCTGCAGCACATCAATAATCTGTTTTATAGCTTAAATTAGAATCTTTGGAATTTCACAGCCAGACACTTTTAAATAGGTCAAAAATGCAGTAATCACACTTAATGATCACACTGTGATGTGCACCACATCAGAGCTGGGAGTGAGGAAACCTGAGCAGAATGGATATTAACTACTGGCACACTCAAAAAAGCATCTGACGAACCTCAAGAACAAAACACGTAACTCAGGCACCAAGTTTTTTATCTTTTGATCCTGCTCTTCAGAAATGAAGTGTGAGATTTCATGTGATCACAGACAACAAATGCTGCTCTCTGTATTTTCATTTTAGTTAGCACTGCAGATTGGCAAAGGATTTGACCACTCACAAGTAGTGAGAATTCAGTGATGTTAACAAAGCCTTTCCCATATGAGAAACACAATTTGCTATCGTACCTGCCCACGCACATGTCACCCCCAGTGCACAGACCTAAAACACATTCCTGGGTATCAGCATTTGGGTTTCTTTTAAAGAAAAGAACAAGAATCCACAGATCAATCTCAGTAATCTTTTAGTCTCCAAACCAGGGAAACCCTTCACAATTTTGCTAAATTTAGACACACGCTTACGTTCTCTCTACACCAACTTGATTTCAGGTACAATAAACCTGATGGAAAAACTGAATAACGAAT
This sequence comes from Anomalospiza imberbis, assembly GCF_031753505.1. Taxonomy (NCBI): domain Eukaryota; kingdom Metazoa; phylum Chordata; class Aves; order Passeriformes; family Viduidae; genus Anomalospiza; species Anomalospiza imberbis. The sequence goes on from NC_089695.1 coordinate 11,157,113, forward strand.
GAGAATTTCAGCAAAAGACGCAGTCATTGACTAATTAATCCTGTCCTGTCAAGCTACTGAGGCATAACCAAAAAGGCAAACTAGAAAAAAAAAAAAATCAGCTATATTCTGTGAAAACAAAGTCAATGTTTGTCTACTGCAAAAGTACAAAGTCAGCAGGGGAGACTGCTTGGAAGCTTGGAAGAAAGCAATAGAGAAATGTTTTTTTGGTTTCTTTTTTCCTCTAGTCAAACTGGGCTTCTTCTAAAAAACAAAGCAAGGCAAAAGATGAAAGGCCTTCTCTTCTGAAGCCAAAGATGAAGAATACAAAGAATATTAATGACTAACAAGTCTGTCTGTAAATGCCATGAGCTTAGCCGTAGAAGGAACTAAAAGGAAGAACAGCACTGCTATTAACTAATAAGTTTCTGATCTAACGAGCAGTGATGAAGGCTGATTGGGTCATTTATGGAAGGGAACATTAGTTCAGAAGAACACAGGCTCCCTACAGAGGATAAAAGGAAAGAAGAAAAGATGCCATTATACACATGCAAAAGCTCAGGATGGCTCATTCACCCAGCACATATAGGTAGTAAATTCCCAATTAGGGCTTGTCTGTTCTTCACATGTTTCTGTGCAGGTACAGCAGATGGCTGTCTTAAGGAAAACTTGAGAATCAGCGCAAATTTGTCACCAGTCTTATATTACAGAACAGTGGATTTTGGTGAATCGCATTTCCTAAAGGAAAAATTCAATAAACACAGAACCTTGCCTTTGTCACAGCAAAGCCGTATTATTGGACCCAGCCTGCCTGGCCACCACAGTTTCCCAGTGTCCCGGAACCCTGCAGTGGTCCAGGAGGGTCTCATGGACCAGGGGCAAAGGAGGGAGTCGGGCACTGGCCTCTCACCTCTGAACAAGCACAGCGAGACCAGTGCAAAGCCTGTCCTTCCATGCTTAAAGTTTTCCCATTCTCTTTCAAGAAATTCTTCTAATTTAAGCAAGTGAAACACAATAAAACCAGGAAGATGAAAAACAACCACCTCGGAGCCAAAAGTGACACCATGCCAAGTTCAGATTTGGAAACTGATTCATTTGCCAGCTCATAGGCACACACACCTAGTGTGTCTATATTTATATGCTTGGACTCGGGCTCCCTGCTTGGTAGAGGCACTATGAGTATTTTTAAATCATCAAGAAATCAAGAATCACTGTACTTAGAGAAGATGGAAAAAATCCCTTTTCTCTAAGCTCAGATTAGAGGACTCTTGACGCATCAGCTCTGCCTGTAGCATCCAGCAAGGCTGAGAGCCAGCACGGACACACAATTCACTCTGAGATTCCTTCCCTTAACAGGCCACTGCTCACTCCTGCAGACAGGCTGTATTTTGTATTGCAGCCTGATCCAGAAGCTGATATGAGAAGTTTCTGTGTCGGGATGGAAATCTGGGGAGCATTCTGGCAGTGTGAGAGATGGCAATGTTGGACCCAGTACTGCCAGAGAGCTGTGCTGCTGCCTCTTCCAGGCTGGGAATTCAAAGCCCCATGTTCAATGCCCAGCTTTGTCCATAACCCACAGTGGTCTCAGGAGATCACCAAACTCTCTCAGCATCCCCTTGAGGAAAAGGGGGATAACAACATGTCTCAGCAGCATCTCAAAGGTTTGTTAATGCTTATAAGCACTTTGTAGATAAGCAACATCAAGACCGCAGTTAGCAGAGGGATTTGGGGCACAGACAGACATAAATCCAAAGCACTCATATCATATACTTCTTTCAGACAAGCATAGCAGCAGATCAGCTCCCTGCATTTAGTGGTTGTGGGCTCCATCCTCTCAACAGACTGAGCACTCTGCCTTTGATCCAAAAAATGAGTCCGCAGAGAATATTCACATGTTTAATGTTAATCATGTGCTTAAATTCTCTGAATCTATAAAGAGAGTAAAAGAGAAAAGTGTTCCCCAGCTCCAAAACAAACACGAATTCCCAGAAGTTATATTTAGGACATGAGCAAACATTTGGCCAGCAAAGGAAAAGCCTTCAGTATACACCTGCTAAGCTTTTGCATCCCTCAGGAAACCTGCAGGTGGGAAAAGTGTCCAGAGTGAATTTGCTTAGACAAAACCTTTCTAAAATAACCAGCATGGTGATATTTGAAAGGAGCATCCCAGAGCATGTGACCTACTATTCTTACACACACAGAGCAGTCTTTGAGCAAGGAAATCAGAAAACAGAATAAATGAAATTAATTAAGAAATTTACCACATAATTTTGAACTTCTGACTAGGAATTTATAGTTGCAAAATAATGCATTAATTTATTAACTACCTACTATAAGAGAAGAGGCTTTACTCAGAGGACAGGCACTGCCACCCAGTCCTCACAAATTCCATATGCCTTCAGCAGCACCTAGAAAGCATCTTCTCATAACTGTGTCAGAAAGGAACAATACAGAGCAAAAGGAATGGAACCCCCATGAAGCCTGTTCATTTTCAGCACATGCTGCTCTCTCATCCTCACTATCTGAAGCATCTAACTCAATTTACATCCTGCTAAACTCCTGGGCTAGCTAATGGCTTGGGGCTACCAGTCTGCTAAATCGTTTGGCCAGAGTGTCCAGGAGTCTCTGCTCTTGCACCAACCCCACCCTGACCCGGTCATCCTGAGCCCTTTCCTGCAGATGGATCAGCTCTGTGGAGAGAGGACAGAGCTCCTCTGGTGCAGGTGAGCTCGGCAGAGCAAGAGCAGGGACCTGCAGCGTTAGGATGCAGCGAGCTCCACGCAGTCAGGCACTCCTGCAGAGCAGAGCACTTCCAGCCACAACCACAGCTGCAGCCTGGACACAGCCCCGGCCAGACGAGCATCTGCAGCATAAACATATAGCTGGCTTCCAGAGATGATTTTCAAAACCCTGCTAAACAAGCATGTATAGCAAGAAAAGCCTCAGGCAACCAAAGGGCCACTATGCAGAGCTTCACTGCTGTAGCAGACCCATAAACATTATCCAGTCATCCATTAGTCACAGCAACATCACGTTTTGCCAGCGATGTGAAAAGGACAAATCACTCTCTCGCCAGCATAAATTTTCCAAGAAGTTAAATAAGGCTGCTAATTATTTCTAAGGATTTTAAAAGAATCCTTCAAGATTACTGCCCTTAAATTTGATTTAAAAATGCTATAAATATTTTCAACCAAACATCATTAGATGAAATTGACTTGATGGTATAAAAGAACCATTTTCTTAAGTAAAGGCTTTTTGAGAAGCGTGTTGTAGTTTAACAGTACACAGCACTTTTACCTGAATATACCAGAGGGAGCTGTACTAGTCACACCTTACAAATGGTTAACAAGGTGTTTATCTTCCTTGTGTGACTGAATTAGAACTACACAAAATGCCCTGACTCAAAGGAAGCAGAACAAATCCCTACCTTCACCTGCCGTGAGGGATGGAATTAGAATGCTGGGTGAGGCTGTAAGAAGTCCAAGGGAAGTTAAGACACCACAAGGAATCCTGGTTATATTTCTCCACCTCTTTTGCAAGACATTTTGCTGTCCCAAGGTTTGCAGACACTACAAAGCAACACAAAGTTCACTGCTGTTGCAGTTATCAGCATGATCTGACAGACCCCACCACTGGGGAAGCCCTCTGGAGCGGGCTGAAAGCCCCAGAGGACACCTCCATGACTTTCTTTCACAATTTCCTGGAGGAGGAAGCAATGTCTCCTATGATGGGGTAAGCTACCAGGCATAACTCCAAGCCTGTGCAGTGTAGGGCATCTCCCACGATAAGCTCAGACCTCTCAGACATCTCTGGTGCCTTTGCTTTGTTCAGAGCCTCCATCAGTATCAGCCAGGACTTCATTACCAGGCACTTTCCCCTGGCTCTTCCTTTGCTCTACCACTTCTTCATTGAAGTACACAAAGAGCCAGAGTGTAACAAAGAAATGCACTCCCCATCCTCACCCCTGTACCAAGCCATCCTCCCCATCCCTCAAAGGCAGCCCACCTCTAACAAAACAGTGAGATTAAAAGAGTCCTGGGAGACAGAGCACCAACAAGGGACATCTTTCAGTGCTCAGAAGGGCAGACACTCCTCCAGACACGAGGTGCCACTGGCTGCACCACAGAGCACAGGTATCCCACAGCAAGAGCTGAACCTGGGCAAGGGCTGCGGGATACACCTTTTCAGATACACTGGCTTGAGAACAATGATTAAATTCCAGTCTAATTTCCTCCTGATCTACAGCTCTAACTCCTTAGTGACTCCTATTAAGCCAATTCCCAACTGTGGTATCATTCTGGGTGCTTACCCTAAATAAGGAGCCCAGGAAGCCACTAAAACAATAACTATCTTTTTATCTGGAAAATACATGTCCAGAAATTTCTCCTGTGGAATACAAATGTCAGTATTTCAGGTGTCAGTAACATCATGTGATGTGCCATCACCACCCTACTCAACACATGGGCAGAGACCATCAAGTCTAGAGAATACAATCAAAACATAAATGGTTCCTCTGCACTTCTCTTTTCCCTCGTCATCTCCCAGTGTTTAATGATATGCCAGAGGGAACAGTGCCCAGTGTGGGTCCTCAAATAGCCACCAAAACACCCAAGGCTATGCAATGTCACCCAGGAATACCGTGGGCATTAAAGCCACCACAGGCTGAGGAGCTCTGTGCAGCTGCTCCCCTGTCCTGCTAATTGGGTACTGTGGACACGCTCACGCCGTAAGCACATCTTTGACATAACACAGCATGACAATTTTTCCAGAGCTACAGAAATGCAGAGCATACAAATAAACCTGAATGCTGAAACCAATTCATTGTTCATAAGAATATGCACGCTGCACCTGTTACGACCAAGGGCACTGTCTATGCCTTGGAGCGGATTATTTCAGCCTCTAACAAGCCTGCCTGTCTTGGAGGACTGCTAAACTCCAGGAGTTAATAAAGCACAACAAAATTATTTTGCAAAAGAAATCATTACCGAATATACAGGGAGAGATCTTTAAATGTAAGGTAAAGAAAATAAATCCTCAAACTGACATTCTCCTCTCAGCTTCTCACAGACGCTGGGTCAATTTAAAACAAATTTAACTGAAACAAAATAACTCCAAAATTGATACCGGTAAAGTCCTACCCTGAAACAAATGTTCGGGAGCCAAACTGCAACCCCAGCCCGGGACTCCCGATAGAGGAAGGCAGGACGCTGGCGCGGCACGAGCGGGGAGCGCTCCGCAAGCCCGGTCCCGGCGGGAGGGAGCAGCCGGCGGCGCTCCCGCAGCCCCGAGGGGAGCCGGAGCCGGGGCCGCCGCAGGGAGCAGGTGGCACAGCCGGTCCCCGCAGCACAGCCCCGGCGCCGCCGCCAGCCGGGGGACCCCGCCGCCAGCACGCGTGGGGCGCCGGGCCGGGGGTGGTTTTTTGTCGGAGAGAAGGAGACGGAGGAGCGCAGCAGAGGAGCAGCACCCGCGGCTGCGGCAGCGCGGTGCGGGCAGGGCGCGGCGGAGGGGACGGGACCGGCACTCACCGAGCTACGCGCGGCTGCTGCTGCCCCCGCTGTCGTCCATGCGGGCGGCGGGGGGACGGGAGCCCGCTGCGGGCCACAGCCGCCCCGCGATCCGCCGCATCTGCCCGGCGATCCGCCGCCGCGAAGGAGGAGGATGAGGAGGAGGAGGAGGAGGAGGAAGAGCGGAGCGCGCCGCCCCGGAGCCCCGCACAGCCCGGCCGCAGAGCGCCGCCTGCCCGCCGCGCCGGGATGGGATGGGATGGGCTCGGATGGGATGGGATGGGCTCCCGGCGGGCGCGGGGGGGCCCGGCCGCGGGGGCAGGTGCAGCCGCCCGGGGCGGGGGGCGGCGCGGAGCCGGAGCCGGGCGCGGCCCCGGGGCGGCGCAGCTGCCGGAGCGGGGCTGGCGGCGGCCGTGCGCGGAACGGGGGCGAGGAGCGTCTGGAAGCGCCTGTGTGTAACGTGGCCAGGCGCGAATCCGCCCCGCGAGGGCTTTTAATGAAGTACAGATGTTCCCTAATATAATTATATCGTCCTCTCCCCGATAATTGGCTTTGGCAGCCGCGCTGATCGAATCCCCCCGCGCGGCTGCCGTGCGCTCCCCCCGCCGGCACCGCAGAGCCGGGGCCGCCCCCGACACCGCGCCCGGGCACTGCCCTGGGGACCCCGCAGGGCCAGGGCCCTGCTCCCGAGAACCCGCGTTCAGAAACCTGCGGTTTTTTTGGCTCAGAGCAGGTGAAGATGAGGGACAACGCTTATTTACTTATTTCTTCAAGTGTGTGTCCTCAGAGAGCATGGGCTTAACTGGGCTGCCCGTAGCCAGGGAGGATGAAACACCGCGGTTGTAGGACGGGAAGGTTATTGCACTCACTGGGGAAGGAAGGACCTTGTTATTGAACAGGAGCTCGGCAGCAGAGGATGTCCTGACCGGTTGGGCAGGACCAGCACCCCCTGTGCAGCTCCCTCAACGTACCTGTGCTCTCAACGGGCCAGGTAAGCTGCAGATGGTTAAAACACCCCGGTTCTCCCCAGCTTGGGGAGATGGTTTGTCTTTAGGGAAATTGCCAATGAGGACACGCTAATGCAAGTCAGATGTGTGGGCGTTTTATGCATCTATGTGAGGAAAATGGATCAAACCCACAAATTCATCTTGCAGAGGACAAGCAGCCAACACAAGGTAATGATTTCTAGTCACTACAGGCCCCAGACCACACTGCTTTCACCTGATGACTCAAAGCTGAAACCCAGCCATGCCATTCCTGCTGACACCTGGACACTACAAGGTGTGTAAATACTTCAGATAAGCAGGATTAGGGAATTCTTTTAGCCCAGGGTTGCAGAGGGGAGCTGCAGACAGCTGACACATCTTTACTTCTGTCAGCTTGGGCAGTGTCCAAGGGATGGACAGTCCTGCTTGTTAACACAAATTGTAGGTTGGAAGTTAGCTCCCCCATCCCCAAAAGAGATTCTGTCCTGCCCAGTCCAGGGTCTTGACCACCAGCTCTTATCAATTTAAGTGAAGGCAAAAGACTACAGTTCTTTCCAGCAATTACAAACTTCTCAGCCTGAGCCCACAACGATAGACACGCTCCCATTTTATATTTACCAGTACCTAGGTGACACCTGTGAACAGAGAAGTATTTTGGACCTATGGAAAGGGTAAAGGGGTGGCTCTAGGCAAAGTCTGGAGCTACATCAGAGTTAATTCTGGTCTCAGCACAAGAAGCTCTGCCTTGGCCTCAGCAGGAACATTAAAATGCTCCTTGTTTTCACACCTGTGCTCTGCAGATTTCTGAGGGACCAAAACAGACAGAGGGTTTCACAAGCTGGGCAGGACATGGAGCATCCTTGGTTTGCCTTCAGCTGGGCCTCTTTGGGGTTTTGCTCACCCTGGAATACGCCCATGGCTGCTCAGGAGACAGGGAATCCAACACAGTCACAGAGATATAAGTGATGCTGGTCTCCCAGACACTATTTTTGATGTCTGCTTTTTGTTCTTGATTCAGTTCTGGTCCCAGAGGTGAAGGCATGGAGAAGGTGTAGTGTCAGAGGCAGCTGTGTCTGTTCCCTGAGAGCAGATGCCTCTGCAGTGGATGGCTTAGGAGGCAAGATGGGAACAAAGAAACTAAGGTTATCTTTTCCTCAATTTTCCCTTCAGCTATAGTAGAATCTTTTCTTAGAAGGATATAAATATAGAAAAGGTGAGGGAAGCACAAAAGCAATACAACCTGGAACAACATGACTTGAAACAGAGGACAAGCAACCTGACAGACTGACTCTGCAATTTCTCATTCAAGCTCTTTTCTTTAAATGTTTTTGGATTTTTTTTTCATTTTAAAAACCAGCCCATCATAATTACAGGCTCTCACTTAGACTTCCCAATCTTCCTTTAACACCAACACAGAAATTACTTCACAGAGAACTACCTAGTTTAGCCTTCCCTCAAGGGCAGATGCAGGAGAGCATTCACCTTAAACAGAGGAGCTCTCCAGAGAAGGTACAAGCAAACTCTCACACTTACCTTATCCTTGCTTTTCTTATGCTTCATGGCCGACCTCTCAGCAGGAGCTTTCTGCTCCCCCCAGTTCTACAGATACTTTCCAGCTCTCTCTCACTGACTGAGTTTCTCTGCTGTGTTTCCAGGTGTTAAGCTGATAAGTGTGTGATTTCCAGGGATCAACTCTGTCAAAGAGAGGAGGAACAGTGGATTTATTCCTCTCTAACCTCTTTCATATTTCTTGTCCTCCACCCATTATTAAAGGTAGACGGTTCAGAGCTGGCTCCACCTTGTTCCTCAGATATTCCAGGGTAATTTTATTCAGGCTTTGCCCTTTTCAGTGTACTTTTTGTTTCTGTGCCCCTCTGCAAATAGGTAGGTGTTGTTTCCTGAAAGTATTGTGCTTGTATTTTCCTGGAAGCAGAAGACAGGGAAACTTACTGTAAAATTCAACCAGTAACAAGTCAGTCATTGATTCTGTTCTTTATTTCATCCCATTTTTGGAATAAGTACTTTCTTAAAAGGAACAAGGTAACATAACTGTTTGATCCTAAGCAAATAAGAACAATGCCTTTTCCCCCAGTACAAGGCACCTGTCCAACATTTTATTAACTTTGCTAATTGCATTAAGCATCCTGCAGTGCTGAACAGTCATCAGCTGCTAAATCCCAGATCACTATAGTTGAGCTGGCTGTCAAATGAGGAAATAAAAAGACATTTTAGACCCAGAGTAGTAACCAAATAATCTGAATTCTGTTCTGAATTCTGCTCAGCTCCTCGCAGTGATCATATTTTATGAACTACTGGAAGATGGTGTTAGGATTCACACAATAAATATGAGCTGTATGGATGCTAGTGAGATTGATTAATAGATCTCACATGTTCAGACATTTCTACAAACAAGAAAAATTAGGTTTCTCTATGTGACTATTTTATGCAGATTTATATGCAGATAATTTGTACCTGCTCTTTCATTTTGTTACCTGTAGTATTACATGTGAACATAATAATAATAATAATAATAATCTAAATTTACATACACAAATTACTGGAAGGTCTGGATCTGGCACACTGGGGAATAATTTCTGGCTGGAAACATTAGCAGTGTGATAACTATTTAGACAACTATAGGAAATGAAATAAGCACTTGTCAAAGGAAAATGCATTGTTATGAAAAGTGGAATTGGTATAGTCTCAAATAAAAATGGAGCTTGTGAAAACGAGTTAATCAGAAATTCTCTCCTGCCACTCCCCTGCCTTATTGCTTTTTCTGTTTCTTTCCTCCTCTTGCTGGGGTGAAATCCTGCAGAGTAGAGAGCTGGGGAGGCAGAAGCAGCCAGACCATTGTGAAGATGTGGAAAAGCAGTAAATCCTGGCTCACAGCAGAGGGTTGGCAGGATCCCTCAGTCCAGGCTGGTGGCTCTGCCTGCAGGGATCAAACATGCCTGTGCCAGAGGGGGACCTGCCCCACACACACAGGGACTGCTGCTGCACTCACAGCACATTTGACATGGGAAATCTTGGCCTTGATTTTGGTCCTGATGGTAATCAAGACCTGAATTCTGCTCAGGAACTAGCCAGAGAAGCAGCAAGGTTAGAGAGGACTGACAGAAGAAGCTGCAGCTGTCCTGCAGGCGCTGTCAGGAAGTGGGTTCCAGCTGACCTGCTTCCATTTTTAAGGCACAAGGGCATTTCGACCACAGGTTTGTGAAAGTAATATTATTTCTGCCTTTCCTTATTTGTTCACCAGGAACCCCATTCTACAGCCAACCAGAACAAAATGTGTGGAAGGAAGCAGGGAAAAAAAAAAAAAGAGAAATTAAAGAAAAAGCCAGCCATGCTACTGCTAATCATATTAATTTATATATGTAGTTTATAATTAGTATTTTTAAGCATTCATTTTCTTTCTTCAATAAAGACCACATCTCTCCAGGACCCTCGCCATGTCCATTGTTTTTATGACAGGCAGTAGAGATAGGTACCAATTACTTGGCTCTTATTTAGTGAGTACTCCAAAGTACTTTGATGCAGCAGCATTGTAAATTCTCTGTAGCAGCTAATTGTCTCATTTTAATTCATTTTTAATGAGACACCTGGGAGAGTGAAGAAACATCACAAAAACACAAAAATCCCAGAATACCTTTGAATTGGTCTCCCAATCTCTCCTTATTTCTACCTTCCTACAAAAGGACTTTTTGGTACTAGCACATAAAGGTGCAGCTTCACCCAGCTGTGTGACAGCATTGCACATCACAACCTTCTCCCACAGGCGAGGGAGGATGGAGGTAGAATCTACAAAACACCATGGAAACAATCCAGAGAGAAGTCTCTGGTCTTCAGATGCTCTACATCTTCATCACTGCTGTCTCTCTAGACAGCTGAGCCACATCTCCTCTGCTGCCAGTAGACTGCAGATGGAAGTGCAGGGTTCTGAAGGAAGGGTGGGGTTCTTGATCATCATCATTGGCCATGCAGATGTGACTCTCAGATAAAAAGAAATATGGTGGCAAAGAGGTATATTTTCTTCATCAGCAGCTGATTCATTGCATGCTTTTTTGTGAAAGGAAAAATGTGTCCTCTGACAGTCACCAGCATGGTTTCCTCAGCTCAGAAATCTTCTCAGTTCTCACTCACATGGCCCAGTGTTACACCCTGTGCTAACTTCAACATCCAGATGTTATTGACTCAACAGGGGAATCAATTCCAGTAAGACAGAGCTGCCCAAAACTCTATCAGCAGTTTGGCTTCAGCAAGTCCCTGTCACAGCATCCCTGGTCTCTGCTGCTGTGGTGGCTGGAGGGAGAAGGAGCACACTCCAAGGCAGCCTTTAACCAAATCACATGAGGAGCTCCTAGATCAAAACCAGCACTGCAAATGGAGAAAGAACACTGGACATTGAGAAATGTATGTGGGATGTTGCCACTTTAATTAGAAAGGTACCTGTGGTGGCAGATTGATGTTGTTTCCACTGAGGGATTTACCATAAACTGAAGGCACACCCAGTGAGCTGTGTGGTTTCACTAAGACATTCCCCTCTCAATTTTGGTAATTACTGTGCTCTTTTGTAAGTGCTGTGATAATTTTTACCAGGTGAGGCCCATCAGCAGCCACAGGGCGGTGTGGCTGTCCACAGCCACCACAGCAGTTATCATCCCTGGAGCAGAGTCCCACGTGCCCCCAGGGTCAAAGTCTGGAGCACCTCGTGGTGACTAAGCCCTATCCTTGCCCTACATTTTACCTGACTTTCCTCATCTTTAGCTCTGACACCTTAATGAGGATCTGGCAAGTGGTCAGGGCTATGGGAAAGCCCACAAGTTTCAGCAGTAGCTGGAAAGCAGCTGTGGATGCTGATTCTGTGGCTGAGGACTCCCAGCCAGGCACAGCCAGCAGATGTGCCCCTCTGGTTACTGCTGGCCCGCCCAGATGCCATAGCCTGCAGTCACTGACTGGTTTCAGCAAGAGAGAACTCTGCTCCAAGTTCAGTGCCTTTGATCTTTAACAGTATAATGACATTTAATACTATTAATATGGCAAAAAACCTGGCTGCTTCTTTTGTCTACATTTTAGCTGCTTAAATACATAAAGGAGCCTTGCACATTTGGAGTACTGGGACAAGGGGCTTGTTGACTCCAGCAGAAGAGCTCTCAAGCCTTTGCTACGGGCACAGTAGAGTACCCAACACAAACACTCCAGGGTTTTATCCTCCACAGCTGCAAAACTCCCCTTCCATTTTGCTGGTTCTGGGAACTGACTAAGGGTAAGGTGAGCTGGCTCCTTGCATAGAAGGCTGCCAAGCTGCTGAATTTGTTTGCAGCGAGGGACTGGGGGTCATGTTGTGACCATATGGTCAGGGAGAGCACCACTTTTGGGAATGAGCATTCATGTATTGAATCTGTTACAGGAAAAAAAAACTGAAAATCCCATAGCATTTAAGAACTCTTTGTTGATGAAGATTATTTTGACAAGAACTCCAGGAAACCTTCCCCTTTCAGTTTTCCCACTGAAAACCCATTTTCAGGCTATTTTTATCTTTACTGCATTTCATCTCCTTTTCTAAGATGGATTTTTTTCGCCACAGATGAGATCCCAATTTCTTTTCAGACTTGGACAATGGTGCAGTTGAAGAGGGTGACAACAACAAGCTGCTTCTCAAACTATCACACAAAAGACTTCAGTCAGGATATTTACAATAAATACAGGCACCAAGTGTGAGGGCTCCTGTTTCCTGGCAGCATTGCTGGACCAGTTTATTCTCTGGAAGGAATCTATTACATCAGTGGCCTCGGGAATGTATATTGAGATGGTTTAATCAGACTTGAAAATCACAGCACAGAAAGGGGCTTCAGTTCTCCTGCCTGGACACAACGTCCCTAATTTGGGAGCTGCAGAGGAATGTCTCTGATATCACACAGTCCTTAGCTCCTCTCTGTCCAGCGTTAAAGTGGCTGGTGGCAGCATTATGGCCCTGATTCAGCAAAGCACTGAAGCACATGCTAAACTTTAATTTCTTCAATTAGACTTAAATACATGCTTAGGGCTGAGGATATGCCACAATACCCACAGAGATCACAGTGCTGTTCAACAGGTAATTTGTTTTGGCCAGTGAATCCCTCTGTAGATAAAAGTTTTGTCAACTTTCCCGTGCTCCTGTCTGTTGCTTGGATTTCACTGCTGCCTTTATCCTTACATTGTCAGGCAGTCTTTCAGGACACACCACTTCTTCCTCATTATATACACATCAAACATCAAATACAAATAGGGCTGTAGTTTCTATAGCTCTCATAACACCAATAATTACAACAGGAATGGATTTAAGCATGGTCTTTATTGTGCTCCTAAATGGAAGTTTATATTTAGAGGCCTTATCTTTCTTGTGTTTCCCTCCATGTGTGAAATAGGTCTTTACTCAAACCAGTTTGCTTTAGATCCCCACGAGGCAAAGTGTCTGTGGGTGGAATGACATCTATTTGAAGGGAACAATATTATGTGAGGAGTAAAGATTAAAAGGTCTGGAAAACTTCTAAGACTCCAGCTGACATATTGAGTAATGCCAAGGCTGTGGCCAAGTTCCTCTGTGGCTTGGAAGCTATGGAAATGCAGAATGTTTCTGCAGTACGTTAATCTGCTGATAAGAACCTGAAACAGAGTTAATTACAGAGCAGGTTCAAGGGAAAGCTCGGCTGAGCCTCCAGAGTTATTGCATCAGTGACACAGCCTGAAGTTTGGAAAGCAGAACAGAGCACAGGCAGGTAACCTGGGAGAGATGGCCCATGCCCACTCTGCTCCAGCAGTGTCAAACTGATTGTCAGCAGGAGCAGATCCAGGCTGGAAACTCTCGGTGAGCTCCAAGGAGTGCTGGAATCAGCTGCCTAATTGCGTGAGAGTTGAAGGAATGACAAAGGTGGATCTAACTCATCATCCAGGGGCAAGTTCTAACACTGCTGGACAAACATTTTGCTGAAGGGTCTTTCTTAGCTATCAGGTTTTTATCTGAATTCTGTCGACTGCATTCCTTGGAGGAGGAAAAAAGCCTTCAAGGGCAAACCCTCACCCAGACAATAGTATGTGTTTGATTGACAGTCATGTACTTTTTTGTTTGAAATTACATTTTTCAAAGGAGTAGGGTCAAGGGCTTTTTCTTGCAGAAGATCAAAGGTTACATCCTTTGCTCATCTAAACCAACTTGGCTTCAGTGACTCCTTTGTTGATTTGTAGCAGCTGAGTGTTTCTACCAAAAATACAGCCCAGACATGGAATCAGCAGCACACCCATGCCTGCTTTCCAACTATGAAATAAAACATGATTCATACCCCAAGCACAGAAGTGGAATGCAAAAAGCAAACAGAACACAAGGTGAAAAGTAATTATATTCTCTTAATTGCAGATTAAAAAAAAAAAAAGTGTAACACCAAAAATTGCTCATGAGATTCTTTTCTTTTAAAAACCTGTAAAACATGAAGGCAGCCTCTTTATTGAATCTTGGGTTTTGCTAGAAAAATAAATATTGTTGTAGGGATTATTGGAGCATACATCTGATTTAAATCTTAAAAAAATGCATTGTAAATATAAGAGCTACTAAGCTGGGCTGAAATATATAGATCATGTTTAAGCTGAAAGGAGGTAAATAATCCATTGCTATAATATGATTGCCATTGGCAGAAAATAAAATAATGTGGAATTATGATAAATAGTGCAGCCAGTAATGGAAGCTATGGCCAGCATTACCAAAGGAGGCACCACCCACAAGTGGCAAGAAAGAAGTAAAGTAAATAAAGTAGTGGCAAGGCTGGAAGTACAAAATCTATTTCGTAAACCACAGGTTTGAATGTGGAGAGAGTTCTGTTCTGATGGATGAAATCACAGCAACAGCGTAGCAGTGTGGTAGCAGAACTTTCTCTAAGCTGACATTCTGATTTGATTCTGAAATTTTTACCATTTTCTCCTGCTGTGTGACAGGCAGGGGACTGAAGGGGTGTGTGTGCATTGGGGCAAAGACTATTCTCCACTTCAACCCAGCCTGGAAGGTGATGGTTTGCTTTAATTAGTTTTAACTGGTTCAAATTATGTAAACATTGATTTTCACACTTACAGGTTGAGCAAGTAGATACTGTCAAAAGAAAAATTAAAAGAAAAATGAGTGCATAAGAGTAGAAAGGGCTGAGCAGCAGAGAGGAGAAGAAAATTCTGAAGAGATCTGCGAGATTCTGAGAGCTCTGCAGGCACCTTCACCAGGTATTGCCCCATTTTCTCAGTGAGAAGAGAAAGTGATTTTGATTTTTGCCACAGAAGACATTTAGGCTCGATGTCTACGATGGAGTCTGCGTGACTTGAGAACCAGCAGAATAATACTGTGTGTGTCCAATATCATAAAACACAATTTATTTACTTTTTCCATCAGAACACACTATGTTCCTGTGGGGGCATAATTTTAGAGCTCAACTCTCATGCTGGCTCTGAAAGCTTCTATTAAGACAGAAATCTCCCAGATAATAGAAAACTGTCTCAGGCCCATTCTCTTGCACATCAGGCTCTGACCATTCGGGAGTTTATAGCAAGCTCATCTTTACAATAATAGAGAGACTTAAAAAAAGGTCTTCAAAGGCCAATGATTTCCAACAGCATCCTTGTTTCCTTCCTCTGCTGTTGTCTCTTTTTCCTCTCTCGCTCTGACAATCTGTTGTCAGTAGTGGTAGAGAGAGGGATATTGCACTGGCTTTGGAGGGTGGCAGGATTATTCAGTGGGGAGGCTAGACTCAAAGTCCCGAGCAAAGCCCACTCTGTCAGCAAAGCTGAAATCCTCCAGAAGCAGGCATGCTGTGCCTCCACATCTCCCCAAATGCAGCCAGGCTTTCACCAGAGGGGAACCTATTCCTGCTTTTTCTAGAGGAGGGGATCACAGACTCTGGGCTCTTTTAAAGAAAGATGAATAAATGAAAGAGGAAAGAGGAACACAGCAGGCAGCCCAATTTCATTACTTTTTGATTTAGTCATCCAGAGTTACAAAGTGATAGTAAACACTGTTATCTCTGTGTTCTGGGTGGGTGTGAAGCATAGCCTTAAGGACATACTCAAAGCTGTTATTAGCTCATTTTGTGCTCTAGACTTTTCTAATAGACCTGAATTAGCTTCTCAGTACTGTATCACAGAAGGAGACCAGGTTTATTTATTATCTAAAAATATTGGCCCAAACAGGTGGCAACACTGCCCTCCATCAGCCAGTGGAGAGGAAAAATACAGCCTGTTTTTTTTTTAGTCTATTAGTTTTAACATTTTCATACCCAGCATTCCATTAGTCAGCAAGGTTAATCTTTAGCCAGAGCTCAGTGGAAGGTGTGTGTTTCTTTCCTCCTTTCTGCTGGAGTTCCTTGTGCACGGAGCCCTGAGTTTGTACATCCATACAGGCAGAGACTGACCTGGGGAAAATGCAAAGCTGTGCCCTTGTCCCCCAGATTGTCCCTGAGCAGGTAACGTGGGGCTGCCTCAGCACGTGCTCTCTGTCATTGTGTTTCCCACTGACCCAAGCCTAGTCCAAAACAAGAGCAGCCCCAGCCAAACCACCAATGATGCTATATTTGCTCCTAAATATCAAGCTGAGGAATTTGCCCTAGCCATGTCACTTCCTGTGCTGAAATCGAATTTCAGCAGCCTCACTGTCTGCACCAGTCAGAACTGGCTCTTGGTGCAGTTCTGAGTGGGTTTATTGCAGCTCAAAGCTGTCGGGAGAGGCAGAGCAGAGACACTTCAGGAAAAAAAAATAGTAATGAACAGCAGTCATACTTCACACATGAACTCATTATTTTTTCTGAAAAAGAAAAAAAGCTTGCTAAGCCCCAGAATAAAGACTCCAGATTGTGAACTTCAGATCTCTTCCCAGTAGAGTTCCTTCATCTTGCCCCAGACTGAAACGCAGGCATGAGAGCCCAGGACAGCTGAGATGGGATTGCTCCTTCTCCTTTTGTTATGTGGAAGTTCAGGGAAGACCAAGCCAGGAGAGATGATTTGCTGGTGCATTAGTCAGCCAAGGAACTCGTCCTCTTGCAAAACAAAACCACTAACAATAATTCAGACTCTCCAAGGAATATGCCAGGGAATGTAAAGGCTGGAGACCGAAAGACAAGCTGGGAGGAGGAGGAATACTTTCCTCCCTTTGACATGAGCAAAACAGTCACATCAACTCACCCCACAGGGCAGTGTGTCCAGGTCCATGAGAAACCTCTGAGCAAGGCTGCACGGGGCTGGGCAGAGGGGCTAAAGCACCTCAGGACAGAGCTGTACTAACCCCAGCACCTGGAAAGCTCCTGTTGGAGAGCTCAACTAAAATCAGGTGAAATAACAACACCATTCTTGATTGCACTACAGGGACCTGTGCCTTTGTATCTCAGAAATGCATTTAGGAGTTTATATTTCTTGACACTTCAGGAAAATAAGCCCTGCGTGACATTGTTGGTTACATACAGATGCAAAACATTGAGTTATGGGAAAAGATTTAAAAAAGCTCTTTACAGGAATTTGTTACAGGTCCACTAAGCAAGGAGGATAACTGGACTATGAAATAACCAGTCACTACCAAAGGATGCAGAGAGGCCAAAATCCTAGCAATGGATTTTTATTCATCCAGGCAAACTAGAAAACACCGTCAGGAAAAATTAGATTGGAAGTCTTTGGTTTTGGTGCTGAATCATGTTTTTAGAGCTAAAGCATATCCAGAAGGGAATGAAGTTGTATGAAATTTAATCAAGTAATACAGGGGTGAGACTGAAGCTGGACAGAAGAAGGGGCAGAGCTAAGCACAGGCTAGAGAGATTTTAAAGGCAAACTGCACCAATGGAGAAAAACAACCCTCTCTGAAAGGTGAGCAGGCAAGATAGTTTTTCAAAGTACATTATCCTGCTATTAATCTAGACATGATGTTATTTATTCCCAACATCATCCAAAACTTTTAGCTGAATTATTTACAAAGTCCACAGCTATTTGGTAAACAGGACTTAAGAAGTGTCAGCTGTAAGGGGGTCCTGCTTTGAAGACAAATAGACAAGCAGACATAGAGTCAAGGAAGGGCTCCAGTGTTTCAGCTGCGTGGCCAAGAGCCACTTCTTTGTAGCATATGGTGCACACTAACAGGTTTATTTTCCCCGAGGAGGATGTATAAACTGTCTGCAACTGCTCTTCACACTTGTCACTCTAAGTCAGATGATTTTTCCAAAGCCTCCTGCCGAAACAGCCCCCCACCTGAAGCTGAACAAAGAATTTGTGGACGCCTTGCAGGTTGTTCGGGGAGCGAAGGGCTCTGGCTGCACAAGCAGAGTGTGATAAAGCAGATGGGGAAGTGTGGCAGGGACTCCGACAGAGGCGGGCGCATGAGATACCAAATGAGAGCAGTTAAACGAGGAGGGGCAGGGCTGGAGGGGGGCACTGCTGGGAAGCGGAGTTAAATTCGGGTCAGGGAAGAGAAGCAGCAAGTGGCAGCATGTCTCCGCAGCTGTCCCTGCCCCGCCAGGTCCCGTCTGCGCCGGCAGCCCTTGGGCTCTCTGCCTGCACCAGGCAGCGCCGCTGGGTGCGAGGGCTGGCCAGCACCTGCTGCCAGCCCCACCGAGCTGCAGCCTGCCCCGAGGCACATTACACACCGTGATTAATATGCAGAGACCAGAGCGACTGGCAAAGATAATTACACAGCGAGTCAATTGGCTGGCAAAGTTAATTATGCAGGGAGTCAAATGAGTGGCAAACCAAGTGACTGAGGCAGAATAAAGAAACATTTGGCAGTGACAAATGGCAAAACAAGTTGCTCAGACGGGGGGTCGAGCGGGCTGGACACTGGATGCGCTCTCCGGCAGCAGAAGCTGGCGCGGTGTCAGCGGTGTCGCTGCCTGGCACCGCGCCCGGGGCAGGGCAGGGCAGGGCAGGGCAGGGCAGGGCAGGGCAGGGCGGCGCTGCCCCGGCTCCAGCGGGACTCGCACCTCCAGCCTCCGCTTCAGTCACCCCGTAACCCCGAGGCACTGAACTTCCCTCCGCCTCAGGACTGAGCGCTGTCCCCATTGCGCCACACGAGGAAGTGTTTTGCATTCTCTCCAGCCGAATATTAAGCAGATGCATGGACCTGGAAAGCAGAAATATGAACTAACCCGGGAGCGAGCTGTGTGCGCGGTGCCAGCACCAGCAATGCCCTCCCAGCGCAGTCGGGAGCTATAGGGAAAGGAAAGGTTCTCCTGCTGCCATTACCAGTCCAAAGCAGGAAAACCCTACTGACTCAGACAGAGAGGTTTCTACTACTACAGACCAACAAGCCACATTTTATCTGGAAACGAGCTAGATCTACTTTTCCTAACTGCAAGCAAATGTGTATTTTTCAAGGACTTAGTGAAAGAAGATGGCACAGAGCTTTGAGATCTCTTTGGGAAATGTTACATACTTTATTTCAATTTCTATTCTATTCTATTCTATTCTATTCTATTCTATTCTATTCTATTCATAGTAAGACCCCTGAAGTGACCTTTAAAGGGGTAAAGGGAAGCCGGTAGCTCTGACCTTTTTATTCCTTAGAAGGTACAACCCAACCCAGAAGCATTGACATCCTGGAGTGTTTGGGACTGTTCCTTGCTTTCTTCTCCAATAGTTAACTTACATGAATGCCAGAACCAGAGTTCCCAAAAATTATGTTATGCCTTGAAATTACTGAAACAAACCATTGAAGAAAAGACAATGTTTAATCCTTACATCTGCAATAGTTTTGATTTGTTAGCATTTAGTTCATTCTGCTGGCCAGTTGCCATGGTTGGACAATGAAGGGCTTTGAGACCACACCGGCTAGGAAAGCTCAGGTATCTGTAATGCACATTTACACACAAGTTCTCCAGTAAAATGAAAGAAATTAAAATCAACTTTTGTTAATTGCCTACAAAAACAGTCTTCCCAAACTATATCTAGTGTTTGCCAGATAAATTCTGCTCTTTATGTGCAACACTTTCATATCTGACTCCAGCATTTTATTTGAAAGTGATGTATTTCTTCTGAGTTGTACTAATTTAATCATGAGGGGAAAAATGGGAAATAAAAAGAAGGAAAGGCAACTCCAAAACACCAGGCACTTTAAAACAAGGAAGAACAAATAACAATAGCAGAGAGTCAATGTGGTACATGAAAAATAAGTCCTTTCTAGGTCACGCTTAAATTTGCATTAATGGCCTTCTTGTCAAATTATCTCAGGGGAACTTCAGATTAGCATGCAAAAGAAGCATGATACAAACTAGAGCAGTAATACTTGTTTTATTTACCAGACCATTTTTTTCCAAAGGAACTAAATATGAGAATCTTGAGGGATCTGAGTTTCATCTTTTAAAAAGGAAGCAGAGTCAGGAAGAGCTCACCGTAATTAGCCGCTAGTCAAATAACATATAATTCCTCTCTGTATTTACTCAGCAGTGTGTACTTTAATCATGGCAAATATTAAACTGACCCTAGCCACCTCCTTCTATAGACTGGCTCAGGAGCCCATTTGTTCAGTCATTGGATAAGCTTTTAAGAAAACAAATGTTACCAATTGCATTTAAAAGTAAACACAGGGTATTCCCAAATCTGTGTCTGAAAACTTATTTGATAAATAAGATAGAGAGTGGAGGGGGAAAAAAGGTCATAAGCATTTAATCTGCCAGTCCAATAGAGATGTAACAGAGGTGAGGTGGCCACCTAAGGGTTGTTGCTGTTGTTTAGGAGGAGCAGGGCAGTCTATTGGCAAGATCTGGGAATCAATGGAGATCTGGCTTTTATTATTGTCTGGTGTGCCAGTGAACAGTGAGTAACCTCAAATTCCTGCTGCTTCAGCAGATCGTGTGGGACACTCACCCATCAGGGTTTTGGCTTGGCTCACACACTCCATCAGCATTCAAAGAGACCTTTGGCCCTCTTTGTCTCCCCTTATCAGCAGCTGTACAGGAAGCATTTCTGAGGATGCTCCACACCTCCAGTGCTGGCAGGAGGTGGAATCTGGAGGTGGTTTCATGCTGCAGCCTCACACCGGGAGGACCAGGGTACCACACATCAACTCAGTTTTTATTTAGCAAATCTGCTAAGGTTTCAACCTACTACTTGTACAAAGGCAGCCTGGAGGTAACAAATGGACTTCTGCACCCAGCTCTGAAGGGTGTGTGAGCACACAGACATAAAGGCTGTCTGACCTCTAAAGGGAGTATCACTCATGTCATCAAATCTCTGCTGTCAGAGCGGGGAACTGCACCAGAAAACCTTTTCTCCAATGCTGAAATCTCAACACTGGCCTAGCAATATACCAGATACAAGAACAGTGCCATTATCATTACTTCAGGATGAGAAAAGTGAAACAAATCTTTTGAATTAACACTCAACTCTTTAAATAGCCCAGAGCAGTCAAGTTCTTGGATTTTCTTAAAACTCTTCTGATTTTTAAAGCTCATCAGGACTTTGCATCTGGAGTGGGAGTAGATAATCCAGCCCAGATACTGCTATGGGAAAGAAACTCAACAGGGTGAGACAACAAACTGCAGCTAACAGAAACTATTTCCACCCACCTCATGGAGTCACCCATTGCCACAGGGGGCACAAGGTACTGGAAAAAATCATGCATTTAAGGCACCTAGGGCAAGAGACAAGCAAGTTGCTAAAAATCATGTTTTTTACAGAGGGTGCCTACAGGGAATACGCTGTTACCTGTTTGCATCCTGCTATACTCAAACGCTGATTTTCACAATTATAAGATCCACATATTAACATGGTTCGATCAGCAGTTTTACACTGCTCAGCCATGGCTGCTTTCATTATCTGCCACCCATCTGTACTGTCGGTATGCTTGGCTCTTTTACAGTGTTGATCATGTCTGATTTAACATGCCAGGTTACATTAACAGCTCTGAAACCCAAATGGCCACACAAGTCCTGGAAAAGCGGTTGGGCTGCTTTGCTGTTGTTACACATTATATTCCCCTCCTCATTGTCACTAAATCCAACCAGAGAAGCACTTCTAGGGGGACAGACCATTAGCCACCAAACACCCCAGGGCATCACAGCAGTCCACAAAGCTGATACTTTCTGCCAGCCGACCAGCAGCTCTAAAATGTGCAGAGCTTGTCAGGTTTCTGGGCACCCCTCCTCCCCCCAATTAGTCATACCAGTGACTTCTCTGTACAAGGAATTAGGAAGAGGGGAAAAAAAAAAGAGCTTTTCCTCTGGCTTCCAATTTAATGAAAGGATTAAAAGTTCAGTGAATTCAGAGAATGTAACCTTCGGGGCTCTCATGAAGAACAATGAAAATAATAAGAAAATCTAATGTTTCTTATACAAGTGTATCTCTTAAAACTCTTAAAAATCTTAGCCTTTTTGGTGGAAAAAACTTAAACCAGGGGCAGATCAGAGTCTTGACAGCCTGCTATAAGATTAAATAGTCTATTAATAAAAAATCAGATTAACAACACTTTGTTAAAACTAATTATGTGAGGAAAGCCAGCTTCTTGTTGCATTGCCAAAATATTGGATATATATTTTTTTTTATTCATTGCATCATTTTAGACCAAATGTTTTGGCAGCTTAATTAGAGGCAGGTGGTGCCATTGCCATAATTACACAGAATTCCTCATATTTTGTCATCATGCTTATTAGAGCCCTTGATTCAGCATGAAAGGGAAGCATCCTGGCCAACCAAACACTGCAGCAGTTTTTATGGGAAATGCAAAGCACCTTTACATGAGAGCTGCCTTGCTTAGAGGATGCCAAATACTTATTTCAGCTGTGGGACAATACTGCCTTTTCCAGTAGGAAAAACAGTGAAATGAGACCAAAAGCTCTCAACCCCAAGTGAAACTCAAACTCACTGCAGTCAATGGCAGCATTCCCATTGACTTAATTGGGACCAAAACCCAGCTGGCTTTCCTGAGCAGGGTAAGACTGATTTATATAGGATGGATATGGGACAAGTCCACAAATATAACTGAGATCAGAATTTGGCTCATTAATCTCTTGGGAGTTGGTCTGGCTGTGGCCAGGGAAAGCAGAGCTGGATTTGGCTTTCAGGACAGCTCAGGATCATGGTCCTCAGCCCACTCAGTTCCAAAAGGTGATAATGCTTTTTTCACATGGTCCTGATAAGGTTTATGCTGAGGCTGTAAAGAGACTGGTCGTGTTCAGTTCAAGGTCACAGAGTCGTTTCCTTTACCTACACATTTGAAAAAACTGATAAAGCTTCAACTGCTACTGCCACCTTCACAGATTTCTGCAATTAGAACAGACCTGAGACTTGCACTGCACCAGCTGGCACAAAGGGGGAATTCAGATCTTATGCCAGGCCCAGGGCTGATTTTTCAGAGTGACAGAGCACTTGTAGATGGCAAAGTTACAGTCTGTGCATCCCTGGGAGTCAAATGACCTCTCAGCCTTGGACGGTCCTTCTGGGCCAGGGAAATTGTGTCATGGCACACAAAGCTGTGGTACAATCTGTATCACATCATGGTTTTCAGCATCCCAGATGCAACTCCATTCCAAGTCCCAGGTTAACAACCCAGACTGGCACCTCTGAACACACAGCATGCACCACAGCTGAGCCTCACTGAAATGGAGCTAAAAGATAATCCATAGCTGCATTTTTAACACCTTTGCCCCCTTTCCCATTTCTACCATCTTAGATTTTTCCAACCAAACAAATTGTTTTATGATTGTGCCCCTTAGAGTGAGCTCTGGGGTCTCTGTGTAGTTTGTGTGGAGCTCCCTCTGATCTGGATATGATGCTTCCAGCATGAGAGAGCTATTAATCAAAATCAGTGCTACAGAATGTAAGTAATAAAGTACTTTAAGCATGACATTTCCCTTAAGCCCGCTCATTTATCCCTGAGATCTTACACTGCCTGTTCAAAGTTAGAGACAGGATTGAAGTTCCCATCTGTGCTGGCCAATTTCTTGTTGATCTTAAAGATTTTAGACCATTCAATCCATGCAGCTCTTCTATAGAGAATGGGGCCAAGACAATATATCTCAAAGATAAATCAGGAAATTCACTGGGGGAAAACACCCAATTTCCCCATGACTTGCTTGCTATTTGGGAATCAGTTTGAGGAAATCAGTGCTGTACTTCCTTCTACTTTGAATTTGGAGCCCACATCCCACGTAGGTAAGAGAGACAGCAGCAGCAGCTTCAGTGGTATTTTGATTCTCCCATCTCAGGCTTTTTCTGTGAGCCTGATTCTGTTGGTGCAGAACTGATGGGAGCTCAGCTTCTATCAGCAAGGTCAGCATTTTCCTGGTTCATGTGGGCACTGTCTTAAAGACCTGAGAATAAATCCCAGTGTAATCAATATATTTTATCCCCTTTCTAATGCATGCAACAGTTTTAAACCCTTGTGGCTACTGTTGTATTTAATGCCAATAACCTAGCAATAATCATCTTATAGCTGTAGTTTCAATGAAGTACTTAAGATGTCACCGAGTCTCATAAGGTGCAATCAACTCAACAGCCTAAGTAAAAGTATTTTAGGGTGTTTTCTATATACACAGCTAATAAATCCTGAAAGGTATTAGAAAAGACCAACAACAAATATAGATTATGACACCAGAAAAGACATTATTTAAGATATTTTGTAACTAAAAAACCCAACAAGTATATCCTGGCCCCCCTCATGTAAACTCTGAAGCCTGCAATGAAGAAAAGAATCTCCTAAAAAGAATCTGTGGGCTTCTGGGTTTTCAAGAAATAAAACTTGGTTTTCAAGAAACAGAACTTCAGCACTGAAATGAGTGCTCAGCTGAAAAGGAAAGAAAGACCAAGGGCTTGAGATGAAAACTTGTGTTGTTTTTCTGCACAGGGAGAAGGGGTAGAAGGACAGGATTGAGCAGTTGTCAGAATCACAGCTTGTTCTGTATTTCTGCATTTCTGTTTTGGATGGACTCCAAGCTCCAAATGAAAATATTCTGCCCTACATTACAAGGGAGTTTTAATCCACCCCAAATTTAGCAGCCACAGCATCTCTTCCCCTGTGGCAGTGAGCATTTAACAGAGCACTGCTGCAGTCATTTCTGTCTTTTCCAAGTCCACCACACTGCAGGGGAAACCTCCATGTTTCATTTTTATTATTTCCCAAATGAAACACAGGGAAGTTTCCCCAAGGGAGAACTCACCTCTTGGTCCTGCTGCCTGAGCTGAGGAGGGGTAAAACCACGGCGGAGGCTCCAGCAGGAGCAGCAGTGCCCGTGGAAGGCTCAGCCCTGGCACAGCTCCCCTCGCCTGGTGTTGTGCTGGGCCAGAACGGCTCAGGTGCTCCCAGAGCTGTCTGTGGATCCAGCCCAGTAAGGGAACCCTTCCCTCTCTATAAACACACAGCTGAACGCCTCCAGCCACAGCAGCCCCGCTGGGAAATGGGCAAAGTGAGCTTTGGGAGCTGGAACCCAGTTGAAACGAGACTAACTCCTTTAATTTCTTGGAAAGGGAGAAAGGAATCATTGGTACTTAGCACAATGACAGCTGGATGGCACATTCCTCACTACAGCATTTTGCTTGCCTTAATTACCCAGACTTTTTCTATTTAAATTAGAGGTGTTTCCTGGAAATGAAAGACACAGCACAAGATTTGTTTGTAGGTTTTAAGATGATACTTATGACAGTCATAGCCAATGTAGTGTAACAGACCAGAAACACTCCACATAAAGCTCTCAGCTTGTTTGGACAACTGTACCTTTAAAATATTCTGAATTTGTCTGTAATTGATGGAGAATCCAGCTCCTCCAGAGACTTTTATCAGACCCCTAGGATAGCATATCTCTATATTCCTACATGGGACACTTTCCAGATAGAAGTAATTTTTTATCAACAGGCACTTGGAAGCCCAGCCAGCCATAGGGGCTGACTTCCCCCATGGAAGAGTCAGAAGCAAAAGCAAACATTGTGCCTAGCTCCACGGCACACCCAAGTGAACCAGGATGTTCATTGTCACTCTGGCCATTGAGGTTAGGAACATATCACTTCCTGAAAAACCCCAGTTCACATGTCAGTGAAAGTTACTTGAGACTGATTCTAAATCCATAAATTACTTTAAACAAGAAAGATTCCAATAAAGAAAATAATTTTTTACCAAAACACGTCTTGCTTTGCATTCACCAGGACTCAGAGGTTCCAGCTCAGCTCAGCTCTGGGCCTTCAGTCCCTGCTTGAACTGGAGGAGCACCTGCCCCCAGCTCTCTCCCAGCACTTGCAACTTATCGACTTATTTCTAGTTCTGATTTTCAGCAACTCCTATAATGCTCTGTGAAATGTCTGGTTTTCCCTGGCCATTATAACACCTACACTTTGTAAGGTAGGATAGAAAGTGTTTTTAGCTAAAAACCAATCAAAGCAAAACGACCCCTGTCAGTTTTATCTACTCCATATTTTAAAGGAATAGAGAGGTCAAAGTGTGTATTGCTTTGGCAATTCTTATTTCTCCCTTCCCAGTTTGAAGAAAATCGATCCCTGCCACTCCACAGGTGTGCTATGGGTAGGGCATGGCAGGTATTAAATTAATTAATGTAATGCTCTTATCATTAGTATTCACCCTTTGATCATTCCCTATTGCCTTTTAGCTGTTTGATTCAAACTCCAGGTCAGTGACATGAAAGAGCCCAACTTTTCCTTGATGAAGGCTTTGTCACAGTGGTGGCTCTTTGCTCAGGGTGTCCCAAGCCTGGTGTCACTTGGAACTCATGGGAGGGTGCAGCAGCCATCTCCCCTTCTGCTGCAAGCTGTTGCCTCCCAGACCAGGCAGCTGAAGGAGTTGCAGGATGTGTTTGATTATGAGTGAAGGTTATTTCTGATCCTGCTGTCGCAAGTGGTGCTTGAAACAGCCAAGCGGGGAAGATCTTCACAGTGTGCTCAGTCCTGGTGTTCCACTGCACTGTTCAAGTCAAAATGAATTAAGGCCATCCTAGACAGCCTCTGTTTTTTTTTTTTTTTCCTAATAATTTTCATTGCTGCTCTCCTGGTCCAGTGCTTCTTGACACAGTTAACAGAAGCTCACAGGACAAAAGTGCCCAGGAGACAGGGGGGTTCAGAGACAGCTGCTGGTTGGATAACCAGCACAGACCTGGCTGTGACAGAGTAAGCTCCTTCCCACAGCAAGGAGGTGTGGGGAGATGGGGAAGCTTCAGAGCTTTCTGTGTGTGCTGAACAAGGCTGTTGCTCATCAGCTCCCTCAGATTTCAGGGGATGGACATTGGTCCTGCAGCCACAAGCTTGGGGAAGCACAGAGTCACCTTTGACAGGGACTGCAGTCCTGAATGTGAGAACCTGGGTGTCCATTTTCCAGTCCCCCAAGCCCTGGGTCTGTCTCTTTTATACTTCAAAGCCTTCACCTGTACTTCAAAGGCATTTGACCCCACAATCCCTTTATCAAGGAAATAAAAAAAGGAATTTTACTAGATTAAATCAAAAGCAGATTTACAGGATTAAAGACTGTAGGATCAAGACTTCAGGTTGAAAAGGAGAAACTCTGATATACTCAATGTACAGGAAAGAAATACAGTCATCCTTACATATTTGGGATGGGAATTTCCAAGAAGTGTGAGGCAGGAAGGCACCCAGATCCCACTGAAATTCCAGGGAGCCTGGCATGTAATTGCATTAGGGCACTTGAAAAATCTCAATCATGCCTATTAACTGTCTGTTATAAAATTTAAGCTATATATTTGCCCTTCTGTTTTACAAGGCAATAACCCAATTAATGTGTGGATAAACTAGGAGGCCAAAGGGAATTGGATTATGTCTGAGGAAAACAGAGGAGCAATTAAAGTATCACTGTTCTAGGAGAGATTGAATTAACATAGTAATGAAAACATTCCTGCCTGTTTGGGAAATGGGGACTAGGTCTCCAGTTCTGTGTCTAGGGATTATAAGCAGCAAGAGCCCCTTGTGATACTCTATCAATTGACATCTCAGCCATCATTTCATTGCATGTGAGGTGGCCCAACAGGGAGACTGAAAGAGCAGGGATTTAAAGAGTAAAGGCTCTTGTACTTCTTTCTGCCCCAAAGCTGCATCTTCCCACCAACCTCAGCCTCCCTCTCACATCCCCACCCAGCAGCTGCTGCTCTCCTGCTTCCAAACAGTATTTCAGGTTTGAGTTCAAGTGAATGGTTTAATTAACAGAGAGCAACTTCTACCTGGAGCGATCTCATTAAACAGACGAATCCAACACTAGTCATGATTTGCCCTCAAAATGAAAACAGTGCCTCCAGGAAAACATAAGACTGTCTTATAAACCCACAGAAAACTACAACCATAACCCAAAATGCCATGGAGTAACAGAACAGCCTCATTTAGCCCAGCCTGACAAGCCTATGGCAGGCCTGCAGTTCTGCTCCATGGGCTTGTTTGGCTTTACCAAGTGCAAAAGTGCTCACAATGGTTATTGCTGGTGTATGCAGGCTCCCCTTCCCCTGTAGTGCCAGTGCCAGGGTCAGGCTCTCAGCCCTGACAGCAATATTGGTGTGCACAATGGTGGAAAATGAGTTATTACTCAGGGTAACAGGATGGCTCTGAAATCACAGTGATAATGCTTAATCGTGTGCTCCACAGCCTGGGCTCCCCAGAGTTATAAGGATGCAAAACAGTGCTGGAAATACATTAGCAGGAGAAAGAAAAGCTTCCATCCCTCTTACGGCTTTGTTAAAACTCTGCATTTTGCGTTATCCTTTTTGGCAGTGTGAGTTTAGTCCTCAATATTTAACAAACTGACAAGCTAACCAGTTTTGCCAATGAATAGGATTTCATATTTGAGGCCAGGGGAGGGTTTGTTTTAATTGAGGATTTTGATAAAGCCATTTTCAGTTGTGTGCTGAAAAGTACTTGCTCGTACACCAGCAAGGATTATTTGGTTGCTCAACCAGAAAAGCAGAAAATTACTACTCATACCCTAACATGGATTATTTTATTGCTCAAGCAGAAAGGAGTAGCAGTAGTCCTGATCCCCTAGTGGTAGCAACACTAGAGCAACTATACAGGGACTGGCTGTGATCATGTGTAAAGTAGATGGCAATAATTTCTGTGCGTGTTTTTTCTCTGCTTGGGACTTTTTATTTGTCTGGTTTGGGTTTTTAGGTTTTTTTGTTTGTTTGGTTTTTTTTTTTTTTGTTTGTTTTTTTTTTTTTTTTCTTTTTTTTC
The DNA here is from genome assembly GCF_031753505.1 of Anomalospiza imberbis. Taxonomy (NCBI): domain Eukaryota; kingdom Metazoa; phylum Chordata; class Aves; order Passeriformes; family Viduidae; genus Anomalospiza; species Anomalospiza imberbis. The sequence continues at coordinate 11,185,731 of NC_089695.1, forward strand.
TTTTAAGGTGAAGACAAGCCAGATTTTAAGCCACGTCACCTCTGTGCCCTTCTTGGGCAATGTCTTCAGTATCCAGGCTCAATTTAGCACATTAGGCTGAACATCAAAGCCAGTTTTATGGACTTGCCTACTCAACTGAAAGGCATCAGCCCAACAAAATGCACTTCTAAGATCAAGGACAATTTGTAGGTGAACAGCCCTATTGGGGGATATGACAGACTGGTCTTTACAGGTAAATATATTTTTTTTTCTCAATTAGAATGTAAGGAAGAACTCTGATGTTACAGAAGTCAGCCTGGATGATTTAAATGGCTTAATTCAGTCCCTAGAATATACCATTATAATTTTCAAAGCCAGCAAGACAAATACATGCCAGGATATTCTTTAGTTGCCTGGATATCTGTATCTGCCGTATCGGCCAAGCAATCTTTGGGGGTTTTGCAGAGTTTCAGAGTTCAGTGTACCTTAATTTGAGGGTCTGGTTATAAAGTCGTTGCCAGATGTGTCCTCTGACTCCCTGGTGTGACAGGGTCAGAGCAGTGGGCTGTCCCAGCACAGTCTGGTGATCTGAGCCTGTGGGCTCGGAGCAGCTGGGGTGGGACAGGAGCTCAGCTCAGTCCCTGTGCCTGCTCCATCCCCACATCCCACTCAGGGCTTCAGTGACATTAGCTCAGCCTGTTGTGGCACGTGCACAAGTAAGCCCTGAAATGCAAACTAGACTGGAATGGAGGCAGATTTCTTGCTTAAAATCCACTCTAAAAAAAAAAACTATATATGAATAATACTATAAGTCCACGGCAAACATTCCCACTAAGTCTCCCACAGAATATGATGCATCTGTCAACGGACTTTCCCATCTGTATGCTGCTGGGAAATGAAACAGGGACTTCTAGGGATCCCAAAGCCTTACAGCTGAATGAATGACAGTCTGCACTTCAAATATTAATAAATCCCCTTCCATATTTTCAGCTCCCCCTTCAAACTCTTAAACCTATTCTCCTAATCCACACTGATTAAGAGCAGAAGTGTCTTTAATCACATGCAATCTAATTGAATTGTTTCAATATCTGTGCCTGTAAATCATGAAACAAGCAAAGGTTGCACACACATCAGCACTGTTTTTCAAAAGCAAACGTGTATTGCCACCTTTCCAGAGAGTCAGCTCAGATCTGCTCCTAGGGCAGGATATCCACTCCACAAACTTGTAATTAATATCACAAAAATTAAGACACTTCACTTTACAAATCTTCCTTGTTAACTCTACTTCCCAGTGTAGGGATCAACAGCTGAGAGAGCAGCTCTGGAGGCAGAGGTCCTGCTCCCTGCCTTCCTTCAGCTCTGAATTCATTGGAACCTGTGCTGAGCCAACTCCGGGGCAATTCTGCCAAAACCAAACCAAGCAAACTAAAAACCAAACCAAAGACCACTTTTTTTTTTTTTTTCTTTTTTTTTTTTTTTTTTTTTTTTTTTCTTTGAGGGGAGGTTAATTTTCACTTGGATTAACAAAAAGATTCATTCAGCTCCAGGCAGCATCCAAAAAGCATCAGATCCAGCTCAGCACAGGTAGAGAGAGCAGGAGGGAACAGGGCACAGACCAAGCAGTCCTTTCCTGTTTGGCACCAGTGGGTTGGACTCATGGAGAGCCTGCCCCTTCCTTTAGTACGTGGTAAATACAAAGAGAGACATGCCAGGCACTTCCCTTGTGCCAGGCTTGGTACACAAACATGGACTGGGTCTTATTTGAGAGGACCTGCAGTGAACAATTGCAGCTGCTGGCTGTGCTCAGCCCCACAGCTCCTGTGAGCATCCAGCTGCAGCTTTCTTGTCACAGATCCTTATCACACAATGTTCTGAGCTGGAAGGGACCCACAAGGACCATCCAGTCCAACTCCTCAGTGAGTGGCCATGTGGGGATTTCACCCACCACCTTGGTGTTGTCAGCACCAGGCTCTGACCAGCTGCACTCTCATCCTGAGACTGTGCCCTGCAGAGCCTGGCTGGGTGCTCTCACAGACAGACACAGCCTGAACTCAGCCCTTCCCCAGCCCAGCCCACACCAGGACAGACAGACATTTCTCTGCTTTAGAGCTGCTGGGTTTGTCCCTCATAGTTGAAGCTGATGTGCTCCCATTGGTTCCACCATTTGGGATGGCTGCAGGGAATGCAGAAGCACTGGGAGAAGCCATCTCTGAAGATGCCTAACCAGAGCTGAGTGATGGCTATTGAGCAATAAATATAGAAGTTGATTAATTATTGAGATAGAGAAGCCTTTTTAATGCAAAATGTCCTTATCAAAATTGAATGTATCACCCACTGCAACCTAGATATTTGAGCACATTATCCAGGTTTTAGCAATCCCAGTTACTATGAGTACATCCATTATTCTTAAATATCCATCCAATTTTGGATCCAGTTGCTGCATGAGACCATTACCAGTGCAATTAACCTGGGCATGTGCACACCAGGTCCAGTGCTCCAATGCAGACATGAAAGACTGATGCTCATAGAAGCAGCCAAACAAATTTTCTGCCTCATTTGATTTTAGAGTGTGTAACAGGAAGATCTGAAAGGACATTTATTTTTCCTCAAATTGAAGTGCTTTTAATCTTCCTTGGAAAGAAAGATTCTTCAGATGCATTACTTACTTTCTTCTTTGCCTCCCCTCCAACAGCTGCCCCTCTGCTATTTTAACAAGCTCTCAGTCTCTTAACACTTCATTGCGTTCAAACATTTCTTAACAAGTGCCTAGAGAGAAAACAGGAAGAAGAAAAATTATGATTTTCAATCCAATCCCTAGTCAAACTCTTACATTTCAACTGCACTTAAGATGAAATTCATTAGCAAATTATGGGTAAAGACTCAAAGCAGCTTTCTCAGAGATGATTCCCTGCAGTCTGGTTATTGAATACAAACATTTGTCCTTTGAAAACACTTTTTAAAAAAGGCTAGTCCTCTACAACAGCAACATTTCTCTTTAAATGCTTAATATTAATAATTCACTAGTACTGAAGGGATTCCAGCATTTTATTTCATTTTTGAGCTAGAGCTTTGCTTTTATTTTTAGAGGTTTAAGTCAGCCAGCATATAGCTGAGATTATGTTCACATAACAAGACTGAGATCATTCTGCAGTTAAGGCCTTACTAATACTCAGGAGCTGTAAGTTCAATTCTGCTTCTGGAGTACATGTGAGACCCTGGGGAAGTCATTTAATGGGTTTGTTCTCAAAGGCACATTTCCTCCACCTTTTCTATTAGGTGATAAATAGAGCTTATCAGAAAACAAGACTTTAACAAACAAAGCAAAAAACAACAACAAAAATTTCCAGGATCATTTTTGTCCAAGTCCCCCAGCCTTTTAATGCAATTTAGAGCCTTTACTATTTATTCAATTTGTATGGGATTTTGGAAGGGCTGGGGCTTCTAGGAGAGCAGGAAACAGTGGCCATTCAGACATGGATGTACCTGTCAGAGGTCTGGGAAGTCAGGTCATTTCCACAAAACCACTCAGGTCTGACAACTGGAAAATTCCCCATTCAAGAAGCTCCCTGTGAGTCTTGTGCACAAGCTCATGCTGCAAGTTCTTCAGGACAGAGATGAGCTCTGACGACCCAAATGTGTAGCTCTTAGCACAGGAATACCTGCCTTTTGTTGATACCTCCATGTGCTAAATGATAGCGTGTGTCTAATGAAGAACAGCTTCTTCAACATGCACGATTTGCACTATGGAATCAGGAGGAACATGTTGGCAGCAGCCTCTCATTTACACTGTCAAAGCTGCTGCTTCCTCTAGTAATCAGGAGGGAGAGGAGGCAAAGCACAGGTAAGCTGATCCTCTCCCCCAGGTGCCCGTGCACACAGCACCTGCCACAGCAGAGCAGGGTCACACGAGGCTGAGGGCAGAACTTCTCCACAGAGAACCCACTGGAGCAGCCTTGTGCTCAACCAGGACCTGGGGCACCCCTTGTGCTCAGCCAGGACCTGGAGCACCCCTTGTGCTCAGCCAGGACCTGGAGCACCCCTTGTGCTCAGCCAGGACCTGGAGCACCCCTTGTGCTCAGCCAGGACCTGGGGCACCCCTTGTGCTCAGCCAGGACCTGGAGCACCCCTTGTGCTCAGCCAGGACCCAGCATGTTTCTCTGATGTGTGATAACAGCAGGCAAAAGCACAAGGGGAAAACTAACAAAGTTTTAGTATGGGTGGGAAAGGCTGTTACAAGCCCAGGGTAAGTTGAATGAAAATGTTTGTGCTTTTCTAAGAGAGCCCAGACACCTCTCAGCCATGAAATGATGCAAATAAAGGCACACTTTTCTGTGTAAGAAAAAGAGAGAATTTAAATTATCATTAAAAAAATAAAATAAAGTTTAGGCTGCTTGTGAAGATTCTTATGTCCTAAATAAATTATTTTCTGTTCCTCTTAAAGATATGATTGCTTTGGGAGAAAGACTATGATTACTGAATGCACTTGTTAACAGCAATGAATCAGCCTTCCGCGAGTGACCTCATGATGGTTTAACCTTCTTAATCCTACAGAAACCACCAGCAGCAGTTTTGGCCATCAGCATCACCTCCAGGAGAGAAGGGAGGAAACCAGCTTGACAAGGTAGATGGCAAATAATGGCAGATCCCTCCCCATCTGAGATCATCTCTGTCTTTGATACTCAAAAATTCCTGGTACAACTGCAATTGTCACTTACAGCAGATGACAATTTTTTAAAATAAATTTTGACACCCTGACAAACTTCAGTTTCAGACATGAAGCTACAAAATAGTCCTAGGAGACTACTCTGCATGAGTATAAATCTAATTATAACCTTGGCCTTGTCCAATTAGCTTTTAAAACACAGTTTTTAAACCACTGAATAAATTTGTTTGAAAGGAAAAGGATTTTTAAATAACAAGATGTCTATCATACAATTTTAACAAACTTCACACAAGAGGATGCCAACACTTTTCTGAGCCATATGTGGATTTCTGTTGTCAGTTAAAAATCTTGAATACCCCATGTAGTAACTGCTGAATAAAGCTGTTTATACTATAGAAGTAAACAGAAGAAATTTGGATGGTTCTTTGTGTTTCATCATCATTACCAACTTAAGGCACTTTCAAACACATTAAAGTTTGTTATGTTCAAAACCCATCAAGTTTTATGAATAGGAACAGGCATAGATTTAATGTGATCTTTTGAGCCAGCACAGCTGTGGCTGACTGCAGAGCTAAAGCTTGTCAAGCCAAGAGCCATCTTCCCATGTTGTGATTACACAGTGCCTCTCACCACAAGTTTATCCTTAAACCCCTCACTCCTCTGATGGGGTTTCACCTTTAGGATCAATCTGGCACAGAACTGACCAGCCCCATTTTCCCCTGAAGCAAGTTCCTGGGACCCTTGTGTCCTAGGAAAGCTGAGGAGTCAAACTTGCCATCACAGAAAAAATCCTGAAAACAAGAAACTCCAGGATGCCAGTTCCATCCCCATCATCATAAATGCACAAGAGCAAGGGCCAACACCACAGCTCACTGGAACTGAGAGTTGAAAGCCACAATCCAGCTGCTTTGGCTGGTGCAGCCCTTCAGCATCTCTGGAATTCCCCAGGCACTGCTCTCTCCTTGGAGAGGGATGAGCCTTGTTTGTACTCAGCCCCACACTCAGCACACAGCGTCCCCAGCACAGAGCCAGCTCAGCTGGGATAAAACGCACCCACAGCAGCAGGGAACACTCCTTGTGCTCTCATACCACTTTCCTTCCACAGCTCATTATCTGTGCTTCAGTTTTCCTGGGACAGCTCAGCTCAAGCCTGAGGGTGCACCCAGAGTGCTGGTGGCACTGGGAGCTGCTCCAGGGGCACATAAAATCAAAATCCTGGCAGCATTTGAGCCAGCTGCCCCTGCACTGATGGACTTTCCAGATACCAGAGGTTTCAAAAGAGGTTTTTAAAATCCCATGGTGGGATTTTAGCAGAAGCCACTCCCCTGCATCTGTGCTCACCTCAGATGTGGGGGCACATTTCTGCTGGAGCAGACCACACTGAGGTTAAGCAGAGCTGTAAAATGTCTCAGCTTGTCCTTTGTAAAATGAGAGTACTGGGATCAGCATCCTGGTTGCTACCTGGCTCTGCTGCCAGTGTTTTTCCTGCTCTAACTATGCCCTGTGGTTTCTGGGGGATGTGAAGGGGTCTTTCCTGTGCTGGGCAGTGATTATTATCCCAGTTCTGGTCCAAGCTACAGGAAGGACCACTCCTAGTTACCTTCTTGGGCTGGGTCTGATGTTTCTGGCATGCAGGTGCTTCCAAAACAGGAGCACCTGAGCTCCATTTCCAGGGCTCCCTGGAAATGACATTTGGTGTTCTTGGTCACAAACACCATCACCATGGGCCTTCTCTTCCTCCAGGACACAGCCCAGTGCTTTGCCACAGGACTGCCCCTCCTCACTTCCCCACCACATCTTCTTCTCCATCCTCAGAAATGCAGCTCCTGTGAACTTCCAGCTCGGTGTAGTCTGTCTGCATCACAGGCATTGAATGACAGCAATAAACCAAGGGCTTTATACTCTGCAGTGGATGCTGCAGTCAAAGTTTAGAGTCACTGCTTCAAATTCCTCTCCTGAGCTATAAAAATCCCTCTGAATTTCTGCTTTTTAAAGAATTTTCACTGACAACAGCTTCCTTCCTATAAAAAGGAATATAGATTTTTATCAAAACTTACTAAAATGCAAATCAATGAATCGTTGCTATTTTGGAGAATGATAGTTGTGAGTTGACAAACAGTCTACTCACCATCTGAGAGAGCTTGTCACAACACACATAAATTAACCCTCCCCCCCACACAAAGTACGGTAATCTAAAAAAATGGATTTTTCTTTTCTTTTCTTCAACTACAGCCCATGGAGAATTATCTTCTTTGCAGAGCTTCTTGTGATGTATTGCTGCTCAATCATGCATGCACCTTTGAAACGGCATCACAAGTTCTTCCTGACAGAAAGGAATGTGTTCTTACTCCAAGGTTACCTTTGTTCAAAATAGACAATAGAAACTAGATGCTAATGAGAAAATAAATGCACAGCACAGTCTTTGGAAATGGCACTGCTGCAGCCATCACCTTGCCTGAAGCAATGAATTCCAGGCAAGCATAGACTGTATTTCTAAAATTTATCACCCCACAGACCAGCAAGCATTCATTGATTACATGTTTTTCTTTGAGTAATTGCCAATATCATTAATGTGTAAAAATTACACTTAAAAAAGAACACATTCTGAACGCTTTTACAAAGGAGAATATGTTTGAAGAGCAAAGACTAAAATGTCTCTGCCAGAGGAGGATCCTGACAAATCCCCAGCTATAGTTAATTGGTCCAAGTTCAGTAAGGAAGCAAGATCATCACTGAAGCGAAGAGCAGTGAGATCAGGGAAAAGCCCCCAGTGCCCACACTGGGCCAGGCACCATCCTCATGTGGGAGCCAAGTCCCCTCAGCAGTCCCAGCCAGCAGCCCCTGCTCAGGATCTTGTGAAGAAACAGAGAGCAGCAGCTCTGCAAGAGCAGAGAGTCCACCTCCCACAGCCCCTTCACCTTCTAGTGGAAGTGGGTTCTGTATTTCTACGAGGACCTAATTTCCATCCAGTTAACTTATCCAAAAATTATTCTGAGGGTTTCCTTCCCCATCATTTGGTGCAGAGAAGCCAGAATAAAACTCTCCTTCAAACCTGTTCCTACAATAACATTTAACACTTAGGTGAGCACAGCCTTCCACTGAAAGCCAAGCCAAGGGCAGGGCACAGCAGTGGCTCAGCTCCCAGCTGCACCCAGGAACACCCAGTAGCAAAGCAAGGAGAGGAGAGCACCTTGTTTCTCCCTGCATGTCAGAGGTGTTCCCTGGTCTCTGCCAGGCCAAGGTGTGTCTGTACACAACAGCCACATGCCTCCATCTGGCTGTCAAAGAATTGACTCTTAAGCAACTGGTTAAAATTCCAGATCAAGCAGGCTCCTCACCTCTGGGAGAAGTGAATTAACAGTATTTCCCAGGAGAAGGAAGGGCTTCCCCTGCCTTCCTTAGGAAATTCTGGGGGGGCCCTTGGGTCAGTGAGACAGACACTTAGTAGAAGCCCAGCTTCATAACTCTCTTTTACTCTAATCAGAAGGGCCCGTCTTGATCATTCACACACCCTGCTCACTTCACCAGGGCTTACAGAATCAAAATGAGACCTGGAGTAGCATTTGTTGCACCTGCCTCTGTCATATTTCTCACACTGCCACAGGATGTTTCCACTGAGATGCTTAAATCCTATCTCAAAGAGGCAGCAAAAACAGGAAAGCTCTGGATAGGACTGATAAATTTTTTTCCACACAGCATTATAAACAAGAAAGAAGCTGTTCATTTCTTGATTTTTCACCAACGCTAAAACTCTTTCATTTCTGAATATTATAATTAAACATGTCCTGAACAACTAATTAGTATAAAAAGAACAAATTAGCCAGTCCACAGTGCAGACAAGAGAAGCATCTTTGTGGAAGAGGAACCGTAAGAAATCTAGAGAACATTAGATACAGATCACATATTCTAAATTTAAGACTGAGTGTAGTTATTTTAATGTTGAACGTTCAATCACTGCTCACCCTACAGATCTCCCCCATGGATCTGAGTTTGAATAATGTAGTAATGACAGCATTACCACTTGTAATAGAAGAATCATTACAGCATCATTTTCAAGAAATTACTCTTGCAATTAGTAGTAATTCCCACATTCACAGTCAAATAAGTAACACTTTCCCCAATAATTCCCACATTCAGTGTCAAATAAGTAACAGTTTCCTCTTTAATTTAATTTTCCCTGTAAATCTAGGGTAAGCAACTTTCATGACTGTGTTTTAATACACCTGTCTTCTCCTTTGTCTAAATAGTTCCCAATCCTCTACTTTTGAAGAGTGCCATGTCTAGTCAGATAATTTCACAAAGATCAAACTATGTGGTCTGTCAGGTTAGCAGGCAGGTAAAAACCAAATTCCTCATGTTTGACCTGGTTCTGTAATGTACTCTAAGTGGGAATCACACCCTTCAGATGCATTTACAGCAGGAAAGGGATGATAGCTGAGGACAGTGTAAAACATCAGCCCATGTGCATCCAGTTGTTTGCAGTGGCTCCTAACTAGTCTGGGTGAGTAGCACCTCATGACTGTTGCTGTGTCATTTCTGGGAACACATTCCCATTTCCAAGGGTTGATCCAAACCCACTCAAGCTGTCAAGAGCAGCAGCCCAAGTTCAGAGTACAGGCTCAGACAGAATGTGGGAAGTGTTTTTACTTGTTCTCCTGAGTCCACACATTCCTCCAGGAAGGCCCAGTGAAGTCTTCCATCATATAATATCAGCCCTCCATCATGGGCTTTCCCACTCCCTTTCAGTGGAATATCAAAGAACAATCTAGACAGGCAATTTTATGATATCATAGAATCATTAAGGTTGGAAAAGACGTCTAAGATCATCAAGTCCATCCATTAAACCAGCAATGCTAAGCACACCACTAAGCCGTGTCTCTACATCTACACATTTCTAGAACACTTCCAGAGACATGGATTCCACCACTTCCTTGCACATCCTGTTCCGCTGCCTGACCACACTTTCAGTGAAGAAATTTTTCTTATTATCCAATCTAAACCTCCCCTGGCACAACTTGAAGCTGTTTGCTCTTGTCCTATCACTTGTTACATGGAAGAAGAGACCAACCCCCACCTCACTGCAACCTCCTTTCAGTTAAACTTGTGCATGAGGTCTTTTGTAGCACAATGAACCATCAAGGCTCCGGACGAGGAAATCTCCATCTTACCAATACAAAGCAAGGATACAATGCAGTGCTGAGGAAGGATGAGAGTTTTTCCTGGTACCTTCACTGAGTCCACTGGCAGGGGTTAACATACCGAAACAATCTGATGTTTCCTGGTTTATCCTGGACAAAAGTTGGCAATTCACTCAGTTAAATTTTTTCATGCAAAGTTGCCCTGGTCTGTGCCATCCCACACCAGCTGTATTGAAGAAATTGCTGCAGAATTCAAAACATTGCACTCTCTTTGTCCTGTAACTCCCCAAAATGCCTGTAGCCAGCCCCCTCAGTGCAGGCACTGGGAGCCTGGAAGGCCAGGGCACTGATCTGTGTCCCGTTCCTCTTGGCTGAGTGTGATGAGCAGCGTTTCCCCATGGCAGAGCCAAGGGGAAAGTGCTGAGTACAGCCCTCCATTTGAGACCCTGGCTCCTTTGTACAGGGCCTAAGTGGGAGCTAAAGTCTTACCCTAGATATTGATGCTGAATTTCTGAAATGCTTTTGTAAGTTCTAAGAACAGAGGGAGAACAAAACAACCAACCTTATGACACAGCCCATGTAGCACATTAGATAGATGTGCCAATCTTATGTATAATTCTATTACATTTCCCTTCATCCCACAGCTTAACTCTGCAGAAGCCCTCCTCAGTGAGATCTTACAGCTGCTTTATATGAAAGCTGATGAATACATTCGTTGTTCTTACACAACTCCAAGGCATATAGTTCCTCAGTAAATCAGACATTCAATACACAGAGGAAAACACTGTAAAATAGTACAAGACAGAGTAAGAACTACTTGGATCACTATCAATAATTAAATAGAAACCATTGGCTAGTAAATCTGATGTTCCTCATGTAGATTTTTCCCCACTTCACTGATGTTACACAGTCTCTTTATTTCAGCTCGCATTCCCTTAGGAATACAGAGGATTTTGGGCCATCACAATTCAGCTATCACATGCTCTCACGTCATCCAATCCTTCAGATATTAATCAAAAGCCAATTTATGGCTATTTCAGGTGCTTTGCCTGAATACTGTGAGCCTTTCCCAGATCCCTGCAGCTCTCATATTCAGAATCCTCCTCACACTGAAACTAAATTTATCTCAACTTGACTGTAAGTGTTCCACTCTAGTGCCAAGCATAGGAGTACCACAGCTGCTATGGTCCAAGACTACAAGAAAACCAGAGTCTTCTAGGAGAAGTAACATCCTTCAATAATCCATTCATGCAATGGGAAGGCACTGGGCCAACTGACAGATACACAGGCTAACAACAGAGTTCCTCTCCTTCCTGCTATCTATTCCTCTTCAATTTATAGTCAACAAGCACATTCTTTCTTCAGCTCTCACTTCACAAAGCAGTAAAAGCTGTTTCTTCTGTGAAAGCCGCAACCTCCCTCTGTCAGGATTAGAAATTCCTTGTTCTTCATAACAAGACCATCCCATACAGCCTACCTGTCCCAGACTGGGATGCAAGTCCTCCATTCTACTCTTTCAAACAGTGAACAGGCCAGTGCCCACCAGAGGAATTCTGCCTGGAGGAGCCAGAATTTCAAGCATCCTCTGAATTTATTTCTTTTTGTTTTATTTGCACAGTCTTATCACAAAGGAAAACCATGACATACTCACATTAACAATTCTAATATCAGTAACAGATGCGTGTTGTCTGAGCGTGAGTGATGATTTCCATTGCATGATACTTAAAACAGCCTTGAGTGATTTGCTTCTGTTCTGTAATAGTATTCATAATTAGGGATCCACTTCTTGCCTCTCTCATTGTGAAAAACAATGTTTCCCAGCTTTAGCATTGATAGGAAGGAGTGGTGAAGGGCCTGTCACAAAAGTGATTAATGAAACAAGTAGGAATTCTGTTCCTGCACCACTTGTAAAAATGAATATGCAGCTTGCTTCATAGGAAATTCTCATTCCTGGATAATTCTAACTCATTGCACTTTGTAATGCCCTAAGGTCAGGCAAGTTTTGTTGCTGTAAGTGAATGAAAAGAACTTGGCATTCCTCCAGTCATAGTAAAATGAAAAACACTGAGATCTCTCAAAGCAATTTGTTCTAGCAGAGTGCTCAGGCTATGGGACATGAGCACAGTCCTGCAAGTCAAAGCTCTGCAAACAAAGGCCTGTATTTACAGCAAATCTCCTCCTCCCAGTGTTGGAATTCCAGCTTAGAAGTGCCATACAAGGACCCAGCTCTGCTGTGAGATGCTCCCGTTTTCTTCTGTTCGGGGCATGGTGCTCATGGCAATATTCTACCCAGAATCCTGGAGCCCAGGTAGAAGCAAGATGGAGACTGTCTTTGGGATCAGGTTTCTGTTCTTAGAAAAACAAGGAAAGGAAGTCGACACCCAAGGGAGTGTGAAACAGTGGCCTCATTGGGCTTTGATTTTAGCTCCAGAATTTGCCTGGCCCCAAAACCAACGAATAAATATTACTACAAAGCAGCTTGATCATTTGCAGTCATAGGAAACAAATGCTGCTCTGCCATGGCTTTGCTCAGCACCCAGCACGAGGGGGAAGGAGGTGAGAAGGGTTGGAGAATGTTTGTTGTTGTATTTGTGTTGTGAATATTTTGTTTACAGGGACAATCACTAGGCTCAGCAGGCCAAGCACAGTGTAAAGATCATAAGAAGAACTTGCCATGAATTAAAAACGAACAATTGTTAAAGATTCCATTTTCCTATTCTCTCGGCAGCACGCAGCACAGCAAGGTAACTTTTCAAAGCAAGCCTCAAAAATTCTGACACTTTATAAAATGCAGAGCCTGACCTGTTCAGCATTTACATGGTTCACTGATCAATGAGGATGCAGCACTAAACAGCAGTGCTTGGAACACAGATATTCTCCACTTTGGCCCTCTTTGACCTCCTCTTACAGTAATGAATTTTCTTCCTGCTTGCCCTGCAGAACGGATCAACCTTAATTATCCCACAAACGACCAACATTGACCCAAATTTATTGGAAAATTGTGGGACTGTCATACTAAACTGAAAGTCTGATGTCACATTAAAGCTATGTCATGGCACTCTGTCCCTGCAGCCAGGGCTGCACTGCAAGGTGGCTCTCCCAGACTGGAACGTGTGGCAGCCCCGCAGGGAATCAACACCACAACACTGTCAGCAGTCTGCTGTCCTCCTGTCTTGCCGTGGGGTCCCAGCACCCTCCAAAGTCACAGCTGAGGTCTCACTAGAGCTGCTGAGTGCCATGAAGGTGAAAGACAGCATCCACAAAGCCAGCCTTCCAGGATAACAGGGTGTGTCCCCAGGCATAGGACACGCAACTCATGGAATGGAAGCCTGAGGACCACTGAGCATGAACTTGGTGTTGGGAGACCAGGGCCCAGAAGAGACCTTGAACAAGTTATTCACCTCCTCTGTACCACAAAAGCTGAGATAATCTTCAGTAGGTGCTCCATTCCAGAATCTAATCTTAGATTAATTTAAAGCTACAAGGGTATTTCCCTGTACAACTTCCACCAGTGTGAAGCCTAGATTGCAAGGCTCAATTAAGTATATAGGTAGGATCCAAACAAGAGAAGTTAATTAAAACCCAATCATAAATCACTGTAATTAGAAATAAAATAAATGTGAGAAATAGCCATAATGAGAGAGTTGTTAATGAATACAGAAGAGACAAATCATGCAAATGGGTCTCAGTGCAGAGGTGGTGCATTGTCCTATGAAGTGCATTTCCCAATATCCAAGTTACAGCTGAAGTGTTTGGAAAACGCCTCTGTGGCTTTTTGTTCCATTTTTTGGTGCCATGCCTGTCCTGTGCATGCCCAGAGCAGTGGCAGTGTATGAATACAATGAGTCTGGGCTGATGCACATACAACAATTCTATTTAAAGTATTGCAGTTTCTGAGGTGTTGCTGGGACTGAGAGATGAGCTGGGGGAACAGAGGCAGCTGCACAGCAGATCTGAGGTACAGCAGAGCTCCTTGCTGGGAAAACCCATGTTGTTTTATGTATGCTATGGGACTATGGCTGGAACATCAAATGTACACCATAAGCACAGCTCACTGACCATGCAAAGTACCACTGCTGCAGCACTGTTCTGCCATGCAGGCAGAGGTGCCTTCATTGAGCAGTGCTTTTCCTGGCAATTGATGGGAAATCATGATGTTCAGTGAGTGAAATAATCTCTGCATAGAGGATCACTCAAGTGAAAGGTGCCAATTTTATCCAAATTACGAAAAATTATTACAAATCCTGTTTCTAAGAGAGACTTTTTTTTTTTTCCTTCAAGAAACAAGCATTCTACATATTGAACCAGCAGCATTAAAATGCATTGGTGAGTCTGCCTGTGAACAAGATCCTAAGCTAGCCTAACCCTCTGCTCCTGCTGGACCCAAGGAGGTGCTCAGACCCCAGCAGGTCACATTTCTAAGGACATCTGAGGACCCAACAAAGTTACACAAACAAACACAGCCTTAGAGCTGAAGGATGTGTTTAGGTAACACCAACAGTAAATCCCTGGTCCAGGGAACGAGTACAGTAGGACTCAGACATGCTACACAGCCTCCTAAAGGGCCCTTAAACAGTGTTTGGAAGACATTTCTCATTTGGAAGATTGTTTATACTGTGGCAGTACCCAAAGACTTCAGTTAGGACTGGAGTCTTATTGTGGTAGATACTGCATAAACACATAAGAAAGTATTCTCCTCTGTGCCTTCTTCCTCAAGCACCTGCAATTTTACTGGAGATGAAGCTTGCAAAATACTGGAAACTGCCCTAATGGGAACTCATAGGCTGCAGCAATGCAGATGTACAGCCCAACAGCTCTGAAATGCTGACACCTTTAAAGCAACTATATAGTGCATATCAGCAATACCTGCAGCTCTAGGAACGATCAGATCTACCCTTTCAGACAAGGAACACCGAGTCAAACTGCAAACTATTTGAAAGCATTTTTTTCAAACTCTTAATTCCATCTTCATTAGTGATTGTTTTACAGTGGAGTAATGGTGCAGGAAAATTATGTACTTAATATACCAAATAGCCAACTGAAAGTAGCTATTTAAATTCATGTGCTGCTCAGCCCCAAATCTAACAGAATTTGTTTCTTTTTATTTTTGTCAGCTTCTTTGCTGGGGTGTATCTGTGCACCATTTAGGGGGTGATGCCCACTTCCATCAGATAAGAACACTTCATTGTGTTTTCTGTCTGCCCAGAGGAGCTGGCTAAAATATCTGACTCCCATGGGCCATTCCAGTCTGCAGAAATAATTAATAGTAAATTCTGATATCTTTGACACAATCCTGTTTGCTTTCAAATTATGTACAAAGCCTCGTTTCGCTTCACACACCGGGAGTGAAGCAGCAGGAGAGAGCTCCAAGTCCTTTTTTAGCCAGCAAAAAGCTGCATTCAGCATTTTCTCAAGGCTGTGCTGCCAGTGCTTGTCTCTGGCTGCTCACACACGCGATCTGATGCTGCTCTGCCAGAGCACAGAACAGCACCTCGTGAAGCTGCTGCAGCTCCTCTGAGAGGCAACTTCAGCTGGTGAATGTGGGGGGTGCTCTGCCATATGGAAGGGGACACCAGGTACTGGTGCTGCTGTACTTCCCCAAAACGCAGCTCGGCACAAAGGCTTGCTGTGACTAAGCAGTGCCTGGATTTCACACAACACATAGCAATACAGATTATACCTTCTACACAGCAGATTGAAAGAACAGGCAGAGACACAATCCTGGGTGGCTTTCAGGTCACTTTGGGGTGTGAGCAAGTGTGGAGAACATTGGTCTGATACAGCAGCCCCTGATCAATCCCAGCTGCATCTAAAGCCTCTCCCCTTGCCCTGCCTGACCTAGAACAGGGAGTTTCACTGTTAGCTAAAGGCCAATATTTTGGCATTGCAACCATCTGACTGAGGCTCTCACGCACAAAAATTTGAGGCACTCAGCTGCCTGGCACCAAAACACAGGCAGCTCAAAAGCACGGCATGGCATGTGCTGCTTCTTTGTGTTCAGCTCTGCTCTTCTCTTGACACAAAGTGCTTCCAGGTTCAAACCTTGTCACTGCATTTATATTTTTTTTTTTATTGTCGTCATGTATTGTCACCATCCTAGTTCCATTATAGCCCACATGCTGAGGCAGCATCCTACTGTTTTACTGCTTGCTCCCAGACTGTGGGCTGCATCTCTCAAACATGCACTCACATGCACAGAAGCCAACCCTGCATGAGCCTGCATGACCCTGCGCAAGTTGTTTCAGGACCACACATTCCTCACCACCCCACACTGCTGTGTTTTGTACATGGAAGACATTTGCATTCAGATAAGTCTTTAAAAGCCCTTTTGCATTTGTTACAAGAGCCATCATTGGAAAGGTGGTGTAAATCAATGTGCTAAGGGTGGGATATATTGATTTCTCTCTGAGGTTTATTTGCAGTATGGCTGAGAGACCTAATATTACAAGACAATAAATTGAGCCATCTCTCCACTCAGGGGCAGTTTGGAGAGGGTTGCCATGGGTGCAAGTGAAGCACAACAAAGCAGGCACAGTGTTACCTGCAGCCCAGGCATGAGAGAAACACCCCCAAAATCCAGACAAGTGCCAGGAGCAGCAGAAGATTAGACCCTGCAGTAGAAGCCCCTCCATGCAGCAACGGGCACAGGAAACAAGGCAACTTTTTCTTTACTTTTTAAACAAGGTATTTCCCTTGTTACGTTTGCCTCATGGGAAGAGCTTCTCCGTGACTGCTCCAGCAGCTGCTGCTGGCACAGCCCAGCCAGCCCTGCTCAGAGCCTCAGCGAGGGACAAGGGCAGCAGAGGGCACCTAACCCTGCCCAAGGGATCTGGCACAGGGGAGGGGTCTCCTCCTGGCCCCCAGGCAGAGGGGACAGCCACGGGATAGTCCCCCAGAGACAGCCCCTCAGCACTGTGCCCTGGGCAGCAAAAGTACCTTTTAAATGTTCCTTACCTCTGCTTTCCTTTACTGGAGTGCACCAGTGCTTTCCTCCTGAGGCAGCTGTGGTAATAATAAATAATAATAATTATAAGTAATAAAAAAACACCAGCATGGACCAGTAAAAAGACTGGGGACAAAACCTTCCCTGTCCCTTAGACTGGGTGGTCCTGCTTCTTGTACATCCCTCCTTTTTAAAGGGAAACCAGGCCTGTGGTGTTTGTAGTTTGCTCAGTCCTGGAAGAAGGGTTTGGAAAAGGCACCTGGCTGTGCCAAGATGGACATGCCACGTGCTTTCAGTGAGCCACAAAAGCCAAAACCAGCTCCAAGATCAGCACAGGAGACACACTTCAATTGCTCCCACAGGGAGGCAGAAATGCTGCCAGGGGCTGTGCAAACGTGGGGTTTAGTCTGTTGCTTCAGGAAATTAATTTCTACTGAGCTTTACAGTTTCCCTCTTGCTCCATGGGCCCTGTGATGGTCATTTGTCACCACTGCTCAGAAGAAAGGGGATTTTCAGGAGGGCAATGAGGCATTTGACAAGCTCTCCAGTAAAGTGTGGAAACATCATGCACTGTCAAATAACAGAGCTGTAAAAGCAGCAACACCTCTCCAAGTTGTATGGTCACGTCTCTGGCTAGTGATGAAACCTCCTTTTGTTACATTAAAGAGGAAGCTCAGGGAAGATATTCTCCAGAGCAGGGAAAAATATAAATAAGCAGGAAAGGATTAGACACTCACAGACATCATGCAAATAAATTGGTGTGGAAATCAGAAACCCCTTAATAGAGTCAAATTTTGCAGCCCCATCTCAGCCCAGCCTCCCTGTAATGGTTCAGCCTTAGATCCCATCCTGGTGATAGTATTGCTTTACCAGTTTGATAATCCTCCTTTCCATGTACTCCAATTTACATAACTGATAGACAAACCCTGCCACTGACATTTGCTACAAGCTTTCCCTAAGCCTATATTGAATAAGCTCTTCTTCCCAGGCAGTCCAGGTCTGTGTTGAAATCATGCAGCATTCCCTCACAGAGCAGCTGAGTCCTGCCTGACATGACCTGCAGGTGTTTATATAGTGCATGAAACAGGCTGCAATGAAAGCAGCACCCTTTTGACCTTCCTGAGTAAAGGGATTGCAAAAATTTATAAATATTCTTTATTTCAGGACCTATTAGTGAATAGTGACCAATCTCCTTGCCACTGAAAGAGAACAGGACTCCCTCTCAGCAGAATGGGAATATGCCTTCCTTGTCCTGGTAACCTCCTAACCCTCTGAAGTCTGCTGCTCTTCCATTTTCACAGCTAAACACCTCCAACACAAAGAAGATTTAATTCATAGCCTGGATAGCACACAGAGGTCAGTGGGAAGATATAACATGGCACATATTACAGTAGGAATAAACTTAACTCCCTGGCTCCAGTGGAGAGTGAAATCTAAAAGGAGGCACAGCCTCCTTCAGTCAGCGCTTCCTTATCACCACTTCTTGTCTTTCTAGATACATCCTGCTCTTCTGGCTCCTCACAGAGAAAATACTCTTGCTCAGGTAAAATGACACACTGTTGTAGTTATGTGGGAGTAATTATAATACATGTGGGTGTCAACCAAAGGACAACAGAACTGGTTTAACTGGCACACCACAGAGTCTGGCAGAAGGTGCTAGTGACACCAGTTTTGGCTTAGTTGTGAAGTTACCATTGTCACCTCCATCACAGTTCACTAAGACATCTCTATGTTTTCACTCCTGCTAGCCTGCTCTTTCCAGTTCTGAATGGATAAAATATAGGGCTTATTTCCATGTTGCCTTGTGCAGTTCAAGATCTCATTTTGTAAAGCTCACAAATTACAGCCATTTTCCTTTCATACCTGTGCTTTCACTTGCATTGCACCAGTAAAGGGCTAAAGTCCAAGGCAAAGTTTGATGTTTGTGATAAACAGGAAGATGCTGACCTCAGACATCAGAATTGTTTTCTTTGGGATCTAAAGAGCATCACAACCTCCCCATCTCATATCCAAACTACCAGCTGTGTGTTCTCCAGGCTGACTTCAGGAACAGCCAAAGCAAATCCCATTTACAGCACAACTGAGAAGAGATACAGAGAGACACACGGAGTCCCTCATGCCAGATGCTAAACTGCACACCAGTGGTTACAGGAAGATGCTCTGACACTGGTTTTGGAGGTTTTGTAAGAGCCTACATGGATAAACATAGAAAAACAGAGATTCAGAGTGCTCATAATGATGCAATCCCTTTTTCCTCATGTCCCTGTTTAACTTGTCACCAAATGAAATGTTTTCTACTCTAAGTTTCTGACATGCTGTCTATCGTTTGGGATGTAAAAGCCACCTCAGAGCAGTCAGTATTTTTGCATAAGTTTTGCTGATTCTGGCTGTCTCCAGAAGAGATCTGGTCCAACTCCAAGCTAATGTCTTGTAAACAGGCAGGTTGAAAGAAGGAAAGGAAAAAAACCAAAGCCTATCAAAAATATAAGTAGCTGCCTGGAGGAACTAAGTGTCTGGACCTTCAGATTTAAAGCTAGAGATCATCTGTGGCCTTAAATGAGTCCAGAGAAGAACATTTCTGAACTCCTGAGGGAGTAATGCATGTGTACACTAAATCTTTAGCTTCCTCACCTGGTTTGTTCCCCAAACAACCACTAGCTCGAAAATGGTCCTGCAGTACACGAGTGCATTGTGCATTCAGTTTTTAATCTGGATCCTTACAACAATTGAGAACTTGAAACAATGAAAAGCAGGAATAGGACATGTTGGACTTGCTCCTATTCCCAGTCACTGATTTTTTTTCCTATCTCTTTTAAGTTCAGCAAAAGCTTGACAAGGTTCAGAAGCATCAGTCCAAACTGGGACAATGCCTAAGCAGGTACCGGCTTCACTGGAGTGGGCAGCCTCAGACTTCCAGCTGAACACATCCTTAGGTGTGATTGCAAGCTGAATATCATTATGGAACTCCATGAGAAGGGAATCCATCCCTCTAATCTCAGACATCTGTAGAAATGACACCTTTTTTGCCCAGGGCAGTATTATGGGTTGTCTCAATTTTTATCTGTTTGCACTCTGAGTGTGATTTGTCACGTTTCCAGCTGTTCAGAACATCACGTCTCACACTGAAATGGCCATGATACAAGACAGTGTTTGTAATAATTTAAAACAGTCACTTACCCCTAAGCTAGTCATTTGTCTCCAAGCAGAACACCAGAGTAATAACCAGCATTAAAGATAGAGCAGTCAAGACAAAAAAAAGGTAAATCAATCACTGCATTAGGATATTTGAAGAATCGTTTGCATGTACTCAGAAAGTATGATACTTGCGATTAAGCCCAGCTGTAGCAGAGTCACAAATTCATAAATATTCATCAAATAACCTTTTAGCAAAACTCTGCGACTATGATGGTGGCCAGCTACTGAATTCAATCTAATTGAAAATCTGAGAAGTAATGAAATGATTGCATGTCTGTCTCTTCATTAAATCAGTGTGCAAATTTGCATAGATTAATTTGCGTCGAATTAATAGCTCCATTCTTGGCTTGGAGCCGAGAGGACTTATGATCAATCTATAGTTTTAATTCAATTCTGCACTCCTAAAATGTTGGGTGGCTTTTGCTGCTTTAGAGACAGAAAATCACAGCTGAATATGATTTTCACCACTTCTGTAATTTCTCCCCTTTCTTGGGTTATGATGATTAATTATAATGAAATGTGCATTATTTAGAAGCAAAAAATAAACATGCAATCTCAGCCATGGGGAACTGAGGTCTGGATTTCTTCTCTGGAAGTCACACTGGAAGGCTCAGCCCCTCAAATACATTGAATTCAAGCACAGGGTGGTGAATATCTGGGGCTGAACAGGGTTTTGAGGCCCAGAGCAGCTCCCAAGACTGTGTATTTTAGCACAGTCCTGCCTGTCCTGTACCAGGTTCCCAGCCCATCACACTCAACCTTTCCAGAGGATGCAGAATTTGCTGTACCTATGCTTAAGCTCCACAATGTTTTAAATCTCTTTAAACACTCTGATGTTCCATGTGCTGAGATCTGTCAGGAAAACAAGGATTCCTTCAGCCTTCAGTTATTTGCAGTTAATAACAGCAATAGACAGTGCATGCATTTACATAGTCAGCTTGCTTTTATTTTTTTAACCTACTTTTTTTAAAGAAAAACAATCAGGCTTTAATTCAGGACATTTGATTAATCAAACCCAGACCATCTGCTGCAGTCCTGTCTCCTGCTGATCTGCATTGCCTCAAGTCAGTGACATGATTCAGGGCTGCAGTCTCACACTGTCTCTTCCCCTGTCAGCTGTTCTACTACAAATCTGCTCTTTTCACCCAACACACACTGGCTGGGCTTTGTTTACTGCGATGACCATTTAGGATAGCTCTGGTGCTAGACAATTTGTATCAAAATACAGGACCTGTGCAAACACTGGTTATACAACAAATCCTTGTATCTGCATGAAAATAGCACAAACAAGGAAATCACAGCAAGCCAAAGAAATTCCTTACTGAAAAAAAAATCTCTTCACAAACATTTCTAGTGCAATCTTAGTTTCGTCATAGTCTGTGCTTTAAGTCAGTAATTAATATCTGCCTTTTTTTCTCCTGTGTTCAGAGATGTACTCAGGAACTCCAAAGAGAGTGAGGCTGTCTGAACTTGCACAGCTTGGGGGTTTTAATGGGATTAGATCAGTTTTAATCTAACAGAGCGTGCCCTCACACTGGATATGGCAGAGCTGTGACTTCCTCATGTTTGTGGGTCTGTGCACTGCACTGACCAGCTGTGTTAGCAAAGAGAGAAACGATATGTCCCTTCAACAACTCAGCCATCCAGAGATTCATAGCATTTTTCAGAAGCATGTGGGGATAAGGAGCTTGCTTAGATGGCAGTAATGAACAGGACAAAGTTCAGTCACCATATTAAAACTCAGTTCTGGTGACATATAGGCCTTCTGCAGAAGGATGAATATCATCTCTGTTGACATCAGATGCTGGAGTCAACCTCAGAACTCAAGTAGGAACCTGACCGTGTGAGGAGAGTCAGTCCTCACTTGGTCAGCAAAAGCAACAGGCAGATTATCAGCAGTATCAGTATACTAGATTTTGAAAATTTGGTTATCTCGTTTCCTGTAATTGCAGGATGACAGAGTATCAAAACACTAGTTCCCAAAAAGCTGACCTGGTTTTCATTCTTGTCTTGCTGGTTACATCCAAGATACTTGAGCCTGTTGGGTTCCTGAATGTCTGAAGATGGGACCCAGCATGCAATTGTCAAGTCAGGAAACTCTCCAGGAGATTTATTGCTGCATTATCAGAGGATCAGAGCTCTGCCGAATGCAGCTTGGAAGAAACAAGCCATGCCCTGCCCTGGAAACATACAGGCTAAATAAACAAATTGAGGCAGGAAAATAGGAGCCCAGGAAGGTGAAGGTTACAAGAGGAGTGACACCATTCTTATCTTCTGAGATAGGTGTCCCAATTCGTTGCATCCAGTAGTTTCCTCAGAAGCTGCTTTACCAACAGCATCTGCAGCCAAGAAATGGACAGGAGTCTGCATCACACAGACTACATGAGCAATGCATGAGAGGTTGGCACCCTGAGCATTAAAACCAAAATAAAAATGCAGCGTTGTTTGCTACTTGCCACAACAGTGCTCAGCGGAGCTCGTGGGTCTCTGTACCTCCACAGTCAGTCAGAAGGCACGAGAGGCAAGCAAAGCACTGATTTCCAAACAGGAGCAGTTTTAACAGGCCAGGAAAGTACTACAAGCTTTGAGTCTGGAGTCTCAAACAAAACCATCCAGATAAAGTTCCTAGCACTGGTCAGTTCCTGCCATGGGGAAGGCAAAGCTCTGCACATCCCTGGCTGTGGGGCAGCCCTGGCTGGTACCCATGGAGCTCCATCAGGAACTGCACACTCTGCTCTCTGCAGGACCAGGACGAGAGATTTCTGACTGCCTGCAATAACAAGCATCCTCCAGCCACCAAGGCTAATGCAATAAAGTGAATTTCATTTTGGCATAAGAAAAACCAAGGGAACAACATGATGTATTGGCAAAATTTTAATCAAAGAAGGCCAAAGAGGCAGCTTAAAAGAGTTAGGCTGTTATTGATTGGGTCATAGTGATGCAGCATTTCAAAACAGGCTTAACACCTGCTAATTTCATTTCAGTGCTGCTGAAGCTGAGTCAGCTAACAAAGCCCCTTCTGGATCAAGCACGTTCAGAGCAGTACAGCAGCTCCTTGCCTTCATGAAAGTGATTCCTCTCTTTGGTAAGGTGCACTAAGAGGGAAGAAGGGAGCAAGGATGATCCCCTCCCTCCTTTAAGCCTGCCTGTGCAGCCAGAGCTGAAAGGAAAGAGGATAAGAAGAATTATTGAAGAAAATCCCTTCGATAAGGGCTATTATATTTGCTACACTGGTGAAGATGAAGGAATGTTTGCATTTCCCTACAATTGGGGACTGAAGCAGCTCAAGTTTCCCAGGGTTAAAGCAGGTCAGTGAGAATAGGAACAGACCCTGATCCCTGCTATTGCAGCAGACCACACTCTCATCCTCTCATTGCCCTCAAACCCCTGCTTAAGAATTATCTCCCTGCTGCTTCAGTTACCTCTGCCCTGCCCTTGACTCTGGGAAGACAACATTGATCTCTGGATTGCTGTAGTGAAAACAAGATCCTGATGTGAAGGAAGCTGCCCTAGAAATAGAATGAAAACTGGCACATCAACCAAGCAGTGTGGAAGCATCCAACCACTTCTTCTACTACCCACAACCAGCTCAGCAGGGCAACCATTCCAATGGGACCAAGCAGCCCTGGGCAACAAAATTGGTTCCTTTCTTCTTTACAAAGGGAATAGTGAAGGGGAATGCTCCATTCCTAGTAAACCCTGATCTTATCAAGAAGCCCAGGACTGAAAGAAGTTCACCTGTGCCAGAGATCTGTTTTTCAAGTACACCCTTCTCAGTCACATCTCTTGCAGGTTCCTAACCCTGTATGGGCTGCTGTAGCTGCCATACAGTGTTTCAACACTGCTGTCCTGGGTGCCTTAAGGACCCCCAGGACATCCAGGGCCCAGATGTGGAGCCAGCCTGAATCTGCTGGGGCTCATTAGCAGAGGTACAGCAGAGTTGGAATATGACAATACTGATGGCTTCGCAGGACCATGCTGGCTCAGAGCAGCTCGGTCACTCCTGCTCACTGGTGAAAAGCTGCTCTGTTTTAGTTCTGCTGCTTGCAGAGTATCTCGTTGCAGTTCCCCATGTTTATGAAAAGTTAAGGTTTCAATAACTGGGCAGAGGACTTGAAGCAAATTTCACAATATAATGAGTCTAACCCACTGATGCCAAACAGGAAAGGACTGCTTGGTCTGTGCCCTGTTCCCTCCTGCTCTCTCTACCTGTGCTGAGCTGGATCTGATGCCTTCTGGATACTGCCTGGAGCTGAATCTTTTTGTTAATCCAAGTGAAAATTAACCTCCCCTCAAAAAAAAAAAAAAAAAAAAAAAAAAAAAAAAAAAAAAAAAAGTGGTCTTTGGTTTGGTTTTTAGTTTGCTTGGTTTGGTTTTGGCAGAATTGTCCCAGAGTTGGCTCAGCACAGGTTCCAATGAATTCAGAGCTGAAGGAAGGCAGGGAGCAGGACCTCTGCCTCCAGAGCTGCTCTCTCAGCTGTTGGTCCCTACACTGGGAAGTAGAGTTAACAAGGAAGATTTGTAAAGTGAAGTGTCTTAATTTTTGTGATATTATTAATTATTATGGTGGTAGGGAAAATAATTAATTTTCTTGATATAATTGCTTTCATTCTGTTTGGAAACAACTTTCTTCCCAAGGCTAACGATGAGAACACCGAGTCAGAATTTTATGATGGAAGCCATTTTGCATCCCTGACGACAACATTTGCTATCAGTGGAAACAACAATGCTAAACCTGTGTAACTGCTCAGTAGTTGGATACACAGCATCCACCTCCTCCTCCTTGACAGAAATGTATAATAACAGCAAGAAACACTGCAAATCAACCATAATATACTGAAACAGGACTCACTTTACCAGGATTGGCACTCACTACAGGCTTTCTGCTCCATTTACACGGTACAAAAGACAACTGTGAAATGACTGGAAATGTAATATGGAAGAATATAATTGGTTTAGCTGAAGATAGATGATCTTTTATGAAAAGTAACCATCAGAAACAAAGGTTGGATTGTCTTCTCAGTTTCACCAAGGTAAAGCCACATGATTATGAGAGCAGAGAATACACCAGATATTTACTGTCCAGAGAGATTAGGCTGATATAAAGCAAGTGTTTCAAGAGGCAAAATTTTTGGATGCTCCCACAGTCCTTACCAGCCAGCTGGAATTTTGATATGCACATATCTAACTGAGGTCCAGAATTCTCACAAAGTACCTGATTCTGATGGATTACTTGTGTTTTTCTGGCCAATAATTTCAGTGCGTATCACATATTGCTTTGTTGTTCAAACACAGATTTCTGCTGTCCCGAGTAGAGGAATTGCCTGAACATCTCAGTGAGGTCCATTCCTAGCACCAAAACAAGGAACTTTGAGGTTCTAGGCAAAGACCTCCATTTTTACTTTCTGATGTCATTTCATTAAGGTTAGTTAAGTGACAGTCCTCCACCTTTGTGAGAATCCCAGGGTTGCCGGGCACAGAGCCCAGGCAGCCCCTGCCTGGCTGCCCCACACCTGAAATATGCAGATAAGACACTGGGAAGAAAGTAATTTCTATGCAGTGAGACACTGAGTGCTTTGCTCTGGGGCTTGGAGAAGCTCTGCTGTGAGCCAGAGGTCCTCCCCAAGGCAAGGAGAGCTACAGCAAATATTCAGGTCACCCCTTAGTCACTAGTTATAGACCAAGAAACACTTCACTGCCAATTCCACACACCCCACCCTGACCCCCCACAAGAAACTCAGAGTCACAACAAAGCAGGTGAAGATTTGCTTCTTCTCCAAATATTTTTTTTTCCCAACATCTTGGTCCTATATAAGTTGTCTGTTCGAGGAAAAACTACCACAAACTGCTATGAACTCCACCAAGAGAAAACAGTTATAAATAAAATGAAGACCTGAATAGCTTAGAAATTCAGAATATTAGGAAAGAAGCCACAAAACCCCTCTTTCTTATTTCAGGTGTAAAACAGGTCCTTTGTAAATGTCTCATGCATCCTACAGCAGCAAGAGACAGCCCAGAGTGACAGGAGGGTGCAGCAGACACAAAAGGTCAAGTACTGCCCTACCTCAGGATCAAACATCTTTCTTCATCAGCTCAATATTTTGTATTTTCAGATCTATCAGTGCAGTAGATGTTGAGCACTTCTAGAAAATCACTAGGTACCTGCCCCCCAAGAGCTGCTAAGTACTTTCATAACTTCACCCACTTCCCAAGTGATCGTTATTTTATAGGCACTGTATCAAAGTTCAAATACAATGATCGTGGGCAAGAAGCCAGTAGAAGCATGACAAAGAAAATTCCAGTAATACATGAATTAATTTGACCATACGTCACTAAGCTTTATTGTATGCCCAAGTAACCCACAAACAGTAACTGCTTTTAGTTTTACAGTAGATAATATACAACCATAGCAAACAGTAACCACAAGTCTCATGGTTTTTAGCCATCTATGAAGAACTCCATCCCACTTTTACCTTTCCTGGGACACAGACATGCTTCCCTGGCAGATGGCCACAGAGACCTCACATGAGCCTAGGAGCAAACTGTGGGAAAACAACCCACTTGACCTCACCCCCTTCAAAACTCACAGAAGTGAAACACTCAGTGAAAGCTCTCAGCACCAAATTAACCCAAGAACTGCTGCTTACCTGTGACTGAAGAGCCACACATGCTGTAAGAGAGCTTCACAAAGTGCACAGTGCAGTAATAAGGGGAGAAATCCCCCTCAGACACACATTAGAGCAGCTACATCCCCTTAACCGCAAGGCCACTAAAGCTATAAAGCATCTGGGACAGGTGTGTGGCAGGATGGGGACAGTGCACAGCTGGCAGTGATTCAGGGCTCCTCATCAGCTAAAAGATGTTCCCCCTGCACCCCCAGCTGCTGGGAGGGAGATGGAGTGACCCAGGTGAGGGATTGTTCACACCTGGAATAATTCACCAATTAATAGCTCTCAGAGGCAAAATGTAACCCCTCTTTAGATCCAGCAACGTGGAGAGGGGGGCTCAAGGCAAAGTGAACCTTCTGGGGGTCTCTGTGCCTGCCTGTCCTATGCAGCAATTAGAGCAGCTGAAACTGAGACACGGTGGCTGACCTGATTTCCAGCTTGATCTTTGGTATTTTATTGCCAGCAGTGCACCAGCCTGGGCTGCAGGACAGCACAGACCAGGTGCAGTGATGAAACACAAGAACTAGAGCAGTCACACACATTCCCTTGGGAGATTTTCCTTCAGCCTCTATCAGAACAGACAAGATGTGAATGTGAATGAGTGTCCCATCAATACTACAGATCTGCCTGGGAGCAGAGAATTCCTGGGAGAAACAAGCTGATCTCTCTAGGGGAAGTTTTCTTTTTTCAAATTACTTTTAAAGACCACATGACCCATTTTTACCTTTAAATTTGAACTTCCCACCAGCAGTCCTAGCATGCTCGAGAAACACTTGTAAGAGGCCTTTTGCAGAGTATCTGTAGGAATTACTAGTGTAAATTACAGAATCTGTAATGGTCTAAAAGGAACTACACTCCTAATGTTAACTTCCTTCTTGTGGTGCTTGTGTGACCTTGGTGTAATCAGGGCCAGGGTTCTCAGTGCTGGTAAAGCTGGGCCTAAAATTAGAAACACTGAATGGCTCCTTAAGAGGGAAGTGCTGGTGCATATGAGATGTGGTGCTCAGGGCTCCTCCCTGGAACGTGCTCTCTTTCCCTGCTCCTCTCTGAGGTGTGACTCTGCTCCCTCTCTTCCCACTGGTGAAATAGCCAAGGCCACTGTGGGGGTTTCTCAGCCACCCCTGTAGCAGCCAGGCACACAGCAATCCTAATTTATCACCGAATTTAGGGGCAGTGAGCTGCTGCCTTCCCTGTGGTCCTTATTGTGACAAGCACAGGTACAATCTTTGCTAGAAAAATGATTATTCACCACGTACCAGTGGCTTTGGCTGCTCCGCTAGATCAGGGCTCTGCATGGAGCTGGGAGCTCTGGTGGGAGCCAGACCTTTGCCAGGCTAATTCATATATTTTGTCAGCATGCTGGAAAGGAGTCTTTGGATATATTTTCAGCTCATGTCAAAACACCACACATGTTTTTATGATCCCAGCACTTACGCTCTAAAATGCTTTGAATCTGCTTTCATACTTGATATTTTTAAAGGAGTGTTTACATATACAGCACCATGGTGACAGGAAAATAAACTCAAGGAAAAAGTGCACTAGTGCATCAAACACTGTTTAGAACACACACTCAATTAACATATCTAAATTAATCAGTAGGATTTGGATGTCTTGTCACTACCATTTCAATCAATAACAGGATAGGATAATGATAAACTCCCATTACAAATACCTTACAGATATTAAGGTCTCTGTCCAGTCCATCAGCATCCACCATATAATTAACCCCAGAGACTGTGAATCAATCTTTTCCTCCAGGACATGTTCTCTAAGATCTTCCCCCCATCCTGAGCCCCCACCCTCTGAGCAGGGTGTTCCAACACACACCAAAGCCCCCGTGAGGTGATGATTCTTTCCTGTGACTTTCTGTTGAGAACACTGAGGTACCCCAGTGCACGTGAGTGGAGCTCCCAGTGCTCAAGGAACACAAACAACACAAGTGCACTCATTTATAACATGAACATTTGCAAAACATAAATAAATGTCCTTAAAAATTTCCCAGGCATCTAAGCAAAAACTTACTGTTAAGACAGTTCTATTTTAAAACATGAGAAACACAGAAAAAAAAAATTTCTCCATGAAATCCATTTCATTGAGCCCTGAAAGCAAATTGACTGCACTTGCAGGCAATATTTTTTAAAGTCTGGTAACAGGATTGAAAACACAACAATCATCTTCCTCCCACTGCAATTTGGTATGGGAGTAGTAGACTACAGTTCTACTACTACTTGGATCTTAGCTATTGAAGTCACAGTGCCTGAGGGCTGCAAAAAGTTGCTGCTGTCATATATAAATCAGTCTTCTTCATAAAAATGACATGGTTGACATGTAGGGACAATATTATAAGGTAACTACCATGGAGGTTTCATGCTTGGATATGTTCAAAAAGATGTTTCTCTTTATCCCTGACCACAAATACTTATTGATGGTTTCTTGTCAGCTGTTTGAAAGCTTTAAAGAACTGCTGTCTCTGCTGGGGTCTGCTCCTTGGCTGAACTTTTCATTAACCTTTGATCACTCTTCAGAGCATTTTTTAGCAAGCAACTGAAGAATTTCAAGTGCCGCAGTGAGTCCGTATGTGTGGGGGAGCAGAAGAGGAGGTGAAGATTTTTATAGACATACACATCTATCTTGTACAAATACACACCCAGGTCTTTAACAGGACTAGAGAAAAAACAATTGGGTACTTCTATTTTTTAAGATTTTGCAAAAATGTGAAAATAAAGATGATTTCTTATCCCTAGCTAAGTTACCTCTCTTCCAGCATCTTCACCCCAGGGAAAAGAACAGGAATGGCTTAAAAAGACTTGATTTAGCAGATGCAACTGGTGATGCAAATCTAATTAACCCAGCTCTCCTCTGCTGAGGGGATGAGCACTGGCAAGGCTGTTTCTCTTCCCAAACTCTCAGGTTTGCAAAAAGCTAAACTTTCACACACACTTAGATGTCACCCAGCTCCACAGGAGTGTGGAACTGACGGGCAAGGTGCCTGTTCCCTCCCGGGGTACTCACTGTGCCCTGTGGTGGCAGCTGGCTGGCAAGGCTGGCCCCGAGCTTGGCAGCAGCACAAAACCCCTTTGGGGAGGTCAGCACGTGTGTCACAGAGCTGCAGCTTGTTGGCATTGTCCCCAAAACACCGAACACGGGTTCATTCATTAGGTGGAACAGCTCATTAGTGCACTCTGGATGCCAACACCCATTGTGACACAGTTCAGATTTTGTTCTGCTCCTTTGCAAGTTCAACTTAAAGCATTTTCTCCAAAGCACTAGCATTAGCTCACAGAGGTGCTTTTTTTTTCATTTTGAGTACCTTCCTGGGATATCACAGCATTTACCGAGCCCTCCACCAGTCATTTTTAGCATCCCTTTTCCTCCTGACAACCAGCACATCAAACAGCTTGCAAATTTTCACAAGCTGAAAGTGCAGGGTTGTCTTGCAAGCTGGCAGCTGCACTGAATTTTCAGGAATACGGAGCAGCTGTGGCCATGATTCTTCCCACTCCCCCCTGTTTTGCCAAGGCAGGTTAATTGCTTCTTCATGCAAGCTGTCACCCAGGTTCCAGAAATGCCATTGGATTTGGTGCATGCTGGGGGCTGTAGTCTTTTGGGAGGTTTGTGTTTGCAAGGAGGATACGAGACTGCGGTGCAGCTTTGGAGACTCACCCTGGATTGTGGTTTGGATATAAATCTTCAGATGTATCTACGAGTACAGGGTTGTAATGAATTTAAAATGCCTGAAAATAAATATGGCTCTTCTTTTCACAGCAACTCCACTGTTTCTAAAGAGGATTAAATAAATAACAGCATGCTGCTTAATCATAGCAAAATGTACAAGATGAATTGATTTGAGGATTTAAGGGTGTTAATTTTGTTTGGGGAAATGCCTAAAGAGAGTGCCATTAAAGATAAATAAATGGTTCTGGTCTCTAGCTGGCTGCTGGAGAATTGTATGAAGGTTTCAGGTCAGGTTTTCCACTGCTTTCAGGCTTTGCTGTAAGCAGCAGAAACAGCCTTTAGCTGTGTCTGAAGATGTGGTTACAAGGACACACTCCCCATCTCCATGGTAGGGGTCAATGCCCCCTTCTGATGTGCTGAGACATGTGTTTTCAGAGCACTGGGTTTAATCCACAAGGATCATATTCACGGGGACCCCCCTTCACTCCCTCCCCCGAGGTACATGTGAGGGGATGAAAACGGTACCTGTGGGCAGAAACAGGTCAGGAAGGTGGGAATGTCTTAGATTGGCTCAGCTGCAAGAGAAAATGCTTGAATAGCTGTACCCAGAGCTTCCTTGTGATGGGAAAAGGCTCTATTTTAATGATGCATTTGATATGAAAGGGCACGGTGCTTCAGCGCATAGCTTGCAATAAGAGGAAAGCAGATATGACAGCTGAGGCTTCACAATGTTAGAAATAGGCCTTTCAGACTTTAAGACAAGAAAAACAAACACTGAAGGACAAATTTATGGTTGGAATAATAGACTGGTGGGTTTGGGGGACAGGCTTGAAATAAGCTTCCCTTGACAGCTTCTATATCTGTCTCATGCTGCCTACTTTTCATGCAGCATCCCCACCCCCACAAACTCCTCAGCTCTAGGTAGAGCTGGAGGTTTAACTAATTCCTCAAAGCACAGCTAAATTGTCTTGGGAATTGTCACTGCAAGTGCATATGCTGTGCTGAAGAGCAGGAGACACACCTCAGTTACAGCCTGGCTTTGCTGGGGTGGCAAGAAGGGCTTGTGGGGTGCTCATGGTGTCAAGGGCCAGAACTAAAATACACAGAAAGTTGTTCACAAAAGGTAGCAAAATATTTTTTGGTAACTGACAAAAAAAAAAAAAAATCCAGCTTATATTCAGGGAGAGAATCATGGAAATGGGAAACCACTTTAAGAATCCGAGCCAGGGTACTGTTGCCTATATTTATATATGGGAGGGAAAGGAAGACATTTAATATGTGTGTGTGTGTGTGTGTGTGTAGATATATATATATGGAGTTGCTTGGTTACTCAGGCAGTTTGACAGCCAGGCACAGATTGGCATTTGTGCCTTTGGGAGCTAGGAAGGATGTGGAGAGATGGACAAGCATTTGAGGAGGAGAATTTTTTCCCCACTACCCTTCTCTGCCAAACATTCTTCTCTTCCACAGGTTCTCCCAGACGCATATCACACTGCTCTGCATTACCATTAAACCCAGAAATTAATTGGTGGTAGCTCTTTCTAGTACAATCAATATTCTATTTACTTTGAATATGCTTCTCTCTTCTTTTTATCCCCTTGAACCCTGGGGACATTGTTAGTACACAAAATCACTTAACCTACCCTGTCTTAAAATTGACTCGTCTATATCTGAGTACTTTCCTTTTTACACATTGCCAAGTCTTAGCCATTTAAGCACCTTCTTAAATACATTAGAAGGAAATACACCATTATGGATTTCTTTTACTAAGCTCTTGATTTCTTCTCAATTTATTTTCTTTCCAAGAATTGTATATTTGCCTTTTTTTAACAAACCCTCAGCTTCTGGTTACTGACTTATTAGACACATCTCTTGATGAACTAATTGCTAAATACTCTAAAATTGAACAGAATGTCATTCCAATTCTTAAACATACCAACAAATTCCATGTATATTGTGGCCTTTTAAAGTAACGATGAGTTTAATTTCTATATAACCACACAAAGCTTTATAAAGAAACTGTGTCATGTTCTACATTTTCACAAAGTTGAAGGGGTAGAAAAACTACCAGGGTGACTGCTGAATAAATGACTGTACAAATAAAGCAGCTCAAGCGTGTGACACACTCAACTTTCAGTATCTCCTGGTATGCCATAGACAGATTTCCATTAATAATTCTTTACTGTCTGGACCCACCATAAAATTTTCAGAGTTACCCATGCTCAGGATTTTTTGTTTCTACAAAACAAGATTTTCAGAGAATATGACCATATAGAAATATAGTTATGGCTTTTACAAAGACTCACACATTTCTTCAGGTACTGAGGCCTTTAACTGATTCTCATTTTCAGGAATGGGGCCTAAGTATTTCAAGCTGTTTCTTTTGACTAGCAGAGAGATCAGAATACAATAGAAAAAGTCTAAAGATGAAAAAAAACCCTCTACCACATTTGGAATTATTGAAGGGTTTTGCTTTCCTTTACTGGACATCTTGGGGATTCAAAACCAATGAGTTCCCTGTTCTTCCAGTTTTCACCCTTACCATTATAACTGTATTTTCCAGGAATACAAACTCACTGTATCCACCAAAATGTTTTATGTAGTAGCAGCTATTTACAGCCAGGGGAATATATTTGGCTGCTCTTTCTACTGCCCTGTCTGGTTTTCCTCTGACTCCAGGGAGTCTGTCCACACTGTGTTGTCAGAGCAGGGTCAGTGTGGTGCATGGACAGCCAAGCTACTGGAGATTCATTTTAGTCCCCCTGCTTTCCAGGATTACCCACATGTCTGTGATGAGTTTTTCTGTCGCACAAACCTGAACACGATGCCACAGCCTCTGGCAGGAGGGAGAAGCCCAGAAACTGCCTGGAACACCAGTGCCCTTCAAGGATAGCACGGCTAGCAGAGATAATGCACACTCTATTATCTTCCCAAGTGAAGGACTGTATGTGCAAGGACTATTTTGCTTTTGTAGTATTTAATTTGGGGTTTCACTCTTGCTGTGCGTGCTGCTGCCTTTTCATGTTAGAGGAGACGAGTCAGTGCAATGAGCTCTGCTTCCAGAGCTGTGGCAGGGAGATCTAAGCTGGTGCTCCATTCCCAGGGGCACAGCCATCCCCTGGGAACACTTCACCCATGTGGTGGGATGTTTGACACTGCCTGAGGACAGGTGGTGTCAGCTGTAATCTTTATGGAAGGGTTTTCAGTGATGTCTTCCTTAAAACCAGTCGAGGGTGTAAGCTTTTCAAGATGAAGCTTAGATACTTCAAAGGCTTGATGATGCAGGGCTATTTCAGTAGTCAGGAAACACTGGAAATATCTTGCCTTTTTTAAAAAAGCTCTTTCTTACATAACTGCCTTGCAAAAAATATATTTGAACCTTTCAATAGCAGCAACCAAAAGCTAAAAGAAAGTGAGTGCATCAGCTCATCTGCTGTTGTGATAGGTAATTTTATATATTGGCTTGCTAAATAATAAAGTAAAATAAATTAGTTCCTATCAAAAGTTTCCTGGATGCATTCAGCTGGAGATTATTGTTATTTATTCATCTGTTGGATTGCCTTTGTAAAAGCCAAAGCTGCTTTGAGAGTGTATGTGACTGGAATAATCTAAATAGAGAAGCTGTGAGTTGGGAAGGAAGCCAGCAAGTCATTAATTAAGGAGCTGTACAGTTTGCAGTCAGACTTTGTGTATTGTGAAAACTGCCTAAAAATCAGTGGCTGAGCTGCTCCAGTTGCAGAGGTGTCCCCACGGGGCTGTCCCCAGGTGAGCAGTGCTGGATGTGCAGCTCCTCGTGCTCGAGGTGCAGGAGCCTGAGCTCGGAGCAGCTCAGGGGTGAGGGCAGGGCTGCTGCCAGGCAGGAGCGTCCTGACCAGGGCTGCTGCCAGGCAGGAGTGTCCTGTCCAGGGCTGCTGCCAGGCAGGAGTGTCCTGACCAGGGCTGCTGCCAGGCAGGAGTGTCCTGTCCAGGGCTGCTGCCAGGCAGGAGTGTCCTGTCCAGGGCTGCTGCCAGGCAGGAGTGTCCTGACCAGGGCTGCTGCCAGGCAGGAGTGTCCTGTCCAGGACTGCCCACAGGACTGGATCACCCATCCCATCCCACGAGGCTGTGCAGGGCTCAGAGGACAGTTACACTGCAGCAGATCAGCTTTCTGCTTCTAGCTTGGCATGGCTGTATCTTCTTCTAAGATACAGAGGACTCTGCACCCAATCTGTGCTGCCAAGTCTGCATTTCTGGCCACATCTAGTGGCCACCACTGCAGAAATAGCTGGGAGGGAGATGGGGATGCAAATGACACAGCAGCTGTACTTTAAAATGAAAACCATTTCAGATCCTCCAGGTCTTATTTCATGGTGTTACTTTTCTGTCCTCTCTCAAAATCCTTGTGTAATGCAGTCAGGAGACGTGCCTGGCTAACACAACTGGCCTTCTCTGTGTCACTACACTTGTAACCCTTCTGACTACAGTATCAAAATGTGGTTGATGCCATTTCAATGGTAATAGAATTATGTGTTTAAATTTTTTTCTCATCTTTGTCATTTGAAATATATACAGTTAGCCAATTTGCATTTGAAAATGATGGAGAGGAAGATTCACTGGAGAACAACAGCTGCTCAAACAAATGAAAAGCATTTTCTTATTTTATTTATCCTGGAACAGTGAGTGTGCATACAGCATCTGGTCCTCCATGAAGTCTTTGCTTCTTGCCCAACTTCCAGCTGGAATGACTGAGAGTCAGTGTGATCTGCTGACCTTCCTCAAGGTCTCCAGTGATGCCACCCAAAACAGAACAAAGCACCCTTGCTGGATGCCTTTCATGCTAATCCCTGAATCAATACATTTCCAAGATCATTACTGGGCTTTCATGCACTGCCAGAAGATTGTGTTCCAGCAGTTCTCTCATTCTCTGTGTTGTGTATCTTTTGGAGCATTCTACATTATAAATCATTTTAACTCTCATTGTATGTTCCACTCCCCTTGTGTAATAATCAGAAACGTGGGAAACCATTCCTTCATATCTTCCCAAACAGAGACTGGAAATGTTGAAGATAAAGAAAGATAGAAGAAGTTGCAGCTCAAATCCTTTTGAGTCCTTGAAATGAAGCAGAGTGTTTGGAGGGTGTTATCATGGCCTCACCTTCTGCCACATTCCTGTCAGGAAAAGCCAGGTTTCTCTGGTTGCCTAACAGAAAGGCACCTGAATAATAACCTCCCACGGCTGGGATTTTTATTTCATGTTAAAAAACCCCCAAAGACATGCCAGAACGTCAGCATCCTACAGGCGAGGAGTGTGTTGCAAATGCTCATCTGTTCACAGGATGGGTAAATCCTCCACGGCTGAACCTGCACCCTTGGGGCGGTGACTCCTGCCAAGGGACCCGTGGGAGGCACAATCCCATTGTCTCCTGGGACATCAGGGAAAACAAACTGCCTGTTATTGTGAGCGAGAACAAAGTCCGGGAGAGCAGCAGGCACCTTTGTCTTCTAATTAGCACCGATGGCTAAAGCTCTTTAGAGGAGGGACTTTCCCACTGTGCGTTTGCACGGAGGGAGCTGATCCGATGAGGGCAGCTGAATGCTGCGGTATAAATAATGAACTACACAATAAACACTACGAGACTGGTTCACTTGAGGGAGGAAAATAAACACAGCAAACAAAGGCATTCATCATGTTAGTTAGAAATGCCATGTCGAGACCCAGCAGAGGTTCTTGCAAGCTTTCTCAACAGTTCAGGTTAAAAATTTCATTCCATAAGTATAAAAAAAATACTTTGCACACCAAACTTTGTGATGTCAAGCATCCACCCAAAGGGAGAATGAGCACTGATTTACTTTTCAATCTATATTCAGTGTCTGACCTTTTGAAGAATTGGCTTTGCATATTCTTTCCAGGTGGCAGTGAAGAATTACTGCTTGATCTCTCCTCCAACAAGAAAAAATTAGCGAAATATTTATTTCAACAATGGCTGTGTATTACCCAGCCAGGGAACCTCGTGATGCACAGGGAAAACATTTCTGTAGTAAACCACGATAAGGGCTGAGAATACTGCCAGTGCTGCAGAGCTCTGGGCTCAGAGCCACCCTCATGACTTTATCCAGAGGTTGTTACTGATCTAATCTACAGTGAGATGATCACAGGAGACACTCCTTCCATTATTTAACTTGGATTTGGACAGGGATATTTTTTTTTTGTTTTGTTCTTTATTCTTCATTTGTGCTGTTATTAATACAACACATCATTAGTGAATTTCACAGGTAAGTGACTCTTGTCTCTCTTGACACATTATTAATCAAGAGTGATGAAGATGCTGCACCCCTCACACACTTGAGCTACGTGACCAACCCCAGGCTTGAGAACTATCTGCAGTGCACTGCAGGGATCAGCCACAGCAGCACACAGGTGGCATTTTGGGCACACAGGGACATTTTGTGGGGCAGGCAGCAATGCAGGCAGGGTCTCCCAATTCCTACACTCCTCTGAAGTGAGCAGGAGCCAGCAGACCCACTTTATGCAGACACACAGAGAAGCCAAAGCCAGGAAGGAATGTGAGATGCCAGCTCTCCAAGAGATTGATATCTGACAGGAGGGAAAATACCCACCCAGACAAAAAAAGACCTGCCATTCTGAGGGCCTGCTCTGCAGAGATGTGATTCTGGCCATCTGTTCAGCTGCACATGGGTGCCCACCAGTCCTGAACTGGGGAGGCTCAGCATGCTGAACCCATTATTTGGGTCTGGTATTCCTGCCCCTGCTGCTCTCCAGTCCAATTTACTCAATTTAGGCACTCACAAGCAAGATTTTGATGACAGCTGCAATCATAACACCATAGATGGACGGAATAAACAGACCGACTCCTAATAGCTACTCGTGTTTGTTTATTTTTACAAACAAGCATTTCTCCTGGAACTCATACTGCAAGCAAGAAAATCCATCAGATTTCCAGAAGCAAAGGATGAAGTTAAGCTCCACAGAGGTCCCTTCTAGCCAGGTCACTGAGCCAGTGGGCAGCCTGTGACCCTGGTCCATGGAAAGGACAGCCTTTGTTTTCATATGTGCTCCCAGAGAAATGTGGAAATTGAGCAAGAATAAAATGCACAACTGAGCTTCCAAATTTTAACAACGTATCAGACTTTGTGTGTTGGCAAGAGTTTAATGTCATTGGGTGGTACAGCATCTGGCTTAATGGGACTCTGGATGTGGTGGTGAATCTGCAATAGAAGCTGTATGGAGAGCACACAAGGGACCCCAGCAGTGCATGCTTTTTTCTGTATTTATTTCCCCCTTTATCCAAATGAAAAGTTGCTCATAATGAAAATACCTGTTTGCTTTTTGTCTGTGGAAAGCCCTAACACATACCTGTGCTGCCACACCACCTCCCCTGCACACACTCACATCCAAAATGTCCGACTCATCTGCTGAGCTTGTCAGAAATAGTTACCATCACAGCCTGGGCTCTTGAGCTTGGGAATGGTAATGCTGAAACATCCAAACAGGAGATGTCATCCTGTCACCACGAGTGACAGATGATTATGGCCCTTTCTAGATGCCTGTAATTAAGGTTACTTTTAAACTTGGACATGAACATCCAGGAGCACAGTAAATGGGGAAATCCCCCAGCAGCTTTGGATTTCTTTTCCTCTCCCTGCTTACTTACCCTACAGGTCTTTCAATAAATTAAAGAAATCACTAGCTGCTGCCTATAAAACATCCTGGAAGGGGAGATGAAATTCAGAGCTCCACATAAACACAGGGATGAGCATCACAGCTGAGGCTGAAGCCATGGGTTGGGCACATGCCATCCTTCCCTGTCAGTGTTCACACAGGAACAATGTGGGAGCAGTGCCTCAGAGACAGGCTGTTACCTTGAAAATCAGGACTGACTGCTACCAATCTCTCTCTGTGCCCTGTGCCTCCTCGTACCCGTGCCACTGCTGCCTTTTATCACCTTTTTGCATCTATTTGGTACCATTTTTGCTCTCAGCCTGTGGCAGGAGGTTTTGTTAGGGCGGTGCAATTTAATACGAGGTAGATGAATGATGTCAGCAGTGGGCTCAGGTACCTGAAGACTGTGGTTCAGAATAACAACTGCACATCCCTGTTTGACTACGTGACGCTGAACATCAGTCAAAGGAGGATTAGGACTTTCCTGGTAATAGCTAAAAATGAAAAAGGTGCCTAAGCTCTTCCAATAAAATAATGTATTTTTAGTCTATGGAGAGTCACACCAAGACTCAGCCAGCAAACAGGGGAAAAAAGCAAAACAAAGATTATTGAAAGCTTATGTTTAAACAGTTTCAGCCCAAATATTTACTGATCACACACACACACACACAAAAATGCTGGTATGTTTTGCAATGAAGAGCTAGAGCCTTTAATTGCATAGGAAGCCAGGTTTGGGGATTCATGAGAAAATAAACATGCCCCCTTGCAGAATTCACTGTAAGGCTTTACATTTATTTATATTCCTATTTTTCTTTAACCTACATTCCCCCTGACAGAGGGGTTGTTTTGGGTAATAATCTTTTCATATAGGCCAAGTCTACTAGAAACTATTTGCAATTCATTTAAAATATGGATTCTGAAATATACTGCAAATCCCTTTTGCTAAGATAAAAAAAGCAGAGGGAAGAAATAACATGCCATTTAATCTTTGGGCTCATCAACTCCTGGAAGATTATTTTGACAGGTAATTTGATGTATTTAACTGAACTTCCAGTCTACTTTCCTTGAAGAAAGCCATCATTTATGACTTGCTGTTGTGTAGGAGCATCCCAGATATCTGTAGTGTCTTTTGAAGAAATATTTACAAGGGGAAAGAGCATATATTAATGTTTCCTTGCTGCTCAGGCTTAGTTCTAAAATCCACAGTGCATCCTGTGTGCCTCTTCCCTGGCTCATATCAGCTGCTTCTGCCCCAGGGAGAGGGCAGCCTGGGAGGGCTGGTGGATGGCCAGCAGGGAAGACAAAATGTATGTGCTCACAAAAAAGGCTGATGTCCCCATGGGGACACAGGGACACACAGAGCCATGGCATGCTGGTGCTGCAAAGCAGAAACAGCATGTGCTGCTGCCCTGCACTGAGGCACGGCCACAGGAGCCACTCCTGCCCTTCCTCCTGGCAATGCTGTCTTGCCAAGTGATGCTGCACAGGGACTGAAGAGCTCCCCCACCCTAAGGGGGTTTAGCCATCTCTGTCCCTGCAGAAACAGGGAGGGGCTGTGGCCACACAAAGTACGATTTTGCAGGATTTATTGCTGAGGGTTTGCACTTTTGAGTTTTGGGAGCAGAAAGGCAGCAACCCCCCCACCCTGACAGCCCTGACTGTGGGAGGGCTGGCTCTGAGCTCGGGTCCAAGGAGAGGCAGGACAGAGATGCCAGGCTGGGGACATGTCCTAGCACCTGTGCACTTAACTCAGCTTCCCATAAAACCACCTTCCTTCCCTTAGGGGTTTTTCTGAGGTGAAGCTCGTTGCACTGCAAGACAGTGGGACTCTGCTGGAGCTGCTGGGACTTAGGCACTGAGCACTCCTGCAGAAGCTCACTGCAAGCCAGAAAACAAGGGAGGCTTTTGTGTTACAAATAAGAAGTAGGTCAGATCCCACAAATGCAAACAGACAGGGAAGAAGGCGCTTGTGGTTCTTTACAGTCATCTTTGGGATTAGCTTTGTAACAAGCACCAAAACCCCTCAAAGCACTGCACCCAGGCACAGAGACATGGCTCTTGCTGGGGTGCTCCTGTCTGGGCATCACTTGTGGCCAGCACACGTTCCTTGCACATCACAGGCTCTGCTCCAGAGCCCACTGCCACACTTGTGTGAAACTCCAAAAATAAACCACATCAGACTGCAGGAGCTGGGATCAGACTCTTCACTTGTTTGTACAGAGCTCCCTGCTCAAGGTGATGTTCTGCAGAGCAACCTAGTGAGCAGCACTCAGAGAAAAAGAAGCATTTCTGGACACAGAGAGAAAAGCCAGGCTCAATTTGAGCTCATTAGCATTTTAAAAATCCAGCTGATAAAGCTGTGTTTTCCCTCTGTCACCTGTGTCTGGAGGGCTGAGGAGAGCAGTGATTGCCCATTGGTTTATCACAGTTTGGATTGTACCTGGCAGGGCTCTGGGGAGAGGCCAGGGTGGCACCAGCCTGTCACTGAAGCACCGTGTCCCCTCTCCCTGTCTTACTGTAGGTTTAGCCTCACTCATTTGCCATTTATTCCCCATAATGCCTGTTTTAGACCAACCCATCCCACAGCCTTGAGGCACAGGCAGTGCTGCCCAGGTGGGACTGAGGGCAGTGTCAGCTCTGCTCTTTGCAAACCAGCCTTGTCCCTGCACGGACAGAGTGAAGGAGACCCAGAGAGCAGGGGGCACTTAGAGAAGCTGCCATCAGCAGAACCAGTCCCATTCTCCTAAAGCCCAGCCAAATGCTGAATCCCCTGACTGCATTTTTAGGTGTTTTTGACAAGCAAGTTTTTGACTGTGCATGTTCTTGTCCTTCCCTTTCTCTAAAAGCACAGTTTAGAGGAAATAAGCAAATTATTTTCCCAGGCAAGATTAAGACTATAGTACCATTTAATTAAGCTGTTGTTTTAAATGTGCTCTGATGTTTTACCAGCCCGTTGAAGGCCTGGGAGACGATAAATACTTGTCTGCAACCTCTTTCTGTGTTCTGAGAGCACATTTTAATTACCACCCTCTATCCCATTTGCAGCCAGACACTTTACAAGCTCTCCACCGTGGTGCAGATGAACGATGGCACTTTTTGCCCTCCAGACAATGCCAGGCACTCGCCTGGGAAGCAGCTGAACAAAGAAGGCTCCTGGAGAGATATAATTGAGGGCACCAAACAATTTACAGGACAGCATCCCCCAGCTTGTCTCTTCATGACATAAGAAACCCATAAATAGGTCAGATCTTCAGATACAGAGTTGTATGGAGCAAGGATAATAAATAGGAACCAAGTAAGTGTCTTAATCATGTGCCAAAATCTTTAGGCCAAATTGTTTTGTTGCCAGACTTTGACCTCCCAGCCCCAAACCACAGCAAAGTCTGAAACATCATCAGCTGCAATTTGCAGAAACCACCCCAAATGTGGAGGCTCCCAGGAATGTATTTCTCTTGTGCATATTTTCCCTCCAAATGCTGAAGTATCAAACAGTTAAAGAGCTGACTGTAGGTACAGTGCCATGAGAACAACCTCACCTGGCTGCAGCCTTCCTTGATAGAAATATCCCTCAAGCCTGGTTGCAAATCAGCAATTGCAGCAAGAGAAGTCAAAATTAATGAAAGGCAGCAAGGCAGCTGACTCCAGAGCATGATTTGGGATGATACACCAGTGATGTTTGGGTCACCCTGACTGGCAAAAAAAAAAAAAAAAAAAAAATATTCTGAGTTCTTCTCCCAGACCACAGACACTTCCCAGCTTTTCAGAATCAAGGAGTGAGCATCCAAGGGAGGTGCAAGTGCCCCAGAGGGTTTGGGAACACAAGCACCCCTCCTTTTCTCCCTTAATTTTTGACCTTAGCCACCTATGTGGCAGGCACCTTGAAACCCTTTGGGCTGATCTAAGCCCACTAACTCTTCTTTCTGCTGTCTTGAGACTATTTAGGACACAGCTCTGCTGGTACCAAGCATAGCTGAAGCAAGGCAGAGCCATCTGGCTGAGAAAAACAACCCTTAGTTCCAAAATCACACCTAACCATTCTGCTGATGCTCAGAGGATAACACCAGGTAAGGATTGGTCTTGATCAGTTTAACCTTCACTGTGCTCCTCCTTGGGAAGTACCAAATTAGTTAATCACAGTAAGAGAAAAACAATTCTCATCATAAATATTCACAGCATCATGTGCAGTACAGAAAATCCTGTCTAAATGAAGGAAAATAAATTAGGAGAAGATTCTGGCCTGCTGATTAAAACTTAGCACACACTCCCCACCATCAGCTGACATTTGCCTGCTCTTCAGATACTGCAGTCACACAGACACAGCCCCTCTGGCTGCTGGTGACATTAAAGGATGAAACTCCCCAGATTTTAGGAGGATCAGGGAGCGACACTCGCTGATGTTTAGTCCTGAGATTCCTCCAGGCACGCTGCTGAGCCCAAATCCTGCCTGTACCAGGGCAGAGAACCAGGGCAAGGGAAACCTGCAGGGAGGGCCAGGGCCATAAGAACCAGCTCAGAATTGTCTTGCTGATACCAGAACCCCAGAGAGCAGCTCCCTTCAGGTAGTGGATTTGTTCTGAAACTCATACCTGAGAAATATATTCAAATATTAGTTATTGTTGGGCTCTAAAAACCTGATTCCCCTTGAAATCACCCTTTGGCACATGTCTATACATTTTCCTTATTGTAATTAAAATTAAACTTCATGGCAGTTGTAACCCTAGACCCAAATTTGATTCAAAGTAAACAAAATTATAAAATAGGAGGAAAAGGAGCACCTCTTGCACTCCCTACCAAGCCCTGATTAATTTTTCATTTACAATTATTTTCTGTGCAGCACTCGAGAGTTCAGGTAGTAACATTAAAAATTCCCTGTGCCCTCAGATTTCCCTAATTAAAATTGACAACCCTCATTTTGAACCACAAACATAATTACCCAGTCCTCCTCACTGACTTGATAGCTGAGGTTGTTTGTTGATAATTTATGAGCATTGGAGAAGATGAACAACAAAGCTGAGGCTCTGGAAAGCTCTCAGTTCCTGCCTTTGAAGTCAGGAACATGCCAGCAGCTCAGAGGCTGCACACAGGGTCCCTTCCTGAGGCTGTGCTGTGCCTCTCACCTGTGACAGTGACATCCACAGGACTCCTGGTCCCACCCCAGGGGTTGGGAGAGATCCCTCTGGACTGCTTTTCTGGAGTGTTTGCAGAAACATCAGGGCAGATCCTAAACTCCAGCTGCTTTGGGGTATGAAAGGTGAGCTGGGGTTGCCTCAGGACACCCCAAAAGGAGAGGATGTCACTTGTGTGGCCACTTTGGTATTTGTCTGTCCCTGTCTGAGAAGCCCCTGCCACCACCCCAGCTGAGCTTGGCTTTCTTTAATGGCATCACACCACACATGCCCAGCCACTCTTTCCAAGAGTCTGAAAAACAGTTTCCATACACAAGCATATAGTTAAAAAAAAAAAATTCCTCCAGGTTTTCCAGCATTTCCTTATCACCTACAACCCCCCCATGTCTCAGCACCTGCACAAAATCCTGGCTGCAATGAATACTTTCAGTTTGAGGTCGTGCAAAACCAGCCCCATGCCACCCATTCGTCCCTCCTAGTCTGGGTTTTGGGGAATCTGAATGTCCCCCTGCCCAGTTATATCTGGGCCACACAAAGCAGCCATCCCTCCTGGGATAAGGGGCCCAGTGGGTGCAAAGGATGTTAATGGCATGGAGGACGTAGGTGGCAGGCACCATGTGTCAGCCAAATAACAGTTTACATTAGAGGTGGGGGGTAGGGAAGCAGTGAAAAGGAGAAAGAAAAAAAAAAAAAGCATTTCAATGACTGTTTTCTCTGTGTCTGTTTAGGGTTTTTCCCAGCCTTGCTCTCAGGGAGAAGGATAGAATCTCATTTTTGGGAATGCTACTTAATGCAGAACAGCAAAGCCTTTTCTCCAAGCCTCTATCTTTCCAGTGTTTAAAGGTGATGAGAAGATGGTGTTGTTTTGTCTACCAGCTCTTGGACAGCCCAGCCTATTCCAACTGCCAGGAATGTGGGGACTGTGGGGAAAAAAGAAAAAAAGAGAAGAGACTAAAGCACAGAATGAGGATTATTAGAAATGCGTGTATAAATGAAATAGCATGCTGAGAGCT
Organism: Anomalospiza imberbis; assembly: GCF_031753505.1. Classification (NCBI taxonomy): domain Eukaryota; kingdom Metazoa; phylum Chordata; class Aves; order Passeriformes; family Viduidae; genus Anomalospiza; species Anomalospiza imberbis. The sequence goes on from NC_089695.1 coordinate 11,229,791, forward strand.
AGGCAGCATCACTGAGCAGTGCAACGAGCAAACAGAGCAAAGCATTAATATTCCCTTTCTGGTTCAGGCTTTCCATGCATTCACAGCAAAAGCAATTCAAGTCCACTCTGTTCTCCCCTAGACTTTCCTCCAACCAAGGGATGTTGTTGCTCTGTATCTTTAAAGAAGCTGTAACTCTATCTGTAAAGGGCAAAATAATTTGGTTTCTTCTGCTGTTTATAGGAAATTAATAAATCTCATTGAGTATTTGTACCTGCTCATTGCTCCCCTCTGAACCAGGAGTAGCACAAAGTGCCACTGCTGGCAAAGGAGCATTGCCTCTTCAGGGTTATTATGCTAAATTGGAGGAGCTAACAAATGAAAACCTAACCTGGGTAACTAAGATTTCCCTCCCTAGAGCTGGCCCAAGATGATCACAATGATATTTGGTTGGATTCAGCACACACCAAAGCACCAGCATTTTTCATCTAAGCTCTGTCCACTCCACGGTCTGCTGGACCCACCATTTCCACTGCAACACAGGAATTCATCTGCAGCAGAGAAAATAATTGCATGATTATTATTATTTTAGTTCATTTGCAATCCCCCAAAAGAAAGCAGATGTGCTGAAAGACAAAAAAGAGAAGTTGCAAAACTTCAGGATTTCAGGAATCCAACACAACATTCCTCTCTTTCTAAACTAAAGTTATATTGCTCTGCTCTCAATCTGGGGCTGGATGGGATTTAGGTTTTGGGGGTTTCTCCCCCCAGAATTTGTGGCTTTCATAATAAAAGGAATGCAAAGTGATTGAAGGAGTAGTCAAAATGGCTCATTTTGAATATTGAAAGGATGTTTCTACCTTCAGAAGAAGTTTTTCTTCCAGCAGTGGTATGAGGCAGCAGCATTGTGAGGCCAAGAGTTGATGAAATATTTGGATATTGGTAAATCTGCTGGAAAGAGTTCAGTTTAAAATGCAGCCTACTTCTGCTTCCAGCCAACATTGGGTTTTTCCTCTGACTTCAGGTTGTCCCTAACATTTGTGTCTCTCCTGCTGTTTTCCCTCAGGCCACTGCTATTTCATCAATAACCAACAGGAAAAATGACAAACTGCCAGAGAGCAATTAATATCCATCCATTTCCTCTTGCATTAGCAAAACACTCCATTTACAAACCAGCTCTGCATGCTGAAACAAGACACGTGCCACGATTGTGCCCATTTGTCACCAGCCCTACGCCTGCTCAGAGGGGGAGCGGGGACACTGCCAGTCCAGGGTCTAATCCCAAACTAAGGCCCTGGAGAAGCCCCTGGAAAGATAACTGAGATTAGGGTAAATCAGCAGCACCCCATCTATGTGTGGATGAATGAGGGCTGAGATTTCCTCTGGAGACTTGAAGAATGCAGGTTTGTGCAAGCAAGCAACAGGGCTCAACCCCCAGCTCCTGACTGCTATCCATCCTGCACGGGAGAAAACACCCAGACCTGTATCAGAGCTGCAGGGGAGGGATTTTCCTGCTCTGCCAAAAACCAGGACAGGTGGAAGGTCACAGCAGATGCTTTGCTTTTCCCACCAGAGCAGGAGAGGTAAAAGGAGCTGCAGAAGTTTATGAGGTGGTTACAGACAGGTCCTGTGAGAGTTTTGGGACTTTTCTTCATGATCACATGCCTGTGTTGAATTAATAAGCGCAAGTCTTTGTGTGCACAGGTGCTGTCACCAGTTCTGATCACAGGTTTGTCATCAGCACAAAACCCAGCTTTAAGAACATCTCATTAAAAACAACATGGGACAGGACTTCCCCAGGCCTCACAAACAAATTACACATCTCTGCTCCTGCTGTGTGTATAAACAAAAGAGCTTCTTTTTGGGATGGTGCTGCTCCTCAAATGTATACTAATATGGCTGAAAAAACTAATCCCTGAAGTTAAAGCACAGCAAGGGAAGCAGAGAGCTGGACTGCAGAAGTTCCCACCGAGGTGGTCCCTTGCAGTGACCCCCCCTGCTCCTGCCATGGAGGGGACTGAGCCATGCTCTGCCTATCCCATCGCCCCTAATTAAATACATGTATTTTGTTGTTGAGGCTTAGCTGTTATTGATTTTAGACATTTTCTAGTCAGATGTGGTTCACTTCAGCAAAGTGAGATGGAAGAAAATGTGCTTTTTAGTTTTTGTGCCATATTTACACTGCTCTTATAATTTAACAGAGTCCTTTACAGTTACCAATTATTTCTCTTTCAGCCCTCACTCTGAAAGAGGAAATCCTTGTGTCCAACAAAGGATAATGAACAGAAGCACTGGACAAACTCAGCAGTTTGCCGAGCCAGGGGACTTCGGGTAGTGCCATAAGTGAAAAACAGGACTAGAACCAAAACCTAGTTCTGTTTTGGTTTTTGGTACTGTGGGGACCCCTCCACTCCTGCCTGGCACCATTCCTGAGCCTCCTTGTGTCACCAATAGCAAAATCCCTTGTGAAGCAGCTCCTGAGTCACACTTCACAGCCCAAGATAATGAAATAAACTGGCAGCAATTTTACAGTTTTCATCTGCAGACCGTAAGTTCAGGGTGACCAGTGAGTCAGTGAAATGGGCACAAACACCTTCCAGTCCCGCTCAGGGCTGCTGTTGAGAAAGGTGTGGAGAATTTGGAGCACATCCACTGCCTGCTCTGCCTCTTTCCAGCAGGAATTTTTTGCTGCTCCTTCCTGGACAAACCTGTCTGAGCAACGTGCAGCCTGAGGGCATGTTGGGCAACCCCCTCCTGACTCATGGTCTGTAGGAGTGCTCCAAAAGCACCACTGGCTGTCCAGGTGAAACACTTCAGTGACACATCACATTTCCCTACCACCCAGGAGCTCCCCAGCCCTGCTCCTGAGCTGGGAAAGCCACAGCAGGTTCTGCCAGCCAGGGATCAAGTCCTGCTGCTTGCCACAGAGCTGATCTCACCCAGCTTGGTCTCGTGGCTGACTGGCAATGACAAATCCACCTCTCCATTTCTAACAGTCCTATTTCTGCTGCTCCTAGGGAGAGCAGCCCCCCTCAGGCCTCAGCTGGGGAAACCATCACTGAACCTTGCCCAAAGCAGAGCAGCTCAGCCCCCAGAAGCTTGTTAAGTTCACTGAACTGGCATCTCCCAAGAACACCAGTCTCAGCAAAACCATCCCACATCAGCCCTTGCACTCCTGCAGCCTTCACAAAGTTTCTGTTGGGGGAGGAAAGTCTTACATTGGGATGCCACAGCACAGCCCAACCAACCTACCCAGGCCCACATGTCAGCACCACCAGGCTGGGGGTTCTACGAGTCAGGAAAAAATGAAAGTTGCTGAAACTGCTATAATTCCAAACACCCAGGACTCGGGTGGGTGTTTTTTGCTGGTAGAGTAAGTCACCTCCTCACTCCTGCCCCTGGCAGGGTGACATGCAGAGTGTCCCTTGGGTGGGGACAGGCTGTGACCAGCCCAGAGCCAAGAGGAGTGTGGAGATTAGAGCAATTTGGACCTGTCACTTTGATGCACAGTGTTTTGCTTTGTGGTCACAGGCCTCGTTCAGTAAATAAAATCAGAGATGATTTCCTTTACCCCATGGGATTTCTTGATGCTACAATTAGCACTGAGAAGATTTTAAAACTCAGGAGTGTGAATTTATAGACACAGCTGTCAGAAAGGCTGAAAAACTCTTATCCCTTAAATTACCAGCATCCTTGGCTGTTCAGTGCTGATACAAAACCACAGAAGATGCTGGCTGTGCTGGCAACACCATTCCTTGTGTCCTCAGAACAACTAAAACAGGATAATACACATAATACAAATAAAAGTGAACATAATCCAGTCTTCAGAGTTATAATTTATTTTAAGATCTACACAGGAGTTAGGCTTTCTATATAATTAAATTTATAGATTGCCTTTGAATGCTTACCTTGCAATTCCTCGAGCTCTGATGAAAAGTGTGCTGTTTGCAATGACAAGATTTATTGCATCTAGCACTCTATATTATAGCTGCTCTGCTAACCACAATAAACAAGATATGAAAAGCAATCATACAGATAATGCCATGGAGGAACAAGTACCAGCTTTGTCTTTAACCCCTTCACCTGCCTTTCTCCTGGAAACTCCAGTCAGCATTCCTGCTGCACCGTCCAGCCCTAGTGGATTAAGGATTTTGTTTCTGTAGTAACAGACTCAGGGCTTGGATCCTTTTCCCTCATTTCTAAAGCACCAGTATTGCTGGGAGAGTTTCCCTCTGTCACTATGAAAGGTCACAGTCCTTGTCTGGAGGAAAAATAACTAAGCAGAGCCAAGCCAGCTGCTGTGGTGGGTGTTAGTGAGGAGTAATGGGACAGAACCATGGCTGTCCCTGTGGGACTGAGGCTTCACAATGCTTCAACACACACTTAAAAACATCATTATTTCTGAATTTAAACCCCTTCCCAAAGGCTGGAGGTGGGTTCCCAGCAGAGCTGGGACATCCCGGCACTGCTTTAGGCTCAGCCTTTTACGGCCCAGCAAGATGTTGTCAGCTCAGGACACAGTCATTTCATTAGTCATGTTTTGCATCACAAAAGCCTGGATTTGACCCTGGAGACTTATAAACATTATTTAAAGGGGGAATTTCCATGTCAAGGTCACAAGGAGATATATAAGCTTAATCAAGACACAGCTCAAATTGAATAGTCCTTCACTACCCACATGCCTCAGAATATTTTCTCAAATCATGCTCCCTACCTTTAAATCTTCACCAGATGCAGAAATAAACAATCCAGAGGCCAAGGCAGCAACCAAAGGCAAGAGTAGCACTGATTAAAATCTATTTTCTTGCCATCCTTGTTCATGCAGTGTAAACAATGAGCCCATATTCCTTGCACCTAATCGAATAAGTACAGCCCTGCTAAATATGGGCACACGGGAGGACAAGAAAGGAAGCAGCCACTTGTTTTCTGCCTTACACATGAAGACCTTTGGCCACTTCAGACAGAGGAATGAGAAATGCTGCACAAGTAGGAATTCACTGCTCTATTACAGTGTTTTCTGCCCCAAAACTCAGTTAACCATTTACAAACTGGATAAAATACTTCTGTGCTCTTTTTTACTCATTTGTGTAGGGACAACTGATTTCCTTTTTTTCCTGCCCATATTTTTGTTTCTGGTTTTAAGTCTGTCTCCAGTCAGTCAGAAGCTGGCACAGTCCTTGTCCACACAGAAGTACCCCAGAATAATAAACTCCTTGTAAGTGATGCCAAAATCAGGCAGTGGCAGGAGAGGGGGCAGCAAGGTCTTGGGTTTAAGAACAGACCAACTTGTTCTACCCAGCGTAGAAAAATTAAAATACGCTGGAAATAAGTATAAAAATAGACTAGGGTCTGCAGTCCAATCAGAGCATATATTTAGTAGTTGTGAATGGGAAAGAAGAGAACATTCCTGGAAATTGTTCAAAAAGCATCCAAGCAAGATTACAAGATTTCCAAGCAGAGATTCTTAAGGCAGGTTGCTATGGATGCTGGGAAGGGTGTTACTCTCTGACCCTCATAACAAAATATGTTTCCCAAAAGCCATTTATTCCAGGAAATGCAAGGAGTACTTTTATTCTGGAAACCTCCAAAAAACAAGTAGTCTGGAACACAGCACCCTGACACAGCACAGGACCTTCAGCACTGGTGACAAATAACTCTGGGAAGGACCAGGAGAAGTGACCTAACCCTTTCCTTGGGCTGTCAGTCAGGGAAAACCCTTCTGACTAAATTTTTCCAGCTGCTCCTAAGAGTTTCTCGAGATGAGACTCTCCCATCCAACCAAAGAAACCCAGTCCCTGCCCACACCTCTAATGCCCAATATGTGCCCCAGGTGCTACAGCTGAACTCCTCTGTTCCCTGCCCCACCCACCAGGTGTAAGAAAACCAAAGTGCATCCAAGTCGGTAAAATGAATTTTTTCAGGATAGGAGCAGAAGAAGACTGATCTCCTGTGAAAATGACAATAGTAAGGATCATGATTTCCTTGTATTTCCTTGCTGCATGTCCTAAGAAGACCAGATTTTGTGGCATCTGCTGCTTTAGCAGCTCCTGAGCTGCTGGAGACAGGATCTGTGAGAGAAAGTGAAAGGCCTGGCAAGTCTCAGAGCCTATCAACACCTGTTGGTGCCCAAGCTTTTGCCTTTTGCAGACAAGAGTTCCTGTGACAGAACTACAGAATAGTTTGGGTTGGAAGAGACCTTCAAGACCACCTTGTTCCAACCCCCTGCCATGAGCAGTGAAACCTTTCTCTAGACCAGATTGATCAAAGACTGAACAACCATTTCAGGAATAAACAACCTGTTGATTTTTCCCCCAGCTGAGAAGTCCAAGAGGTGCTTGCAGAAATGTGTATTGTTATATTAAAAGATTAGTGACAAAAAAGTTTGTGGCAGGCCATGTGTCCCTCTGGGCTGCTCGAGGACAGTAAATGCATGGCATGTTTGCTGCTTCATCCCAGACAGAGCCTGGGCACTGGTGGCACTTGCTGAAGAGCTGTTTGAGCTCTGCATGCCCCACCAAGCTTGGATCTGAGATGAAACTGGCATGACAAGAAAACTTCTGTGCTGCAACCAAGGAAAGTTAGACATTAATGACAATGTTCTTGGGGAGAGAGCATGAATTTATTGTCATGAAATGATCCTCTATGGTAAATGTTTGCATGAACAAACACTAAGTACCCCAGAAAACAGGTGATGGGCAATATAAAGTTTTGTTCTTCTAGCCCAAGGAATGAAGAATCAGCCACCACAGGAAGCAGCCCAAAGCTGATGTTTGCAGAAGTGCACGTGCCTTTTTGACCAAAGTGCTCCCACAAGCATTTGTCCAGAACATAAAAGTAATGATCACTGTCACCTGGCTTAGGGGGGTTAGTCTATTTGTAATTTAATACAAGAATTTCACAGAGATTTCTGCCTTATTGATTTTGCCTAATGGAACAAGCTCGTTTCCTAGGGGCACTGTGTACTCCACTCTGCACAACAAATCCAAAGGGCAGGAGAGCTCTTCCACCCCTATCCTAGTAGACTGTCAGCATTTAATTAATCCAGGAGCTGCAGGGCAAATTCTTAGTGCAATAAAAAAAAAAAAAAAAAAGAAGAAGGCAAAGACAAAACATCAATTTATGCTCTGAATGCCCCTGTGCATTATGATCGTACTCTTGGAGCATTTAAACTGGAGGCTACAAGGCTGCTTGTAGCACTTGAGTGCCTGTCAGATTTCTCCCCTCTAAGGCCTCTGCCAGATACTCTTTATCCTTTATAACATCAAATGGTTTCAGTAGGAGGCTCTCTTTGATGCTGATTCTCTCTCTGATTCTCCAGGCATGGATAAATGAAGGCTTCCTTTATATTTGGAAGTGTAATGAAAGCCCTTGGCATTTATACATGTGAATACCATGCATTCACACACAGCACAACAGAGCTGGGCGGGTTCTTTAGGAGCACTCCATTGCACAGCACTGGATCAGCCCTGGACATCACCACCCCATGTACACACAGTTGTCATCCCTGAGCACAAATGAAACCTGTGTGGGTGAGGGGGTGCAGAAGATCATGAACATCTTTTTTGGATTAACACACATTTTTCACTGCCTGTGAAATCACTGACCAGTTGTATCATCTATCCATCTTCTTTTAGCATCTTTGAAGCTAAATTTAGAACACTAACATTTAGAAATTACTTGTGCTATGGTTTTGTTAAAGGTTTCACTCCCTGTCATACTACACACTGTCAACTGCTGGACTGTTAAATCCTGTCCACGTGGATCCCACAGGGAAACACACTTGTTTGGTTCTCTGCAGGTCAACTAAATAAAACACATTTTTAAAAGAAAATATTTTATAAGCTGTAACAGCTTATCCATGCCAGAGCAAAGCCAATGCCTCTACAATCTGCCAGGAAACCATGCAGATCAGGCCAGGGTTCTGCAAACTCTCCAGCAATTTGAGGTCCTTGGGAACTCCCTCCCAGATACACAGAGCTCTTGGCAAGGAGCATCAGCCAACAACCTTGACAGGGACACCACACTGCCCAAATCTGATTTCTGAGCACAGGGTATATAGAAAATATCAGACAACCACCTTTGGCGAGGAATTAACCAAAAGGGGGAAAAGCCCTGTCAATACATTTTTGGTTTCAGTCTCCAAGACTTGACAAGGTGTATATAATTTAGGGCCATGTGCAGGAAACAAGTGATTTTGCAGCCGGACGTGGCATACTCCAAATTTAGGTGACAACAAGCCTTTTCTGGCACAAAACACAGACCAGAATTTGACACCAGTAGTTGATTCACTGTGAAAAATGGGTGTTGATTGCCTTGGCTTCTTCCAAACACATTGCTACCCAGAGATTAAAGAACACATGGTGAGGATGTACAAAACTGCTGAATTTTATGGGAGCACCTCTCAGCTGCCGAGCAACAGAACTAAAGTCACCGCCTTTAGTGTTTTCAAACTTGTATGTGCCTTTCTAGACTTTCAGAATCAGGGGGTTGGGAAGGTGTTAGGGTTTTTTTTCCAAGTGTGATAGCAAAACTTATCCCTGCAATGCTGCAGGGAGTTCAGAAGAGGGTTGTTTTGGTATATCTGCAAGCTGAATTCTCCTTTGTCTGGGACACAGTCATCACTGCACATTCACCCACAGAAAGTCTTCATCCTTCTTTGGCATTGGAAGAAATAGGGCAGAATGGGGACCCACATACAGGAAAAGGCAGAAACCCAACACCCAAGTACAGTCTGTGCCATTAAGAACATTTTGGGTTCAAGACTAGTGTTTATCTTCCTTGCTGTTTAGGGAGAAGCTTAATGGGACTGTAAGGGCTTACTTGGGCTAAAACCTCAGCCTAAGTGGTGGTTGATGAACAGTAAGAGAACCCTGCCAGGGTCACCAATTGCTATTAATGGCTCCTCTGTGGGGGCTAAGGATGGTCAAACTGCTCTTTGAAAGGTTACTTTGTGTGGTACCCCTTTAAAATGCTTGAGTACACAAAATACTGACCCTGACCAGGAAGCAACAAAGTTCTTGTACATCATGGGAGAATGAGCCATTGCAACAAGGATCTTTGTCTCCTCATCACTGGCTTGGGACAGGCTGCTTCCCCTTCTCTGTTTGATGAGACAGCAAGAACCTGCACACTCCAGAGAAGCAGACGGACAACTGAGACACCTCAGCCAGAGCAGACACGATGCCCAACAGGGCTGCCACCATCCCAGTAAAATACCATGAAACAGCAAGGAGTTCCTGGCATACCCAAAACCCTTCCTGTTCTATAACCCCTACTGCCCATCACCACAACTAATGGAATAAATAATAGTTAAAACAGAGTATTAGGTGCCTGATCTTTAGTTCTTGCATTAAAAGTGGGTGCAGCAGGGGAGGAAGTGTGTAGGAAGGTGCCCTATCCCAAGCAAGTTCTTTGCCATCCATCTGCCTTCCCATGAGTTAAATCCCAAAGACACCACCAGCATGCAGATAACTGGAGACTGGATTGCAGCCAGCCCTGCACAAGTAAAGGCACATTCAAGCCCAAGATGTTTTCTGGCATCAGTATCAAGCTTCCTTTCTAGCAACTAAAGATGCTTAAAGGGCATTATAATAGCTGCCTGAATATCAGAGACACTCCCATCACGGTTTGATTTCCCTGTGCAATAATAACGTGTGGTCAGATTCACACAGGGTTTGCAAAGGATCAAATCTGCTGTTTTCAAAGACAGCTGGGAATACCCCTGGAAAAATGTGAAAAACACAGCATGTGTTGGGAGCGGTGCCTCTCCCTCATTATTCCATGTAAATACAAGCAATCTGACCCCTCCAAAGAGACTTTGCATTTCTCAGAAAATGACCATCTGTCAGGCAACAAAGGGCGCTCATTATTTAAATTAAGAATCTATTCCCTGCTGCCATTTTCACTCACTTCTCATTACAGCAGTCTCAAACACCCAGTTCCCTTAGCTGAGAGCTGACATCACCACTTACCCCCCCTTCTTCAGCAGCCATCACCCATAAACACCCAGCTAAAGGATGCCATAGCCTGTGGGCCAAGAGAGCCCTGGATTTGCCATCCAGAGGAGTCCTGTGAATCAGAAAATACACACAAAGGGCCCCATAAACTGACGGTGTAATAGTGACTTTTAAGCATATTATTATAAAATCTAAGTTTCCTTGAGTGGTGACACCACAGAGGTCCATCCTCAGGCTGGGCTGGCAGGGGCTGCCTTCAACATTCCCAAATAACCTGCACTGTGCTGGGGAAAGAAGGTAATGCCACCAAAATATTGCATTACTAAATCATCATTTGGGACCCACAGCAACACCTGCCATGAAGCTGCAGAAACAGAGGTGGAGGAAGCTCAGCAGAGCCCCAGCTCCCCTGCACAGCCCTCTTGCAAGTATTTGCTGCTCAAGACAAGAGGTTTTTCTTACTAGCTATTCTTGTTAATCACGAGGCTTCCTCCTCCCCACACCCTCCCATCAAGCCAGAAGAATCATATCAACAAATCCTCAGTTTGACATGATTTGCTAAATGTCACTTGTCACAGGGATGCACAGCTCAGGGAAACGTGAGCGAGAAGCCAGAGCAGGGATGAGGCCGCAGTGCCAGCGCACCTCCATGCTGTCCTGGCTCTGCCTCGGGCTCCCTAGAGCAACCCCCTCCTCTCTCTGGACCTCATTTCCCAGCTGGACAAGAGGAAACATGGGAAAACCTCATGTCCTGTGGTCTGGGGGAGGTAAGTAAATGAACAGCTATGAAACACACAGATCCTTCAGTGGTGTAAATAAATGAGGCCACTCTTAGAAACACCCAGTTCCTGGTTTGTGAGCAGGTCCAGCTTCTAACAGGCTGCTGTCTCCATCAGGAAATACCCAGAGGTTCAGTGGGTATGGAAATGTCTGACTTCCCTACGGCTGGAACGACAGCAGGGCCAGCTCATGCCAGCCGCGATGAGAGCACACTGAGCTGGGGCTGATAATTGCACGTGGTCGGGAGGTACTTTGTGAATTAAAAACTCTCTTTGCTGGAGGCAACTCACATGGCCAGACACAGGAAAGGATTGTGAAGTACTCATATTCTCTGTTGGAAAGAGCCTTGGGAGTGCAAACTATTTATTAAACAATAAAACCCATCAAACTGCTTTCAATATTTTATGGGAGGGGAAATGCATTTCTATTATTTTTAATAAGGCAAGGTTTAAATGTCTTCAGAGGAAAAGGAAAGGATCTAAGGGTAGATAAGGGTAGATTCTCCACAAGCAATCCCAACCTGTGTTTATTATAGATATTGTCACATCCCAAGATGCAAAAATAAGCCCCAACAAAGCCCAGCCTCTTGTGTCAAATCACTTTATGTTCTATTAAAAAAAAAAAAAACAAAAAAAAACCAAAACAGCCAAAAGGGAGGGTGAGCTTTAGGAATGATGCAATGACATCAACTCTTCCCCTGATCAAAAATCAAGACTGAACATGTAGAAGTATGTGATCTTTCCCAGAGCTGGATCTTAGTGACCCTGTACCAGGAAATCCTGAGAGCTGTGTCTTAGACTGAGCCTGACATCTACCAAGGAGACACAAGCAAACATTCAGTGACTGTATGGAGGTTGGCTGGAGCCAGTAATAGGTGACCATGAATGCTGGTCAAACTCCAGCATTGCTGAACAGCTCAAAAGCATGAGAAGAAATCCCATTAAATGTGACTAATCAAAGATTTGGAGGGAATGGTCTGGCAGTGCCTGCTGTTTGCCTCCAGCATGGCTTTTTCATGCTGCTGGATGCTTTTGAAGATCTGCAGCCTGGTCATTTGTGTGTTCAGTGTCTGGCTACAAAAGCACCCTCAGCGTGAGCTTGTTCCCACTGCTGCTAGCTACCTTCTGGGGGGAAACAAGCAAGCAAGCAAAAAAAAAAATCTCTGGTACAAATTCAGGAGATCTGGACAAAAATAAAACAGAGCTCATCTCTGGAGCAGTCTTCAAAATAAATTAGTTGAAAGTAAGTCGAAGGTTTTCATCCAAAAACAGCAATGAAAAAATATTATAGAGACACCATTCAAGCAGTCACTTAAAGAGATGGGCAAATATTGGCAGGGGAATATGGCACTGTGTGCCTTCCCTCTGGAAGTCTTTGTTTCTGTCACAAGATGCTTTGCCCCAGGGCCTGCCTCTAGGAACCTGCTGTGGAAGATCCCAGAAAGCCCCAAGTGCACACACAAACAAGGTTTGCTTCTCGACAGCACAGATTGCCCACACCAGCAAAGTCACAGATAAAGTTCTGCTGAAAATGTGGACTGTCTATTGCCAGAACATAACCCTGCAAAAGGGACCTTCCTCCTGTTTTGCACAGGAAGAACCTCGGCTCAGTTACTGTGTCTATCTGGGCATGACACAGCAAAGCCGATCTCAACAGGTCCAGAGGAAAACAAAACCTGCCTGAAAAACTCATGGAAAAAAGAGTGAACCAATTTGGATTATTTAGATGGGGGAAAAAATAACACACAAGGAACATGTTTCAAATGCATAGAGGGCTTCCCTGCTAAGATGGAAAATAGGACCTAATTTCCATGTTTAAATTGCTAAGGAACATTTTACAAAATAATAGAGTCATTTGGGCTTGGAGGGACCTTAAAGATCATCCAGCTCTGACCCCCTGCCATGGGCAGGGACACCTTTCACTAGACCAGGCTGCTCCAAGCCCCATCCAGTCTGGCCTTGAATATTTCCAGGGATGAGGCACTTGCAGCTTCTCTGGACAGCCTGTGTCAGTCTCACCACTCTCACAGAGAAGAATTTCTTCCGTTTAAAGCCATTCCCCCTTGTATTCACATTTTTCCATGTAGATCTGAGCTTTTCCAGAAAATGATGGAAAGCTGAAGAGTCAGATGTGCAAAAGGGGTCAGATGTGACAAGAGTGGGGGCTCAGCAGTGTCCAGCCTGCAGCTCACGAGACCAGGGGACATTCACAGTCACACACAGCCCTGCAAGAACCCCTGTGCTGTGCCCAGCCTCTGGCACCAGTGTCATGGTGCAGGTGGGGACACTGGAGCTTTGACAGCTCACAGCACAAGAACTGCTTCCACCCATCTCATGGCCACAGCTCCTATTTCCCCAGGTGAGCAGAGGGAAATGTCTTGGCCAATCCATATCCTTGTCCCTCAGGAATTGCTGCTTTCTCCTACTTCTCCTTCCAGCTCACATTTAAAGCAGCAACACATTACATCTCCCAGCCAGCACAGCACCTTCACTACCAAATTGGTGGTTAAATGAAAATTCAAAGGAACATTTAAAAATTTCATCAATGCCACTTGGACATATGCCTTTAGGCTGTTGATCTTTAAATGAGATGTCACATGTAATTTAGTGGCTGTATTAAGTATTGTTTTTCACTTTTAGCTGCATTGCTGTGGGCAGCTGTGTATCAGTGCACACCTTCATTCTTCATTAGGGGAGATAAATGAAAATGGCATCATTTTTCTGAATTAAAGTCCAAATACCTGACATGTCAATACCATCTAATGGAACAAAGCACTACAGATTCCTCAAGCAGGTGTTTAATTTGCATGTTATTACTGACAAGCAAGATTAATGCTTTGCTAAATACTTATGCTGCAGTAACAAGAACAGCAGAGGGGGTTATATTTAAACCTGCAAACAAGGACAAAATATTGTAACTCCCTTTCTCTCTTCAAGTGATTCAGCCTTTACAACAGAACTAAAATATTACAGCTTTGTATCTGTTCCTACCTCCATGCTGCATCTTGTGCATTTTTGGGTTGTGCCACCCAGATGTTTCACAAGTTCTCCCTATAACCCAAAGCTATGGAATGGCAGCAATGCTCTCAATGGGAACAGGGATGTTACCTGCTGCTCCTCTGCCCCATCCCTTCCTTCAGGGAAGGGCTTGGGAGAACTTATGAAAAAACTGAGTTTAAACCTTGTCCCAGAGACACTCAGGCCCCCAGGACATTTTTTTTTTTCCACCATAGGCTTGTTCTTGCCAGACTGTTGCCTATTTATGCATTTAACAGCAGAACAGCACAGGAGTCCAAGCTGCTTCTGGAATAATGACAATTAAAAAAAACAGAACTGCAATTAAATTACAGCTCAGGGCCATTTGCTACACAGGAAGTCTTTGCTCTGCAGAAACTTGCTGCAAAGATTCATCTTGTCCTGAGTAACACCATGTGAAATTGGAGCATCTGCCGCTCTTCAGGAGAGATCTTCTGAATTTGTCCTACCACCATTGTTTTGACAAGGATAGTGGGAATTGCTTACAATTTTTAAATTTTACACTAGAAATTTGAGTAAGTTCTTACATGTTGTGTACCCAGCTCCTTTTCACCCCAACCAAGCTAGAAGACCTGTGCATCATCAGATGGGAAATTTTACAGGACAGGGCTTGTGCTGAAAATCTGCCATTTTACAGGGAACACACCATTTGTCAACCAGACCATATGGCACCCCCAGGTAATCAGTGCATGAAGAAAATGGGAATTTCTCAAACATCAACCCAGCTACATCCTGTCCCAGAGCAAACCCAAACCAGCAGGTCAGACTCTTGCCTTGACACAAGCCAGCAAAGCTCTCCTGTCTTCAGTTGGGATTAAGAGAGGGACCTTGGTTTTTCAGTGCCTCACCACAGTGCTCCTGCAGGATTTTAATAACCTGATCCATTAGTTTTCCAGAAAAGGACTTATATTGTTTTGAAAACAACAAAATAAATGCCACTACTCACTGGCTGTCAGGTTAATGGTTCAGAACAGGTCTGTGTGCTTTGAAAAAAACAAAAGTTCAAGGCACAAAGCCAGCATTAATTGCAAATAAAAAGCAAGAGTGATGTTCACATCCATCAGCTGCTCTGTCAGTAGTGCAGTGGTGCTTCAGCATTGCTGGGAAACATCACCCCCAGCAAGTCCAGCCCAGCAGGCTGGCACACAGCACATCTGTGTGGACAGGGCTCACAGGGGGACACCAGCCAAGCCCTACCTCATAAATCAGACACCAGGGAACAAAGCAGCAGGGACTGATGGACCTCAGCACAGAGGGAAAGGCTCTGGGCTGCCACCTGCAACAAAGTCCTTCAAGGTTTCTGAAAGCCTGTAACAGCAACAGCACCATTTGGCCACTTCCACCCTTTCCCGCGGCAAATGCTTCCAAAAGGAACCCAACCCCTCAGCTCCACGGTGTCTCCCAAACTTTCAGGGTATGCCAGCACGGTCCCCACAGCTGGCACCGGTCCCCTCGGAGCAGTCACCTACAGCCTTTTAGCAGAGCAAACCACACACAGTGAAGCCCTCCAAGAGCTCTCGCTGAGGGCATGGGACAGGGAGTGCTGGCAGGACACAGGAGCAGGGGCTGTGAGGACACCACTGTCACAGTCTGTGTCACCGGCACACAGCTGTCCCCAGGGACACACCCTGTGCGGCTCCCCCTCTGAATGTTTCACCATGTGGCCACCAACCCCGGGGGACCCCGGGCCCCCCACCTGAGCCATCATGCTCACCCCACACACCAGCCTTCCACAAGATTGCCAAGAGCCTGGTGAGGCATTTCAATAGCCGCAGCTCCTCTCCAGCTTCTTATGTTTAAAAGCATCATTTTCCTCACCTGGCATTTCCTTTAGGCAGCTTAAGGGCCAACCTCAGCAGCTTCACAGCCATTCAAAACTTGCAATCAAGACAAAAAAAAAAAAAAAAATCTTTACTCACATACCACAAACCCAGCCCACCTCCAACCTCACTGCAAATCTTGGATTTTAGGGGCTGTCCCTTTTTTATAGCCACCCCAGGGCCAGCAGGTGGAGTGCTAAATCGTAGCAAGCTCATCCCTGTTGCTGGGCAGCTGCGGGCAAATTGGGCAAAGGATTTATTGGCCCTGAAGTGATTAATGCAGCTGAGAGCCCCCCTAGGCCAGAGGGTGCAGAGAGGATCCAGCCTCACCTGTGCCTAATGCGTCCCATGGAAGGCTGGTGGAGGGAAGATGTCCCTGCTTAGCAGCACCTTACCCGTGGTCAGCATTTTGTGAAAAGCCTCCTAGCCCTGGGAAGAAGCCTCAGTCAATAACCAGCTCCTTCAGCTGCTGCTCTGCCACTGCCTCGCAGCCCGAGGGAACTGCTGCATTCAGAGTCATTACACAAAGCAGACACCTGTGCTGCTGGGTTCCTGCTGCATTGCATAGCATAGGAAAAAAATTAAGAAAAGCACTACATTAATTACTGTTGGCTTAAATAAATGTTTCCCGATGGCAGCAGCCAGTGGCCGGTGATACGGACACCCCTTCTCAGAAGCTGCTGCTGCAGAGCTTCCCAGGGGCTCAGCAAAACCTGGAGAAAAATGGGGCATCCCAGCCTCTCAGCCCCAGTGGAAAAAACTCATTACCATGATCAAAAACTTCAGTGTCTTCAACCTGTTCCTATCCTGAACGTGCACTTTCAGTGATTGCTTTAATGTTTGGGGAAGTAAAAAGGATTTTACCAGAAGCCCATCTGGGCTGTGGCACTGATTTCTCCCTGGAGCTCCCATGTCAGCGTGCTGGTGGCTGAAGGAGGCACTTTTGCCATCAGTAATTCACACTATTTTTTTATCCTGGATTAGCAACAATAGGACAGTAACTAATTCTGCAGCTTCAGTTGTGGTTTAGCTTGTATTTTACTTAAAATTACAGACTGAGAAAAATGAAAGATAGCACGTGGGCTCTATCTAAATAACTCCTTTGCCCACCACTGCGCCCATGCTATAATCTGCAGGCCTGTCTGCACTCTCAGTAAACTCTTTAAAGATTTAATCAAACAAATTAATCCCTTAACTTGCCCATTCCCTCATAGCTGTCATTCAGGAGGCAGCTTATTTTCTGATTTCTAAGAGCCTGATTTCTGCCAAGTGCAATTTTTAATGACACAGTCCTTTAAAAATGGCCAGATGAAAGATTTGCTCTGAAACCCCCAGTTTATATCCTGGAGTTTGCTGTAAATGAAATTGAGATCCATTTAAATTCATCCCCATGCCACTGAGCTCTGTGAAAGGCAGGGCCTGCTCAGAGCTGTGGGAGGAGGTGATGGGATTGAGCAGGACTGGATCTCCTCCCAGCCCCACTGCTGGCTGCTCTGACCTTGGCCAAATCATTTAAACTCTCTACGCTGTTTAGTCATCTGTAAAATTAGTATATTACTATTTACCCACCTCCAAGAGATAAAGTGAAGGTCACCATTTGTGAAATACTTGGAGACCTTCCGGGGAACAGAACTCAGGTCGTGTCTGCTGGTTCCCAAACAGCACCCTGAGCCAAACCCTGCAGATCCCAGGTCTGTGGCTGATCTGAGGGAAGAGATCCCAGTGCCATGGGGTGAGCAGTGTCTGGATGAGGGCCAGCAGCTGAGATGGGCAACAAATTACTCTTTCTTGGAAACTTACCTGGATCAGCTCTGCAAAGAGCTCTAAGGTTTAAATCATTCTTTGAACTATTTTCACTTGAAATGACAAAATAAACAGTTCCATGCCTGATGAAACTCTGCAATGATCATCATTTAAACAGGAATGAAACTGGTAAACCTTTAATTGGTTCTGCCAGCCATTTTTCCTGGAAACATATCCATCCTACGGACTGCACAGGCAGTGCTTGAATTGCTGATGGAAATGGCCTTGGAATCTGATGTACCTGGTGGCTGCTGAGCCATGTCATAGCTTTTCCTTTTTACCCAGATGTTAAGGATTCAAAGAAATGATAATACCTGCTAATAGGCAATTTAAAAAAAGTTTTATATAGGAAATGTAAATTTAAATCTTCATGCTTCAATATCTTTCAGCCTTTTCTTTATAGCTGCACCCAAAAGTGATGCTCAAAGAGAGGAGCTGGAGGCAGATGCTGTGCTCAGGTCAGTCCTCTTAAACAGTTTTCTACAAGTGTTGAGGTAAAGTTTTTGTCAGACAAGTAAGGACTCATCTGGATCAGATTTAGAGGCTGAAGTGCTGGGTTGGGTTTGGCATATGATAAATAAAAGGAAGAACACCCTCACACTACACTGATGGGCTCTGCACTGAGCCCAGTCTGCCAAGGATTCTCCTTTATCTCCAGTGGGCATGGATGGAGAGCAGGCTGCTGGAGAGGCATGAACACTGAGCCACTGCTGTCTTCACATTTGTGGCCCTTTCTTCCATGCTTTACAGGCAGCTGTCATGTTCCTAAATCCCCTGTGTTTCTGTTAGAAGGGCATTACACCAATACAGCACATTGTCCACCCAGCTTCTCCAGAAACTGGGTGAGAATGAGGAGATTTCCTAGGTCCAGAAATCCTGAGAATCTGCTTAAAACCAAGTCCACTGACACAGGCACCTGCCCACACAGACCTCTCTGTGTCCAGCTCCGTGGGGCTTTTGCAGGAGCTGCTCTATGGGACACACAGAGCTTCCCACAGAAATTGCTGTATCATTAACCTGAGCTTGGCTTTGAACCAGGGCTTGAAGAGTTTATACAAGTAGTAGCTAAAAGGCAATTAATAGTGCACTATAGCCAGTAAGCAATGAATTATTTAGAATATTTTACTAAGAATAATTGCTGGTTTTAAAGAGATTTTTTTCCCCAGTCTTCCCTGGGGCCTAGAAATGCTTTCATGATAGTAATAACAAGTAAGGAAAAAAAAACCCAAAATACAAAGACACCTAGTAGAAGCTGCCTGGGATCAGCTAAACCATGATGCAGAGGAGGAAGAGTATCTCAAATGTGGTTTCAGCATTTGTTTCTTAATTAAAGTAAATGCACAACCACCGACAATAAAGCAAACAGTGTGCCAAGAGCCAGGCTCACAGTCCAGCCAGTCCAGGCAGAATTGTGTACACTCTCACACACTTAAAGTTGTTGTAACTCCCCCAAAATGCCAAGAAAAAATAAATCTGAGGTCCTCAGCCTGAGATCCAGTGGGCTGTCCCCAGCACAAAGCCATGGGCAGTCCCTGCCCTGGCACAGCTTCACCTCGGCATAGCCATGACACAGCTGTCCCTAAACACATTTGCTGCATTTTGTCTTCATTCAGTTCACACAACTGTTAAAAATAAGCAAAATAGCTGGATATTTTGCAGTTAATTGTGTACTGTCCTCACTGCTGATCTATAACTGCTCTTTGTAGTGGGTGGGCTGGGGGCTCTGGAGCTGAATTTTGGCACAGAGCCACAGAGTGGTGAAGGAGGAGCAGCCAAAGGCCAGAGCACCAACCCTGCCTTGGATCGTGCCATGAGCTGGGGATGGCAGGATGCCACAGCCTGGGGACAGCTGGGGGGACAAGGCTTTTTCCTGGGGGTTATTTCCCCCCATTATAACACAACAAGAGTTACTCCAATTGCATGCAAGACAAGGCTGGTGTTTATTTTACCCACCCGGATCTGGTCCTGCTAGACCAGGGCTGAGGCTTCCAGCAGCACCTGGAGAATGCTCTGCCTGCCCAGAGCCCCTCTCCTGGAAATCCATCAGCTGCTGTTGCAAAAACAGTAGAAATGTTTGTTATTTATGTGCTACACCAGGCTTTGAGCAGGGCTGGGGGAAATGGTGCAGGAGAGGAGGATCAGAGGCTCACTGCCCAGTGATTTGAGGGGTTAAGCTCAAGCACAGCTGTCCCTAGCTTCTGCTCACATGTTTTGGAAAGTCATGCTTTCCCATAATTCTAGGTGAGAAAACTTTCTTCAAAGCACAGGTGGGAAGGAGATGACAAGTGGGAAGGAGACTCCTCAGGACACTGAGGAGTCCAGAAGAGAAAGGGAAAACAAACCCACATCCAAAAACTCAGTTTTAAAAAAATCCAAGGATTTTCCACCTGCCAGTCATTTCCCGTGGACTGCCAATTCTTCCTCTAATTAATAGTACTCTGTTCTGTGAGTGCCTACTAATGATAAGCTCCAGGCAAAAGACCCAGAGCAGGGAGCTCTCCATTGATCCTGGTATTGATTTTTTTATCTTTTTCCCTGTTGTTATTGTACATGCAAATGGCTGGTAATGACTCAACATTATGACCACTCTCTTCCAGTGACATTTAGGAAAAAATTATTGAATCAGAGGCTCTAATATGTCCCTCTCTGTCCCCCAGGCTGGCCCTGCAGCACTGGCTGTGCCTCAACCTCCTCCTCCCTGGCAGCCTCAGAGCAGGACAGGACTCACTCACTGTTTATCATTATTCTCAGCAAAATTTTGCCCTCATGTGGACTGAACCAGGCACTCCTGGTTCCTCATGCTCCCCTCCGGCCATGAAAACCCTCCATGGAGTCGGGGTGAGGTGAGAGGGAGGCATTGACCCACCCTTAGCATCCCCAATCCTGCAGGCAGGTCCCGAGTTGGGGGGAGATTCCAACTCTGCAGTGAAGCCCAAAGCTCCAGCACTGGGTGCAGAGAAGAGCAAAGTCCTGTTCACAGGGCAGTGATTGCACAGGAACCACTTTCAGTCATGTACCTTCACACCAGTTAGTTGTCAGGGCTTTTTGGGGCCATAATTTGAAGCACCCTAAAGCAATCACTTGCTGCATTTTTAATATGCATTTTACTTATCAGTTTGAATAAGAACATGGATTTATTCTTTCCACTGCTTTCTGCTACCTGCTTGCTTTGCCTAGGAAAAATAACATGTTAAGTGACATATCTCTCTCCTTCCCTCTTTCTTCACTACCTTTGCTTGGGAATAGTGAATTTTGTGCTGTATTTTCCAAAAATGATAGCAAAGAACTGCTAGTTATCCATAAGCCTTCCCATTTTCTTGCTGCTTTTTCCGCTGTAACATGCAAACAATGAAGCTGTGTATCCAGCCCAACATGCTCCTCTCAACACAAACCAGAAGACTAAAAAACCCAGAAGCACCACATAAATTTTGTTGATTCTTGTTAAAAGAAGAGCCCTGTGAGAAATACCAGGTCCGGGTGTTGGAGGAGAGGCGGGACACCTGCAGTCTCTGGTGCTCCTCCATCCCAGACAGCTCTAGAGTTCAGCTGGAAAGTCAAAGACTATAGATATTCTTGGGAAATTCCTGACATTTTCTCCCTCTGGATGGGCCAGAAGTTATCATTAAAGCTGTCTTTCCTCTGGTGTTTTGGTATTTCTTTTTTGGGAACCTCTTCAGTGCAGACAGAGCCAAGTTTTCCCTGTGGCATCCATCCCGCAGCTCAGCTGGTCATGAGGGATGGCAGAAAACCCACTTAGATCCCTGGCTTTGCACTCAGTAAGTAGATTACTTGCTAAAGAGCAAGGCATTGGGGTTTTTTTTTCCCCAAAATTTTATAATGTTTTACAAATTGAATCCTGCAACTGGGAGATGGCTTATTCTTGCCCCAAAGAGCAGCCTGGCTCGGGAGGTGGTGGGGACACTTGACTAAGAATGAGCTGGCCCATCTTGGGGTATCCCAGCACAGCAGTTTTTGGAGGAGATGGAAGAGCAGCTTGTGGCTGGGGGAAATGTTGGGAGTGGGGTCACACCTTGGCTTTGTTCCTTCACCACCCTGAGGAAAGGCCGAGGGCAGGGGACAGTGGAGGTGTCCGACCTCCTGACAGTGTCCCTGCAGCTCCCCCAGCCTGAGCCCTTCCCATGGCCACAGGGCTTGGCCAGAGTGAAGGGACCACAGCCCTGCTCCAGGAGCATTTGCAAAAACCCCTGAGGTTTGAGCAAAGTGTCAGCGAGGTTAATGACACTAAAAGAAATTCATCATCACACACTGTGCCTCATTGAAGAGGTGACCCCTGGCACCCCAACCCAGGCAGGAGAGAAAGCAATGAGTGAGAAGTGGGACAGGGGACAGCAGGAGCCCTGAGGAGCTATGCCCATCCCTGGAGGAAAACTCCCTTTCCCCAGCTGTCTTTAAGGCACGCAGAGCTGTAAATGCCTCACGCACATCACATTGGTCTGATGACTCTCCGAGATGTCTAGACTGCTCTTGGAGCTGATAGGAAGCTGGCATCATCCGAGCTCTTTGAGCCTTTCTTGCTTTTTCTTTTTTTAATTTGGTAATAAGATTCTTTTCATATTATGCACTGCTGGAAAGTCCCGTTTGCATGCAGACAGCTGCTGTGTTTACAGACACCATCCAAAACGCAGCTAAACACGACAGCTCGCTTCAAGCCGAGCAGCAGGCATTTGTTACAGTGATCATTTCCAGAGGGATCCCAGGAGCTCTCAGCATTTTCCCTAGTTTAAAGTCAAAGCCTCGTCCTTATGCAAAGACAAAAGTCCCACATGGAAACATGCCTTGGGAAGAACCTGAAAGGGAAATAAAATCCTTAAAACTGAATGACAGCCTGAACACCAGCAGCTCCCATTAGTGTTTATCAGAAGTACAAATGCTGAACTAAACAGGCTGTTCCCTGTGAGGGTTTGAGGGTCATTCTGAGAGCACAAGAAAGTATTGAGCATGTCTTTAGTGCTGAACAAACCCAATACTTGAAATCCTTCCTTGCGGATCTGTAGAGCTAAAATAAAACTAAAGCAGGGAATTGCATCAAAACTGCCTCCATGAAAAGCCAAGTCCATGAGACAGGCAGTTTGGGAGGGTTCCTTCCAAGCAATTTTTCCCCATTATAACCCAACAGGAGTTACTTTACAGAAGAAAACAAAGGATAAGAGAGTTAATTTGAACACACATTTCCAGTGAAACTCCATTTCCCCCAGATAGAAACCCTACATTAAAGCGAACAGGTAAATTATGGTTATGGTACCAAATACAGTTGCTGAGGGGGAAAAGCATCTCAAATTAAAGGCGAGGATGCTTTTGTTGCAGAGTGATGCAGATGCTGCCTATGATGAAGCCTTGTTTCATGCTGGCTTTGCCTTCATCCCAGCCCATTCCCTCAGCAGCGCCTCTGCCCCTGTAACGCAGCATCAGGTGCAAAGCAGGTTTCAACCCAAACCAGCGTGGTGTGAGAAAGAGCAGGAGCAGCTCACGAGCCTTGTCCTCGGAGCGTTTGGCCACGGCACGGGGCTGTCACACCCCGGGGGCAGCGGCTCTGCGGCTGCACAGCTTTCCACCCAAACCACGCTCATGCCACGGGCACACTGCCTCGGAATAGCCGAGTACACAGTGCCCTCTCCTGCCAGGAGCCTGTGCTGCTCAGATATTCCCCCACACCTGTCTTTTTGCCCCCTTTTTAAGGACGTAAATAAATGTTAGGCTTGATTTTATAAGATGTTGGCTACAAACTG
Source organism: Anomalospiza imberbis (assembly GCF_031753505.1). Taxonomy (NCBI): domain Eukaryota; kingdom Metazoa; phylum Chordata; class Aves; order Passeriformes; family Viduidae; genus Anomalospiza; species Anomalospiza imberbis. The sequence continues at coordinate 11,252,911 of NC_089695.1, forward strand.
TCACAGAGCCTGAAAAAAGGGTGGGATTTTTCCTCTCCGGGCGTTTTGGCTCCGGCAGCGCCAGCAGCCCCAGCCCCAGCCGTGACATCTAGCGGGAGATCGGCTGAGCGCTGCTCTTCACTGGAGAGGAGAGGAGAGGAGAGGAGAGGAGAGGAGAGGAGAGGAGAGGAGAGGAGAGGAGAGGAGAGGAGAGGAGAGGAGAGGAGAGGAGAGGAGAGGAGAGGAGAGGAGAGGAGAGGAGAGGAGAGGAGAGGAGAGGAGAGGAGAGGAGAGGAGAGGAGAGGAGAGGAGAGGAGAGGAGAGGAGAGGAGAGGAGAGGAGAGGAGAGGAGAGGAGAGGAGAGGAGAGGAGAGGAGAGGAGAGGAGAGGAGAGGAGAGGAGAGGAGAGGAGAGGAGAGGAGAGGAGAGGAGAGGAGAGGAGAGGAGAGGAGAGGAGAGGAGAGGAGAGGAGAGGAGAGGAGAGGAGAGGAGAGGAGAGGAGAGGAGAGGAGAGGAGAGGAGAGGAGAGGAGAGGAGAGGAGAGGAGAGGAGAGGAAGCCCCCGCGGGGCCGGTGCGGGGCCGTAACCCGGCACCGGGCAGGATGGGGAGGATGCCACCTTCAGCCCCAGCCTGCGACGAGCCGCAGGAGCTAAAACGTGCTCGCGGCTCTTTGCTGGGGTCACAGCAAGGAGACTCCGGCTCTATTTTTCAAGCAGCTTCCAGCTGCCCAAAGGCAAGCACCCTCATTTTCTGTGATGCTGTCTGGCTGCAGCCCTAGACCTTTATTTATGCACAAAAGCATCATGTTATTTAGACGGGCAATCTCCAATATTCCTGACAAGCCCCAAAGCTTAAAAAGATCAGGTCCTTATGGCATCAAGCCACACACACCTGTTCCTCCTCTACTGGAATGGAGCAGCACCTTTGTGTAAGAGCATGCATCATAAAAAGGCAAACTAAGATTAAAAGTGTAACCAGATTTCAAAATCAAGTTTTGAACTTATGCTTTTTATTACTTTGTTCCTATTTATTTTTTGTAAGAAGATTTCTATCAAACAATACAAGATTTCTGCCAGGAGTTTAACAGAGGTCAGACTCAGGACACGGGCAGGTGCCTGGGTCCAGAGCCCGTCCCAGCCAGGGCTGGTCCATGCTGATTCTCTTTCTGCAGGTGCACAGAGAACATTTTCTTTGTTTCCCTCATATTTAGCACAATAAAAAGTTCATTCACAGTTAAAACCCAAGTGGAATTTGGAAAAAAAAAAAAAAAAAGCACAGGAAACCATTTTTATTTTTAATTAAGCTGCAAGAGGAAAACAAGAGATGAGGCTATGACATTGGTTATTCCAACATCATGGAAGTCCAGGCTAAAAAGAAACCCAGCAAGAACAAAACTTTCAATTCATCAATGGCAAAGCAAGAGAGCATTAAAGTCATTAATTCCACACACAGCTCTGACTGCATCCTGCAGAAGAGGGCAGCAGTGTTTCCCCATTCCAGGACGTGTTCTCCAGCCCAGCTGCACAAGGGGCTCACGGAGAACAGGGTGGTTTGGGAGCACAGTGCTGGGTTCAGGTCATTCCAAGCCATTCCAGTGCACACCTGGAAGTGCATTTTGAGCAGCTCTTGGCTACCTGCACAAACCACATGGCTACTTTAACAAAATGGAAGAGGTGAGCCTGGCATAAGGAGGTGCCCTGCCAGCTCTGTGCAGCTCTCTCTGCTTTCTCCCTTGCTGGCAGCTGAGCTCAGCTCTAGCCCCAGGCTGAAGGTGAGAAAGGGCTGATTAACCCAGGTTAAAACAACAACACTCCAGTGGTGTAGCTGAGAGGGACTTGGACAACAGCAGGCGGTGACCGGGCAAGAGGGAATTGGCAAAGGGTGGGTAGATTTTACATATTAGGAAGAAATTCTTCCCTGTGAGGGTCGTAAGGCCCTAGCAAAGGCTGCCCCATCTCTGGAAGTGTTTAAAGCCAGGTTGAACCAAGCTTGGACCAACCTGTGATAGTGGAAGGTGCACAGCCCATGGCAGGGGTTGAAACTAGAATACCTTCAAAGTACTTTCCAATCTCAACTATTCTATGACTCTAACTATGTCATCAGTTTTTGTGTGCAGGAAGTTGTGAGCTTTTATCTGGACAGTGACCCCAAACATGCACAGTCCCAGGGCTGAGCAATGTCCTTTTTGGAACAGTCACATCTCATCTGTCTGCAGAGCAAATGATACCGCACAAAAGGCACAGTGAGGGGACTCTGGTCTCTCTTCTAGAGCTCAGAGGCGATTCCAGGGGAACAGGCAGCTGGCACCGGACCAGAACTGAGGGAGGCTGAGTCCCACAGCTCGCCTGGAGGAACTATTTCAAGCATGTTAAATTTTAACCACACATGGCAGCATCTCTGCGCTCCAGGGAGAGGTCATAGCAGAGAATCACAAGCTCCATCCCAAGTCAGTCCAAAATAAGAAACAATTTTTCAAAACATCCCAGCTCTCTGCAAGCTGAGAGTCTGGAATAGAGCTCTTCCTCTGCCTCAGGGCAAAAAACCCAAAACCACAGCTCTTTTCATTGCTGACCTTTACATTGTCAGGAAACTAATACAAGCAATCTTCTTGGAAGGTGAAAGGAGAACATGGCATATGAATAAACGTAAATCCAGAGTGGTGTGGGGGAGGAAATCAACATTATATGGTGCTGTGCCTCATCAAGATCATAACTGGGAGAGGAAGCACAGAGTAGATGAGATTCCAGCTGTGACACCCCATTGATGTTGCTCTGGGGTACTTTGAGCTCTCAGCCTGGAGCTTGGCAGCCACTGTGTAAAAGAGGCACAGGACTAAGGGCTGCTTATCCCCAAGTCCCAGCCCCATATGCCGCAAACCTGCTGCCTCCAGTGGCTCTCCCCATGTGAATCAGTTCCAGTAATACACAGGCTTGGGGACCAAGAGCAGAGGTCAGCTCTGTGCATTTCCCACTGAACTCCCTGATCTCACCCACACTGTGCTGTTGTAACAGTGTGACTGCAATGGTGACCACCCAGTGCCTCAGCTCTCAAATGGGGATCCCTTGGCTGCCCTTCTTCTCTATCCTGCCTTAGCAGAATCACCAGGGCAGCTCCCTCCCAGCCTCCTCAAGGCAGCAGTGCCTGGCCAGGCAGGCAGATGTGCCTGTGGAAATCAGGTCTGTGCAAGAGCAGCTGCTGGTCCTCACAGCTGTGCCTGTCCTTTGGGGAGGGAGAAAACAGATTCATCAATGAAACCGAATCTGCTTCATCAGAAACTGCAGCCATCTGTCAGATTATTAATAGGCACAGAACTCCTGTAAAGCACTGCCATGAATACTCCAGGAAGACCTTTCTTTGGAGGAAAAGTTTAGGTTGCAGCAACTGCAGCTTTGGGTGGGGAAGGGTGGTTGATGGTGGAATTTAAACCAGTTTATTATTTCACTTCTGCAAAATAAAATTAGTGGATTCCTCCCCACCTTCCTCCAGTACAGCATCTCCTCCCTCAGACAGCTAAAGCCTTACTTACTTGGCTTTTACATATTACACCCCAGGCCTTCTTAAGATTCCCAAAACACTCACATGCCTGCTCACTTCTAAGGACTCTTCCTACAGAAGGGAGTGCAGGTTAAGGTGGGAAAGCAGCTCAATAACCTCCCAAACCCAATTTCTGCCAGGAATACATCCCAGCTTTGTCAGGTGGGCAGAGGGAAACCTGAAAAGGTTTTCAGAGAGACCTGTAAAACACTTACAGAAACATAGCAACACTTAAAACAGCTCATTTTCTTATATCATGAGACTGAAGATGTGGAGAGGAGGGAGAGGAAACATGTTTCCAGATTATTTTAAACCATCTCCATTATTTCTGAGGCACGCATTTAAACTGCAAGGGTTGCTCTTCCTTTAGTAATAACCGAGTTATTTTTGTGCTGTGCTTGATTCTCTTGTGAGAACAGGCAGCTAAAATAAACACTCTGTATCTATTCACATCAAAGTTTTTCCAAGACGAATTGAAATATTGCTGATATGGCCTATTTTTCCTTAACCTCCAGCTTCTTGTCCTTGAAGCAGCGTGACCGGGGGAGTCGCCTCCCTCGCTGTGATTTGCTCGCTCCGAAGCCGAGCAGTGGATGCTCCAGGGATGAGCAGCCTGAGCCATTTCACATCCATGCAATTTTTCTCATGCCTCACCAGCTGGATACAGTGCAGCCAAAACACATGTTACAGGTCTCTCTCCTGAAGTGTGGGAAGGGGAATGCCAGGAGCCATGTCCCTGATGCCTGCAAAGGGGGCTCCCTGCTCCCCCTGCACAGCCCGGGGACTGGGACACTGCTGCAGGATTCTCTTCCCAGCCAGGGAATTGAACCATTTAAGGGTGCTCAGCTCTCAACTGAACCACCTGCAGGTGTCAGACAATCTACAGCCAACAGAGCTGGGGTAGGAAAGCAGCAGTAGCTCCTGGAGATGACAATAAACCAGCCATGGTGGCAATGGGAGTGGGCAGCAGGTGGTACAGCAGCTCAAGACCTCAACCTGCTGCGCCCAAAAAGTAAAGCTGGAGGCTGAAATAAGATCCCAGCTCTGATAAAATGGACCCTTTCCAAGTACTTGAAAAGCTCCAAACTGCTGCAAGGAGGAAGAGAACTCTGAGGACCTGTGGCAAGGCAGAGCAAGGCACACAGACAAACAAGGTTCCTTCTCGAGCAGAAGAGACACCGAGCTGGTGACAGTGCTGGAAGGCCCGGGGACAGCGGGCTGGGCAGCTCACAGGCTCCTCCTGAGGAATCACAACTGAGGAAAACTCTCAAGATATCTGACACAGCTTGCCTGGCCAGAAGACTCCCAAGAAACCAAGACAGCTCTAAGTCATGTTTTGTGGGATCAGAAAAAGACAGGACAGGTCCCAGGGAATGGCAGTGACAGGTTCCCTTGCCCTGGGGACTTCCCAGCAAACCCTCACAGCACCACCTGGCAGCTCTGAGGATGCTGATGGGCAGATAAAGGGCTCAGTATGAATCTGTAATTGCAAGGTAAAGGATTTTAAACTCTATGAGGCTTCAGGGAAGGGATCCCTTCCCACTGTGTGTAACCAGGAGCAGGGTCTGGATGCTGCTGCAGTCAATGCCTCGCTGCACCAGGATCCAGCATTACAGGATTAGGTAGGCAATTATTCAGTCATCCAAACTCATTTTCATGTAAGGTCCTTGAGGAACTCCAGAGCATCTAAAAGATTTTTTGCAGGGCTGCACAGAGCTCTTGAAAAGCCTCTGGTCTATTGTGTATTTTCCCTTTTTGCCTTAATCCAATATCAAGCATTTCTCCAGGGAATAATGTGCAGGCTGCTCAGCAGCATTAGCAGTAAGTCATTATTCTTTACAGATTGCAAGTCATGAATTTTAACAACTCTGAGGAAAGTGTTCATTAGTATTTTCCCAATTTCTAAGATTAGAAATTGAATGGAGATTTACTCATAGCTTGTTATCAAAGCCAAAAGCCAGCAACATTTCCAGGCTTCACTTTCCAAAGAGTGCTGCTCTGCTATTGTGTAGTTAAAAGGAATGAGTGTTTAAAATATAACATTGTTAATTATCTAAAAGTTACAAGTATGTCATGCAAATTGACATAAACCAGAAAATACCTCAACATGCTGCATTTCAACAGATGGCCAGTGGGTAATGTCAAATTACACTTTGCCTTGTGTAAAGAAAAAGATCCATTTAATTTCTTGAAGTATTCCTCAATTTCTTCTTTGTAAAGGAAGTGTTTGTAGGATTTCAGTATTTTTTTAATGTCTTTGCTGTACTGTTCTTCTATTTCCCCCTGCAGAACAAGGGAACTGCAACTTAAGCAGACTCACCAGTGTCTCCTAAAATATGCTGCATTGCCATTTGCTGTTACACTATTGGAGTATTCCACTACAAAAACAAAACCCTTAAAAAACCAATCAACCCACAAACGAACTCCATTTGCCATATGGTTATTTATACTTATATAAAATTACTTATATATAAATTAGGATAACTAAAAATTGCAGCTTATAATACATAACACTAAAGACTGGAAACGTATTGGGGGTGCCAATACTTGTATTTATGGGAACATATGTTTAAAAAGGCTAAGTTTAAAAGACTAGAGCTTTTCTAAGAGGGAAATGAATCTTGTGCTTTACAGCATCTATGTTTCTACCAGCCTGGAGCAGAACAGAGCACTGCAGTTGGAGTTTCAGGGGATGCTTTGGAAACTGGGACAGCAGCCTAAGTGGTAGTACAGGCTGCGGGAGATGGGGATGAGAAATGCAGAGAGAGCAAAGGAAGATGCAGAGGGTTCTGCACCTTCCTTCCCAAGTGCCTCCTGGCCAACCCCTTCCATGCGCTCATGTGTGTGCATCGCTGAACAAGAGCTTGTTTCATTGCCACCTTCACACCAAGCAATCACAAATGAGCAGGTTTTTCATCTGAATTCCAGCATTTGCATTCTCTTTTTTAGACCTTATGAGAAAAATCAGATTCTTTAGTCCCATTTTCCTCCAAAAATATTTGAGGCTTGTTTAATCACATCCTTCCCTCCTTACTTTTTAAAAACTGTCCTGCCAGCATCAAGAACTTGCAGGAAATATAAAGAAAAGGTATTGCATAAGTGAGGAATGTTCTTGGCTAATGTTTTGCAAAGCACTTCCCTGCTCACACATCATCATCCTGCCTAATTTTTTTTTGTTTGTGCTGTTGGTGTGTATTTAATAGATTAGATCTTCCTTGTAGCTCAAACAGCAACCTGAAAAACATCCCATCATCTAATACAGGGATGTTTGGATGTTTTGGGATGTACTGGCCATCCCTGCTTTATCCAGATACTCTGTTGCAAAGCCTTGTAAAGAAGAGGTAAAACTTCCACCTTCTCCACACAAGAAAGAAACATTGCTGTAAAAATAATTTCAGACTGTTCCAGGTGAAGCTTTCCCAACACCAGAAGCTGGTTGAGAGCCCCTGCCCTGGATGTGGGAAGGCAGCTGTTAATGCTCCCTTTAGTATCAGAAACCCTTCATTAAATCCAGTAGATCAAAGCAGCAGTTCAGTTTTAGTTCCCATTCCCTGGAGTCAGAGCAGACAGCTCTGCAAGGTGCCTGGAAACCTCATCACTGTCTTTGCAAAAATACTCAGATCATCCTCAAAAGAAGCACAGTGGAACTATTTTTTTCAAGCTTCTGCCATTTAAACAACAACAAAACCCCCCAAATGGTAGTAAAACCAAGTGCTGTTAATGTGTCCAAATGTGTTCCAGTTGTTCAGGAAAAAGATGCTGCAATCAATTTAAGTTTTTTCATTCATTTTTCATGCCAACACCTATGTTTCCATTAAGTGGAAGCTAAAGTGGTAATTGAAACTTCATGTTTTGAAAGAAGTAATCTAGACAAACATACATCATTGATTACATAAAACATTCTATTTCAACATAGGAAGAACCAAGTAAGTAAGTAAAATACAAGTAAATAAGGAAGAAAAAATACAGTAAATAAGACAGACTGCTCAAATCTTTTATGTATACATATTTATTTGTAATTTACAGTGGCTTTAGTACTGTTTTACAATAACGTTTTTAGAAAGAAAAAAAAAACAAACAACCAAAAAGCTTCAGAACAAGGCTTTAACTAGAACTACAGAACTAGTTATTGACAGTTTTCCTTATGAAATTCTAATTTCCTAAAGAGTATCAGTCCAAAAAACCAATGAAGCATGACTGCTATCCATAAAAAAAAATCCAAAACAAACCCAAAAAAACTTTCTAGTCATCCTGAAACCAAAGTCCAGCATTAGACAAAATAGCCACTGCATTGAGAGGAATATGTTCCTATTGCACAAGCATTGAGAATGAGATATGACAATCAAAGCCTAATTCCATAGGCAGAAGAGGCCACATGTATCTACAGTTAGACTTCAAAGCACATCTTTCTTCTGAAATTATAGACCAGACTAGAACTAAAGATAAGGCCATAAAACCAGAACACTGTAACAAGTGATAGGGCTTGATGCTACTTTTGGTGACATTTGGTAAACAGAAGGTGGGAAAGAGGAGACCAAACCAAAAACTGGTTCTGAGGGGAGTTAAACTTGAAGGCATTCAAAAGAAATTCTCAAAGAACTACATTTTGGAGGGGGTTTATTTTGAGTCATTGGATAAAACTGGATTTCATAACTAATCACTTAATGAGCCTATTACACTCTTTAGTAGCCCATGTTTAATGTAATACATTAAATAATGTATTTTCTGGAATTTACATTTAATTTGTATGAAAACAGTTAATTATTTCTGCTTGTTATTCCCTATTTAAAATAGATGAAGATTTGTATAATCTTTATAAATTATCTAAACAACCAGGTAAGGCTTCAATATACTGAGTTTACTGCACACAAGTATCTCTAATTTGCTCTTAATTAGGCATCTTAAACTGCTAAAACCACCTGGGGAACCACGTTGTGATTTAAAGGAAGGGACAGTTAGGTATTGCTGTCTGTTCTAGTTGTGTTCATTTGATTAGTGTACAAAACATCTGAAAGCAATGGCTCCAAAGAAGCAGTAGCTACCATGGAAATTTAAACATTTTACTTTAGGAAAATCTGGGAATCTGATGAAGCTGAAAATGCACATTAGTCATTTTATAAAGTTTGGCTTGCTACCAGTTAAGAAAATATAGGTATCAAAAACAGACAAATACAGTGCTAACCATCTGTTACATTTTCTTTTAAAAAATTAGCACCAATTTAAGCATCTGAATTCATAGAAAATGTGATACACTTGGGTTTCCAAAAAAAGGTTTTTCCCATTAGAAGACAAGACAACAGCACATGCTCAGGGGTATAAGGAGCTCTGTGATCAGCAACAAACACAATCTCTGCTTCAGGCAGCCAGCACCAAACTCGCTCTTCGCACCTGACTCCTTCCTCCTCTGCTTTTGTTATCCTAAGGAGCCTGTGGAGTGCTGAGCCACTGCTCACCAGGGAAAGAAACACAGGACTTGCTGCAGCACCTCCCACAAATACCAGGGGTTTGGTGTTTGGAGCGCTGCAGAGCAGGGACAGTGTCTCCCCGTGGCAGTCACAGAGCATCTGCTGCAGGGGAGTCCCAGAAAGCAGCTGTCCTGCCCTCACCACAGCACATACACCTTCATGATGCATAGCCAAGAGTTAAGAAAAGGTTTTTGTTTAAAAAAAGAATCCCAGTGCTCACAGCGAGCTGCCCTTGCTACAGGAACAGACATTGCTGTGTCTTTATTTAATAGATGGCCAGGTAGTCACACTGCCAATCAAGTCACCCACTCAGAAGGTATTTCCAAATGATTCTCTTACCATGTGTTAAATTTCAGCCCCCAAAAGGTTTCTGATTTCTAATCTCTGAAAACAGGTTTAAAGAAACATGCTGATCAAATCTGTCAGAATAGCAAAGGCTACAACCAAAATTTAAACACATTAAGCATGTTATGTCATTCCTTTTCACACCATATATGGTTGTATTTAGAAGAATCCTAAAGTGCTTCAAACCCAGCAATTAATAAAGTTGATTTATTTTGTGCAAAACTGCAAGCACCTTTAAAAAAAATAAGCAGCAGCATCACTGAATAAACTTAAATAGTTAAATGTATTTTCTCTATTTTGTTTTGAATTCCTGGACCAAAATGATTTGCCATGTTTTCAATAACAAATTGCAGAAGAGTGCATTTTATTAGTTTAATTTTATACCGGACTTGTTATACACATTTGAAATAGCGGACCCGAGAAATTTATATCCACAAAGCAACACTGTGGGAATGAAATCCAACAACTGACATTTTAGCTGCAAAAATAATCATTTTATAAAACACAAACAGAAGAAATGGTTATCTCTCCAATTTCCTCCAAAGCTAACACGAGAAAAGATGGTTTGCTTAAAACATTATTTTAGCCCCAGACATTATTTTAGCATGCAGAGTGGGCAAAAACCAAAACTGATTTGACAGCTTGTGTAAGAAGCTCTTAGAACATCACTCATGTAAAAGACAATCTAAAATATGTAAAATAATGAACCAGAATACACTTTTTTTGTCATATTTCAACACATTAAAAAAATAATTCAAGACACTCTGGAAAAGCAAAGAAATCATTAGATTCATTATAGAACTCAAGTCCAAATTCTGCATCTGGATGCAGGTGTCCCTGGATCAAAACCAGTTTTGAGCAGGAATGACACAACACACATCCCAGGAAAGAATCTGGTTCCCAGAATATGACCTCACTAGGATTAGCATCCAGCCCTGCTAGAATCCATATGACACATGTAGAACATGCAGACAAATGCAGCTCAGCACTTACCCCAAACACTCTGTGCTGCTGCAAGGCTGAGCCCACGCTCCCCAAGGACCACAAAGGTCTGTGTGCACCTGGAGCTGTGACCTCCCAGCTCACTCCCAGCTGGAGGGTGGCCCTTGTGACAACACAAGGCTCACCCACCCCGTCCTTGGAGACTCCATACGTCAGCTGTGTTTGGAATAGCTAAACTCTACTTCATTCATAAAATTCTAATTTTAAGGAAAGCAATTTAGCATTTAAGGTCCTTCCTTTAAGAAAGAAAAATTAAACATATGGAATAACTTTTTTTCTTTTAATTAATTTGGAGTAAACACATATGCTCTGTTAGGATGTAAAAAAGACAAAACCTCTTTCAAGAGCCCTGTGGTTCCTAACAGCTTTTTAAACTCTCCAACCAACTAGTTAATTTCTAGTCAAGGTTGAGTTTTTCATTGTTTTGACAAGAAAATGCAAGCCCTTGCTGGAAACGTTACAAAACTTCACAGGCTGTTTGCAAACTGTAGTTTCCAGTCCTAAGACTAGTTCAGTTTGTATGATCCATGCAGACAAAGCCTTAATTTTGACATTTGTTTCTTGTCTTTTTCCATAAAGACCTAGACTTGTCATACCACAGTATTTCCTCAAAGTACACTTTGGCTGCTTACCCAGATTGCAAAATGCCAAGCTTCTCTTTCTAAAGGCTTTTTTGAGGAAAAACGATATGAGCACAGATGAAATGAACTGTTTAAAACATACTCCATTTCTGCAATGCCATTCAGCTACTCAGTGTTCAGAAGTTTAACAAGTTTCTGGTAAAGTATCTATTGACAGCCAAAGATCCCTTTCTCTTTCAGGTGAGCAGTTAAGATTACAGATTGTATCTATGTTGACCACTATTTATTTTAGTCATAGTTCATAAATTGTCTATGTATGCTGCAGTAGTGTTAAGACTATACAAAGTCTCTCAAAGGAAAGTAACATTCATGTTTACAAAACTGAGCTGTTTTCTTCATATATATGTATACACACAAATATTCTTAATCTTTAAATACATATAAATATTTATAAATGCCAAAGTGCAAAACACGGTCAATTGCATCACTTTACATACATAATTTTAGTATTAGGAATAAAAGTGATTATATTGCACACCAAACTCTCTTAATTTTTAAACCCCTGTCAAGTTACATTGGATTTTGTTTTCCATCAGCCAGGAGGTTCTCGTGGCATAGACAGCCATGTCACAAACCTGGCACTGAATTTCCCCTGCAGTCAGGAGCAGTGACATGGGGAGAAGCTGCATGCAGTGCATGGAGGCCCACATGAGCACACTGGGATAGCCTGGGAACTGCAGCATGCACCTGGCTGGGTTTGGTGGGTATTGTCTGTATATGTGCACTGGCACTATGGTTTTGAATTAAACTGGAGTCAAAATCCACAATATTCACAGGCATTTCATGCATGCTCTGAAGGCATTCTGTAATTAAGCTTCAATGTATGCCATAGCAAAAAGACATTAAAAAAATTAGGTATGAGACAGCTTTTCCTAGAAGATTTACAAATAAACTCATTTAATCTCAAGGTTGGAATTTCTTCTCTTGTTTCAAGAGTGTATGTTGAAGCTAACAGTATGTACTAGGAGAAGGACAGATACCAGTTCAAGTCATGAAGACAGGAACAGTTTTGTTAAAAACATTTAAAAGACAATGTGAATCACAGAATAATTTAGGTTGGAATAGACCTGGAAGTCATCCGGTCCAACCCTCCGTTGTGCTGAGCAGCCCAAGTTCAACAGGAAAAATTCAACTCTGAGAGTATTCAAATCACATAGGGAAAAAGAAACGTTTAAGTCTTCTAAAGTAGAAACTGTTAAAATGAACATAGCATAGTGCAACTTCAGCTGAAAAATTTAGAAGTCTTGAAAAATGAAACTTAGCAGATGACTTCCATAATGAATCACTAATTAGTCACTGTGAATAGGTGAATTCAGCTATTTTAACTTACACAAATAATATGGACTAAAAAAAGCAAAAGAACAGCAAAGTGTACTTTTCTGCTACATGGTAAATAGATATTTTTAAGTGCTTTTCCAGTGACAAGAATGCACTAAAAATATTTCACATATACTGTCAGTATCCAAAGATAAAAGTAAGCTATCCATAGGTTGAAAACCAAACAATAAGAAAAAACACAAGCCCCAAGTATCTTGCAATTCAATTTAAGAGAATTTAAAAACTCAGATATGCCAGAATACAATTCTGAAATTAACATTAACTACTTTGTTAAATTTTTTAAATCTTCTGGGACACTAAAATCTTGTTTGTTTTACTACAGCAAATTAAGCCATGCAAAAGGGGTGAAATTTTACCATAAAAGCAAATTTGCATAAGGAGAACATGCTGCCTTTTGAGTCCTATGGCCTGGAACAATGGACAATTGTGTTTTACATGAGAAGTATGTCAGTAATGCAGTGTCTCTCTGGGCCAGTATATTTTACAGGTTCTATTTATATATTCAAGACAAGAATATCTAATCAACAGCTAAATATAGTGCCTTTAAGAAAGGGGTGTTTTACCTCATCTTGCACAAGTCTATCACTCTTACAGTTCTGTTGGTCAGTCACACACATGCACACATGAGATCCTGCAGCAAATTTCACACCTGTGCACTCCAAAGTGAATGTGCACAAAGTCACAAGTGTGTGTTACAAAGCCCTACCCTACTGCAAATGCATTTTCTAATTCAACAGACTGTGCAATGTAACAGGTAATTTTGTATTATCTGATTCTGAAAACTGTATTGATAAATCTGTATGGAAACAGCAAATAACCTCCTCTTCTTGTCTGACACTGCATTTAGAAAATTTGTATTAAACATGTCTTTCTTCTCACTAGAAATAGACTTTCCTAAGGTGAGAACAGAGCTAAGCTCTGTTACCTAAATGCTTAATTTATAAGTGATTCAGAACTACTGTACTTTTATTTCTTTAATTATTCACTAGACAGAATGAACCCATTAAAAAATGGAAAATATTTATGCAGCTTTTTGAGGCTGTAAGTATCTCCAAGTCATCTCTCCTTTTATCCAAGCTTGCAGTGAATGAAGAGCATCACAGATAAAACTTCTATTTATCTTTGTTAAAGGATGAGTATCACAAACTAGAAAATACAGAACATTTTAGCACAGTCTCCTTCTAAACAGGCACTGCTTCACAGAAAAGTCACTCACCCTTCCTCAAGATTTATTTAAGCCACTGTATCTTCTGTCCATATTTAAAAGACTGGAAAAGACACTCAGTTGAAATACAAAGTAATGGCTTTATGCTTTGAACTTCATGTTTATCTCTTCTACAAGAAGATAGAAAGGGTTTGATTAAAAGGAAAAAAGTGCTATGTGGAAGAAAAACTGCCCTTTAAACACAGTACTGAGAGCATTCCACATGTGAGCTCACACTTACACACAACACTCCAGTCGTTAAATAAATCAAACTGCCACAGTCACACAGTCACACAGACTTCATAGGGACTATACATTCATAAAACCTACTGATGAGCAATACTCTACTAAATATAAACAACCACTGTGTCACAGAAGCCTGCCAGCTGGGACTGGAGATGGATGAAGCCACTTAAGAGGAGTTATTGGCTAAAAGTCTATTATAACTGCTCACCTGAAATAGGCTGAAACAAAGAAAAGCCTCTAATAGTGTCTAAATTTAATTTTTTTTTTTTGTTCTTCAGACATTGATTTGCTTCCATTCTACAACATTAAGCAGGCAATTTCATAACAACTGAGTAAAAAAAACAACAGGCATTACTTTAGCAGAACATGCAGAACATGGAGTTTTTCTACTTGGTTCCATTAACTTACAAGCAATTCAGGCCCAATGGAAACTAGAGTTCTTTTCCAAAGTCAAGTCTGCAATCACGGCTGATCATCGACATCCTTCGAGGGGTCCTGTCAAAGCATCCAGGCTGCTGTCTGTGTCTGAGGCCAATGTTTGCTCTGTTGACATGGATGAAATGTCATTGATAGATGATGACTGGGAAGGACTGGTGTTGCTATTCACTGCTGCATCTGTGCTAAGAAAACCAAACATAATAAAATCTGAGGCAAGACAATATTACAGTCACAAATAACCACTCTTCTGGACTGTGAGCAGCACTTTCCCCACAGAAATCCTTAGGAAATAATGGAGTTAATAAAAAAGGAGAAAAGCCGGCACTAAGGGCCCTAGCATTCAAAAGCCAAGGTGACCTTTTAAGAGATTTTTATTTTTCTCCCTCTCTGTGGAGGAAAGGAAGAAAAGACTAACAATGCATAGTGTGAATAGTGACTTGAGTGTCAAGAAATCTAACAGATATAGTTAATAAAAGACAGCACAATATTCTGATTACTGAGCTGTGAGAACAGCAGCAAACACAAGGATTCAATCATGGCCCAAACACTTAGCACTGTTAAGTATCCTGAGGGAGCCCTAAAGCTGTTTAGCCCTGAGGAAAGGGGTTCATGCTGAGCCTCAGAACTGCACTCAGCAGTTACCTGAGCTCCAGGTGAGCTAACTGGTGCTGATAACTTCATTTGATGACTGAGCCCTTTAGGGACAAGGCAGCTCAGGGTGTGGGACATGCAAGACCAAGTTCAGAACAATTAAAAAGCAGAGCACATGGATCTCCAAAGGCAGATCAGTCTCAAGAGTCCCAAACAGCAAAAGCTTTGCCTACCTGGATTACTGAGAGGATTTCTTCATTCACAGCTCTACGTGTGACAGTTACAGAACTACTGAAACAATGACTAACCTGAGGGCTGATCTTTTACCACACCATTCTTGCTCCTTTCTTCCCAATCCATAACTTCTTTGTATATTAATTCTTACAAGAGAACAGTGGGACAAAAGAAAAAAGAAGACAGAAAAGCACTGTAAGATCACAGAGGATTTGTAAATAATTCACATTTGTATCAAGGTACAAGGAAACGGCTAAGGATCAGTCTGGAAGTACAACTGTAGAAGTATTCATTTGCCATCTTGCCTACAGCAATGATAAGAGAATTACACAGATTTTCTCAAGCATCACAGAAAGACATAAGGACTGTACCAAAATCAACATATCATATAAATAGCATAGCTGTCCACTTAAAAATAACAAAAATCTTACCCCCAAAATTTTATGTATCCCTACAATGCACTAATATTAACTTTAAAAATATTTTAAATAAGATTTGGATTCAAAATCTGATTTTATGTAAACTTCCCTTGAAATTTTACTTTGATAACAAAATTATACACAAATTTTTATTCTTGAAGAACCACCTCCATGGGTGCACTGAGGAAAGTCTGGATATTTTGAAGAAGGTCAAACAGTTAAAATATTGTATGAAAACCCTCATTTACTAGTCAAGGACAACTAAGGATACAGTCACCTGACCAACATCCAGAAAAATCCAGAGCTGTAACTTAAATCACAGAAGCTTGTGTGTGTACCCATAGTCTTAATGTAACTTAAATAACAATATCTACATAGATTAAGGACTCTTCGATTCTGAGTAACAATGTTTACAAATGCATTCAATTACATTTAGTGGATCCATTTTACTTTTCCACCTTGCAGCAATCAAAGATGATTTGAAGCCTACCTACCTGTGCAGGCATGCCCTAAGGACATCATATGTATAGATCAGCCAGAATCAATATCTGAAGTTTATAATGCTGTTTTACAAAAGCAAGCAGCTTTCAAAGTAGTCATAAATGATGCCTATTACCCTTGGTCTTGTGATGGCAGATGTTAAAATTTTAACTGCCTCACCATTCAATGGTTTTGACTAAAACTGTAAGGCGAAATTGATTTTAATACCACAGTGCTGTTTATTATTTTGTTTAAGCCAACAGTTTAATCTATTTGGTCAATAAATAAGCAATGAAATTAGAAAAAAAAAACTACACCAAAGGACTCTCCTGCTATTTTAGATTTCTAGAACAAATGAACTAGTAAATATTGTCAAGAGATATGGCTTAAACAATGCACACAGAGAAGAGGCATGTTTCTTTTTCAGAGAACTCTCTATCAAGGAAAAAGCTCTATAGATTACAAGCACTTAAGAACAAAAAGGGAAGGAAAAAAAGAAAACTGCAGCATTTTGTTGAACAGACTTCAGAATGGTTCATGTATATATGAGCATTCACACACCTAGATATGTATTCACTGCACACACAACATGTTTCCATCACTGATTTCTTTTCCTGTTGCCACAGGCAGTACTGCTCATCTGGAATAGTGGGAATTATTTGGAATAGTCTGTTACACAGCCCAGCACACGCTGCAGCCACTCACTAATAACACAAGGTACTACAATAAATGTAATTTGTCATGCTCACTCCTTACCTTTCCATTCTTCAATTGCATGTTCTCTTTCTTCCAATTGTGCATCATAGATTTGAGGTGGAGGCTACAAAGAAAAGAAAAGTCTATAGTGCCTACTACATCAGGTTAACACACCCAATCCTAACTAAAAAAATCTAAAAATGACATCTTTTTTAGCATTTTTTACCTTCATTTTGGCAGTTTATTCCCTATACTTCAAAGACACATTCATTTTACAACTCCAGAATCTGCTATTAAGTCCTACCTCACACTGAAAGGCTGTTTAAAAGCATCAACCAAAATGAAATTAACTGTAAGGCTTTACAGAGCCTTAGAGAAAGATCCTGTTTCAAAAAGCCCAGGATTGCCACCAAATAGGCACCTCTTTCTGTAAGTAAAATTAAATATTAACAATCACTTTCAGAATTCTATCAGCTCCCCACCAGCAGCTGTCCTTCAGGTGATTCTGCCCCTAATGCTCATCTGAAGGCTTCCTGTGTGACTCCTGCTAGCCAATGAGTTCAAAGCATGCTCTTGACTAAAATTAAAGCTATTTTTATAGAATTGGAATCTTAAATATTTATTTTAATTGTAAACTTACAGCTTCTGCTTCAGCTGGATCATACCAGACAGTAATATAAGGATGACGTAAGGCTTCATCTACAGAAATTCTCTTGTCTGGGTCTACTACAAGCATTTTTGACAATAAATCTCTAGCTTGGCTGGCTAGAAAGTAAAGGTGAAAAGAACACACATGTAAAAGAGCTGCAGAGTTTAATGTCTGACACAGGAAATAAATACTGGAAACACAGGACATGCACTGCAAATTTTCACTTCTGTTCTACAGAATAAGGTGGATTGTTGGTTTTAGTTTTTTTTTTATTTTCTCAGTAATTATCTGAAGATAAAATATAACCCAAATGAGCTGTATGCACTTAGAACAAGATGATCAGCAATAATCCCAATAAAAAGTATTACTTTTGGAGAACACTAAATGACAGACAGTATTCAATGGATTAAAATTAAGAGAATTAAACAGAATCCTGGGACAGAGAAGGAGTATTTAGTAACTACTACTAAGATCTGAGAACTTGTCATAAACGAAAGAAACAGAAGGGATGCAGCTTTTAATGTTAACATCTACTGCAATAAATATTTTTATTAGGCTTTAAATTAAGTGTGCTGCAAACACTTTAAATTAACTTCATAGGAAAAAAAAGAGAGAAAAAATTCGCCTTACTTTTTAATTTGTCCCGATCAGATTCTGATGGAAATATCCAGTCTGGGAAGAGCTCTTCAAACTTAATACCAGGATATTTTGGCCTGTTTTCTACATAATTCCTCACTGTAGGCTGCAGTTTCTTCATGAAGTCTGCTGATGGTGTTCCTAATTGTTCAATAACTTTATTCCATTGATCAATATCTGCACCATATCTTTAGGAAAATCAGCTGAAGAATTTGAAGTCTGTGCTCTAAAAAAATACCACTTAAAAATCTGAAGTTAACAGGAACTTAACAGAGGACACAAAGATGAACTTGACTGTAGCATCAGCAGTATTCTGAGCTCCCATGCAAAAAGCTACAAAATCTGAGTCTTATTTTTGTGTCAGTGTATTCTGAAGGACAGGCTGGAAGTGCTGCACAATGCATTATGCTTAAGTATCTTTTTCTAATTATAATATTTTTCTAGAATCCAAAAGAAACTTTATTTGGCAGTTGTATCCATAGCAAAACAACTCTAAGGTCAGAAAAGAAAGGCTGCTGTGGAATCTTCTGAAGGGCAACGTAACATCAGGAACACTGAAGATTCTTGAAGGTTGAGAAAAATACACAAAAAACCCTAAAGCACAAATGCATCCCACCTGAAATAAGGAGCTTTGTACCTGTCTCCTAAGGAAATGAAACTTTGAGTTGGAGCATTTTGCAGGGGTGTAGTTGGATGGTTGGGGGCTTTTTTTGGTTGGTGTTAGGGAGGGGTTGATTTCTTTTTCAACTTCATGAAAGGTTCAGAGGAGTTCTGAACAGGAAATCCATATTCCAGAAGGTTCTATAGTAGGTTCTTTTGTTTAAGTGTATCAACCATCATACAGACAGCTCTGTTCTTATAATTCAAAATTTAAATATTTTACAATAACAGTATTTACAAGTCACAAACTGAAATTTGGCCTCATGTTTCTTCAGGACTGTCCCTTCTCCCCCTCTCAAGTGAAGGCATTTTGCATTTTCCCCAGCCACGGTGACACTTGTTACAGAGATACCAGAGCCTGCTCTGAACCAGCCCAGCTAGGGAAACAAAGCTCATTTATCACACTCAGGACACATAGCATTAATATTTCTACTTTTAAGTCAGCTCAGATCTACACTTGCCAGTTTTTCCTGATAAAAAGAATGTGCAATTCCAGCAGAGCCTATCCATTGACCTTGCAAAAAAATTCATAGCTGAATTCACCATCTAGCACTTCAACCTATCCTTTCTCATAGACAGACTATGCTACTAAATAACAAATATGCTGTACTTTGAATTAAGATGTATTTAAAAAACACTGAGGTGCTTCTACTTCAGTTAGTGTGTCAAGAATACAATTACAAATATATGAGTAGTCACTGCTCCATTATAAGATTTTAGACTTCTGATACAAAGATTGAAAATTTTATTTGCTTACTGAATGCATTCCAATGGAAAAGCTATAATAAAATCAAAATTCAGAACTGATATTGTTAACTGTCATGCTAAAACAAAGCACAGACAAAGAGAAAACTAACATACAACAGGAAATTTTGTTCCTAGCTGAGCAACTGATTTGTGTGATAGCTCCACCAATCTAGATTCAAGAAGATGCTTTTCCTTTAAGAAAGGGCAGCTTGGTTAGTCAGAAAATCAAATTAGAGTCCAGTTTATTGAGGCCTTAGAAGACTGCAGGGAAGGACAGAAAACTTAATGACCCATCCCACTTTAGAGGTAAAAACAGGCAAAAAACAATATCTCAGTTTCAAAGTGCTTTACAGATGGCAAAAGTTGAAAAAATTCTCAATATAGGACAGACTTAAAATAAGCCTCTTATCAGAAACCCAAGTGGGATTTCAGTCTAAAGCAGGCAGAGTAAGCTCTGTGACTGACCTGGCAGGCTTCACACAAAGCCACTCTCCCCATTCTAGAGACTTCAGGGTCAGAAGGAACCAGGCATTTAATCCGTGCCAAGTCTATTTGCCTTTAGGGACTCTGGAAGAAGAGAAGCTGAAAACAGAGTCCTTCCTACAATCACAACAAAGCATGACTTTTCCCAAGAAAGCACAAATGCCCCTCATGCTTTTTGCATTGGTCAGCCATCAGTTTTCTTCTCCATATGGGCAGAAAGAACACCAAAAACACATGGCTGCTGCCAGGCTTTTCCACTATGTCACCATAGGTGCCTGTATTCTCTGGTTTTTCTCCACTTCTCATTTCCAACAGCAGCTGGCAGTAACTCAGGCCTCCCCAGCAGAGTCAGGAGCAGGTTCTGTGCATCCATCACCCTGGCAACACAGAGCATCTCATTCCACCCAGAGCACTGCTGCAAGTATCCCAGAAATTCCCATCCACCATCTGGGAAAATACAAATTACTGAATCTAGGAGCAGATTTTCCTGAAGATAGTCAAGGGTAAGCAGTGGGCAATATGCTAAACTTGGCTCCCTCCTCTAAATACCCAAATACTAAGACATCTTAAAATTGAAATTTTAAAAAGCAACTAAACAAAAGAAACCCCAAACACAATCAACAAAAGGAATGCTTCATGGCCATGCACAACAGCACTGCCCATAAACCACCCTGCAGCTGAAGGTGACAACCTGACCCACGCAGTGATCACCCAGGAAAGGCCTCAACAACACACAATTGTCAGTATCTCACTTTAAAGAGAAATGAAACTCTTACAAGAAGCAAAAATCCCTGTAAGCACAGCTATGCACTTCCTCAGGGGAGGAGACTCCTTGAAACATAGACTGGTAGAGCTTCAGTGGCCCTTAGAGAATCACAAATGATAACTTGTATATTCAAAAAGCATGAACAAAATTTCCTTCATTTATTCATGAACAAATAAAAATAGCCCATGCTAACAACATGCAGGTGAAAGACACATAACATCCATGAAGAATTGTGTTAGGTTGGTCTGAAGGCCTCAAAAGGTAAAACAATAAATATAGAAAGGAAGAAAGGTAGAAAAAAATGATACTTATTTAACGTTTAATCATTTTACTACTAAATAATGTGTGATCAACTGTTGAAGATTAGTGTCATGAAATTTAGTGTTAAAACTGGAAATCCTCCTCTGTAAGATACACAAGTATCTGTGAACAGGCACCTGATGTTTTAGTGGTGGTTGCTCCTTGCTGATCAGCAAAAATATTATATTGGCTTCAAAAACTTGGAGCACAATTATGAAGACAGGCTGCCCAGAGAAGCTGGGGCTGCCCCATCCCTGGAAGGGTTCAAGGCCAGGCTGGATGGGGTTTGAAGAACCTGGGATAGTGGAAGGTGTAGGGAGGGCTGGAATGAGATGGTTTTTAAGGCTCCTTCCAACCCAAATTGTTCTGAGATTATGGTTCTATGAAATCTTAGTGAAAAATATTGGAAGGAGACATGGAAGAACAACTGTCTTATAGAAGAAGTCAATCCAAAATCAAATTTTCATAAAATGGGAAAAAAAAAGAACCTCCAGAAAGTATTTCTTTTTATGTTAAATAATAATAAAAAAAGATCTCATGCAGTGTGCTTGCCATTAGGTCACCTTTGCCCAGCAAGCCCTAATAAATAAGAAAAAAATCTGATTAAAACTCAAAAAAATTGTGCAATAAAAAAAAATTAGTCTACTGTTCAAACAAATTATAAGCAAAATCCATGCATAGTTAAGAAGTAACTTTGTAGGCTTTTGCTTAAAACACTTATCTACAAAAGAACAAGAGCTAAAAAGCAGTTATTTCCTATTTTTCAAACCTAGCAGTTTCTGTCTTTTAAACTACAAAAGCTTAAGCTCATGATACATTGGATTCAACCACTATAAAATACATGAAATATAGTCTACTAAGAAAATAAAATGGAAAGCTCAACAACTTGGTTAATGACACTAATTTCAAAGAGTACAGTGGATCTAGTAAAACATTATTAAAAATATTGTTTGTGCTTTTATACAGATCTAAATAATTGTGTTTCTGTTGGAAGTGGAATGGGACTCAAGGATGACTAGGGAAGGATACGATCAGTGCCTTGGAATATCACACAACCTTTCACCAATTCTCCCATGATGCACCCAACTGACCAGATATCAACTGAAAATAAAAGTGAAATGATCAAATTATGGAGTATCATGAACAAATGTGAGGAAAACAAACAAAACCATCTGCATCTACAGTAAAACACAACAACGTGGAAAACCAAACTGCTCACGTGAATTTTCAATCATATCAACACCAACTGTTCCTGAATTTTGTATTTTGTAAAACATAGTCAGTGTTTACACTTGTGAAACCACCATGAAGAAGGATACAATCTCTTCCTGGGAACAGGACTTTATGGAGGACCATTTCTGCCATAATGCACCCAACAGACCAGATATCCACTATCATATGTTAGGTGCAACAAGGACAAAAGATTAAAGAGATTTTTTTTTAAATACCACAATTATTTATTTGAAAGCTCACACTGTATTCCTACAGTCCTACAGATAATTTATTTTTGTCCCAACCAGAACAATCTTTACTGAAGTTCTGATCCACATCAGCACTTGCTGTACAACAAGCTGCCTTCTGCACTAAATAAAGTGGTTTTATCATTATCAAGGGCCCAGCAAGATGCCACAAATCCCTTCTTTTACACACCCAAAAGTACAGATACTCAAAACCATGGCATCCACAAGCCCTTGTGATAAAGAGCATAGAAGTTCTGTGCTAGTAAAAATCAGCAGGTAAAATCCCCAATAATGCAAGGACAATTCCTTGGCAGCAAGTTTGTTGGCTCAATGTTCAATATATTGCAGCTGTGTTGGTTTTAATAATGTAACACCCAGCCTCTTAGAGCACCAAGCAGACTTAAGAAAATATCAGGCATGGTTTATGGTAGGGATCTGCAATGTATTTTAATAATCAGAGAGGCAAAAGGGGACACACTGCAAAAAGAAGATGTTTCAGAATAAAATTATGTTGATTAAAGGGTTCATTTTTCATATATTGATTTTTTGTTTGGATTTTTTTAATACCAGCCACCATCAGTGTCTCAACAGTTTCTCTGAGAATAAAAAACATGGCAAAAAGATAATGGTGAATATATGACAAGATATAACTATAGCAGGGGAGAGAGAGCAGTTCATGTTAAATGAAGAAAAGCATACAGAAAACTATCATATTTTCAACAAAAAAATTACACTATAATAATTTTCATTTCCAATACCACGATTAGAATACTTTAACAACAAACTTGACAGGGGGAAAGCAGCCCTCCCTCCTCTTTTTAAAGTAGTTATGTTCCAAGAGAGACATACTTCAGGCAGAAGATTGAAAGCATTACTCCAGCAGCTTACCATTCTCTTTGTATCCCATTCCCAGGATAACCTCTGGTGCTCTGTAGTACCGTGTTACTACATATGGAGTCATCATGAAGTTAGTACATGCTGTTCTTGCCAGCCCAAAATCAAGGATTTTTAGTGTGCAATCTGATTTTACTACTATGTTGCTGGGTTTCAAATCCTAACAAGAAATTACTTCAGTTAAGGAAGGATTAACATACAGAATAATACCCACACATCCCCCTTCACAATCAGGATAAGCCAAAAATTCACTTTACTAACAACTGCATGTTCCTCCCCTGGTGTATATGCTTATTTATACAACCCCCTCCCTTCCTTCCTGTTTCATAAAAACTGTGTTCACAAAGAGTATTGGTAATGATCTACTACTACCTACTCTGTGGATGATACCAGCTGAGTGGAGATGCTTGATCCCACATAGCATTTGGTAAAGAAGATAAGACATTCTTTCATGATCCAATTCCATATGAATAACCTGGCACAAATTTGCATCCATCAGCTCCATAACCAAATATCTAAAGCACAAAAAACAAAGTATTAAGAAAACTCAAGTCTTATTTTTCTTAAGTTTAGCATATGAGATATTTAAGAAAAATCACTTTTGCTAACCTAAGTGTCAAAAAACCAATGATAAAAAAAACCCATGCACGATCACAGTTACAAAGAAAAATTACCTATATCTATTAAAAATTAAGTGTTCAATATTCCATCACAAAATATTAAAATTCCACTAGTTTTATCAACAGTAATACAGAGAATAATTCTGTCTTTATGCATCATGAAAAACTAAGAATGAGTGAAGTTGATGTAGAGATTGCAGATATTGCAGCATAAATGCTCTCTTTCACTGTATTTTACGTTAAATAATAAGAAAATTAGGATAACCACAGTGAGAACTAAGAATCATAAAATAATTTTCAGTTGTCATCTACTTACCCTCTTCAGACACAAACACTCCCTCATTTACCCAAGCAGCCCATTCACAAACCACAATTCACACTCACTGGAACCTAGGGACATCCCACCAGCCAAATGGCCATGAATCCTTCCTAGACCAACTGATACTGCTTGAATAAAAAAGAAACATATTCAGTTCTGAACTGAGGCCCAAATACTCTTGTGCTGATGTGACTGGTACAGTAAAAATTGCTCTTATGTTATCCAAACCAAGTTACTATCCTGAGGTGATCCATGGAGCTGAAGGACCATGCACACAGACCAGGTGCATGTGCAAGCAAAGTATGGCAGACTGATGAACAAAAGGTAAATATCTCTTTTTCACAGCCCATTTCAGCTTTTAGCTACTCTTGATTTTCAAAGCATGAAGTCTGTAGAATACTGGAAATCCATCTCTAGCGTTTAGGCCTGTATTTGTCAGAGAAAATGAAAAAAAAGCTAGTACTTACACATCCTGAAATTCTTCTAGCGACTTCTGTGGTGTAAATACATTTAATAAACTAATAATCTATAAAATAAAAAACAAAACATTAGAAGATACTTCTGCTTTAATTCATATAAAGCTCCTAACACTACTGCAGAAGTTACTATGCAAAATAAAGTGCACACTGTTACTGTATACACAGTTTGAATGTTACTTGGCTGCACTTAATTCACACATGCTGAAAAACTGCCAATTCAGAAATAGTTCCAAACTGCAGCATGTGTGCCAAGGGAACCAAGACAGGACAAAATCACTTTTTTCTTTTTAAGTTACATGACACCTTCTAGCTTCCTCCCCAGTGTCTGAAATATATCCCATTTTCCCCCCATAAATAATAATCTCTTATTTTAAATCACATGCTGTGCAAGGAATTTTAACCAAGGCTGTCCAACACCACGTGCACAGAGGTGCCCCACGCCATCCTATTAAACTTAGATTATGATGTACTATTTCCAGAACTGCTAAAATTGCTCTACTGCCATCTTTAATAACCACCTTGCTTTTATTCTGCTGCATCTCAGCCTCACCAAAAGCTTACTTAAAAAACAATCCTGAAAGGCTAACTGACTGCAGGAAGTTTGAGATTTGACTGCACAACTCCAATGACCAGCAATGTTTCTAGTTCATGTTGGTACCAGCACACAGCAATCACATAAACCTGATATTCTTGTATTTGAACAATGAAGTACTGACATCACGGCTCACTTTAGAGAGTTCAAAGATTTCAAAATTCACAAGTATTGTCCATAGCATTTAAATTTTGTAGACAGTGCTGCACCCCTGAAAACCTCAGCAGTTAAACAATGTATTTAATAAAAATCTTGCATAAGCTCAGAAGATTTAAATGCAGCGAAGTTACAATAGTCAAACCTACAAACCACCCCAGTGTCAAAAAGGCTTTGCTGCACATGGCTTAAAAAGGGCAAATGCAACACAGCAAGGCCTGGTCTCCAACACAGACACTGACGGCAGCAGAAACCTCCTGCCCTTGGTACTTCAGACCCCAAGCAGCTCACCCAAAAACTGAGCCATACATTGTGGAGAACTGCATTGCCCACAGCAAATCTTTCCAGCCCATCACTATTTCCATTCCTATGGTTACTAACAACAAGTGAGAGAGCAAATCCTGAGCTTTTTAGATAAGGCAGAGTAAGGAGAGGAACACAAAGGCCGACTCACATTTTTGTGATTGACGCACTTTAAAAGAACGAGCTCTCTGTAGGCCCTTTTGGCGTGGGTTTGGTTCTGAAAAGGACGACTCAGCTTCTTCACAGCAACATTGATTCCAAGCACTGTATCAAATGCAGCACTAGAAGTGTTCAAAGACAAACAAGTTGAAGTCTGTTTGAGGGACAGGAGGGGGCACAAGGGAGGCAGAAGTGAGGAAGGAAAGAAATCAAGATTTAAGACAAAGTACATCCACTAGCCTGTTGGTACTACACCTAATTTTAATTCAGAAAAGAAACATCCTTTAAAAACTACACAATCTTTAATAAATACAAGTAAGTCAAACAGAAGCACTGACATTCATCAGAGGTCTTCCTGCTCTCCTTTTTGTCTTTAGATTTGAAACTGCTGACTTGACACTCACACCCAAAATTGCAAGATCTAAAAATATTTTAGGCTTGTTTAAAATCAAGAAGCATTGCAGCTGCCTAATCTGTATATTTGGAATATTTTTGGACACTTTTGCCGACTGACAATCATTTAGTATTTACAGCAGAAATTTCTCTTAGCTAAAGGAGAGTCACAACCATGTCTCCATGATCCCTTCTCCAGTACATATTCTCCTGTACATGGATAGTTTGCAATGATAAAAAAATGTAGTGCCTAGCAGAAAATTACATTCATCATCTGCTGGATGGAAAAAAATGCATTGAACTGAGAAATAAGGAAAACTCAGACTGAAAGGAGGAATACAAGAGCTTAAAAGTGACCATGACCATTCAATTTACCCTGTTTTTCACTTGTGTTTCCTCCCTCCCTCTGCAGTTTGAGGTCAAAGTTACACTTACTTTAATAGCTGAAAGAATCTAAAGCTGAAGTATCTGTATAAACAAAACAAGACTAAAGTGGGAATAGTCATCATTAGTAACACAGACTATTTGGCAAAATATATGTGAATTCCTAGCTCATGCTACTGAGGAGCTCCAGTCTTTAAACAGTTTCAGTTTTAAATAAGGATTCCCACGTTACCCTATTTCCATTTAATATTACTTTCATAGGGTAGGAAAGAATTCTCATTCACATTTTTTCCAAGCACATTTAAGCTCTTTGTGAGCTCCTTTCCTATCTCATCAAGTTATGTGTGACACCAGACTTAAAAGGGCCATCACACTACAGTACTCAAACAAAAAGCACAGCTTCCCTGAGAGTACAGTATCAAATTATAACAAGTTTCCTAGCATAAAGGCACTGTTTTCCCTCCTAGAAAAAAGCAACACCACCACAAAGCAGGGCTCACCCAGGAGATGTGTTTTCTTGGGACATGCCTCCCAATTTGTACCAACGTGCCACTTACACTAAAGACTTGCTACCATTTATTTCAGCTTACTTCTGTGAAGTGCACAAATCAATACTGAATGTTACAGTAAATCTCTGATTTAAGCCCTTTATGCCTCTGCAAAAGGAAACACAGAGTGGGAGAAAAGCAACTGGCCAGGCATTTGGAGAAATTGTTTTCCTCCCAAACATGAAAGCACTGATATTTCAGTATTCACCCAAAAGATGTTACACGTAAATTAATTTTTATATGTTAATGCCTTTAATGGTTAGTGACTTCCATATGTTAATGACTATACCTGTGAATTAGTATCAAATCAGTAACCAAGACGGTCTGCGTGAATTAGCTGTAAATCACAGGGCAGCAGCAGACTGAGGAATAATTTTAGGGGAAGTGTCCCTCTGTGATCTGACAAATCAGATGTATGACAAGCCTCAGTCTAAGCATATATGAAGAACTCCACCTAAATTTCTTATTTTGGAGACTGACTAGAAAATTTAGAAAATGAAGGACAAGAAGGGAAAAAAAAAAGATGTCAGGAAGTTAAAGACAAAAGTTATTTTGATTCAGACCAAAATAGATTACCAGACTTCAGATGTATTAATACTTAGGAACAAAGAAGTGCAGTAAATTAAATATGTGTACTTTGTACATAAAATACAAAAGGTATATCCAGTTTCTCTCCTGGCCTGTGTTCAGTGTGAGCTAGAAATATCCTCTACATAAAAACTGAGTTACTTTTTCATCTTCCTCGGGCTCTCATTTACCATTTTTCCTAAGTATATATTTTTAAAACTACTTATTTTCCTACATTTTAATATCAAAGTTAAAACTACATGGAGCAATACCAGTGGAGTTTCCCATTAACATCATGAGAAAAAAAGCACAAATTTAGACCTCTCCTAGCTGAAGTGACACGGGTGGTATTAAGAATGCCTCACAGAATAAATTAAATCCAGACAGAAAACTCCAGAAAATCTTTTCCTATTTTTCATATTAAACATGGGATGATAAAAAAGCCATCACATCTGTGTGTTACCCTAATGTCTTGACAATTTTTTCAGCCAAACATAGCAGGATAGCACTCATCTTACACTGAGTTTTCTACAAAAAACTAGGAAGTAAAACTTATCTTTCCCTTGCATAAAGATTTTAGGAGAAACTAAGATGTTGCACCTTGTTCAACTTGAGCCATTTCACAGGAAGATGAAAATTCATGCAATCTTTCACTCTGCTGTTCCATAAATCAAGTAGTTTCAAAACAAGCCAATAAATCAAATTATTTCTTCTTTCTCCCAACACAATGACCTTAACACTACCTGCATTTCATTCTGAAGAAGAGATCCAGTCCAAGTAATTTGGCTTAAAAATGCTCTGCTTCTAGTGAAAGGAGAAACACTTTGAAGCACCCAAATTCCTGCATGCCATCTCAACCAAGCATAACTCTGAGAACAACAACACCTAGAAAATGTCAGTACTATACATCTTTCCCAAATCCTAATGGCCAAGATCTAGGACCCCCTCATCACTCAACCCACTGAAGAAGAATGAAATATGGTGTTCTCATTTTGACTGTTTGTCACCGATTAGCAGGAAAAGAGGTGTAGATAAAAATTTTTAAACTAAATGCATGGTCTCATAGAAATGCACTCTTTCCCTACTTATATAACTTGTTATGGTTATGAAAAGGCCAAGAAGACATGGGCAGGTGCTGTTAAGGAGTTGTTCACAGTACATGAGTCATCACACTTATTCTGCAGATTTTATAGATGAAGACAAACTGCAGGCTGGATTCAGAGCAAGGACAGCCCACCATGTGCTGTGATGAAGTCAATATCACGGAGTCCCTGAGTACATCTGTTTGCTGCCCTGTTTATGGAATGAAAACCCACATCAATAAACATTTCTGCTGTTACCAAGTAAGTTTTGCCCAACAAAATATGGGCTGGCACTAAATTGTGCAGAATGGATTGCTGCAGTCTAAAAAACATTTGAAAGTGTTTACCTTTAGCTGGCCCAGAGGTGTGGTGCCATACAAGAGACTAAGGTTCAGGATCAGCCTAAAGACTCCCACGTCCTGGGCCAGTGGAGGCTGGACACAAAGCTGGGGTGACACACCAAGGGAGAGCCGGCCAGCCCAGCCCCTCACACAGCATCCCTTTCTGGTTAATCCATGGAGTGACAATGACACTGATTTGCCTCATCCTGCCAGTTAATGGCAAGGCACTGCATTGATGGCTCCTAGAAATGGACAGGAGTGATTGGGAATAAAAGAGGGGGAAGAAAGGGGGCCATGATGAAGAACGAGTGAAACCCAGAATCTCTCTCCATTGTCATACCTTACACTGCAATATCACAACTACAAGGGCAATGGGAGAACTAGAAATAAAGTGATAAATGAGAAAGGAAGAAATTTGTCGACCATTCTAATTTATGCAGTTATCCAAATATTAATTCTCCCTAAAAACAGAACAAAAAATAGGTTTGCACATGAACTGTAGCAAGCAATTGGTTTAGAATTTATTTAGTCCATAACCCTGTAACAAGAGAATTTATTACCAGTGTTTTATGTTCTGGTACCTCTATACATGCAAACTTGGCTTTATATTTATAGCTTTTCATATTTAAATAAAGTATTTATTACTTACCAAACAATGCCCTGTGCCCCTGATCCTATGGGCTTCAATTGCTGGTAACGTTTTAGCACAGTGAATGTTGAATCTGCAACTTGAACACTGTAAAATTGACTATCACATTTACTGTCAGTCATGGTGTAGTGTCATGTAGTTTTCTCTCTCAGGGACCTGGCAAAGTTTTCAAGATCTTAAAGAAAAATAAAGAAAACAAATGTTCAGTATCTCACTAATTTCAGGCAGACAAGATGGGAAATACTATACATATTTTAATACATATGAATTTTTCAACAGCACACCATTAAACATTCATTCATAAACAAACACTCTTTCAGTTTTGTGCATTACCACCGCTAATGAAATATACTTGCAGACAGACAGCAATTACAGCTTTCACAGCTTAAAGGGAATGTGTGCTCCTACTCTAATCACTCAAACAAAAAGCATCTAAGTAAACAACTCTAAAAACAAAACCACCCAAATACAACTCTCTACTCCTTGAAGGCTACTCGCTAACTTAGAACTACTGCTATGTGCTAGGATTGTACTAATTTCTGTATTACAGAAAAAAAAATCAAGAAGTATGTTATTCAAACACTGAGAACACAGACAAAGTGACAACAGACATCCATGGAGTCCATGGACAGAAGGAAACAGGGTTTTGATAAAAGACTTGATTAAAACAGCAAAACAAGTTTAAAACAAAACTGCCCCCAGATGCCTGTGGCTGCTGCAGTTTCTCCAAAATCCCCATCAGCCTTGTTCAGGAGGGCTCTGCCAGATAACCCTTCCCTGATCCAGACCTATGGCAACACATTCTCCTTCCCATTTTATACACACCACAACACCCTGCACTATCAGTCAGTGTCCTTGTAGTACTACAGAACAAGACTTTGTAGTCTTTGTAGTACTACAGAAAAGACTTTTGTGCTAGAGTTTAGAAGAGGCTTTCCTGCCACAATAGAGAATAAGTTAAATTAATCTGTCAAGAATGAATAAGAGGTAAGTAATTACATCAAAGAACACAGTAATGGACTCAACCTCTTTAGCTCTGAAGTGCTACAGTAACAAGAGCACAGACCAACAGTTTTCCTGGGTGTCCATCCCTTTTCCCAACCTTACAAGTAAATTACCTCAGTAATTACTGAAGAGCTCTCTAACAAATTTTCCCCTTCATAATTTCGCATTCACTATGACAGATAGTGCCATTAGAGCCCAGAAACTTGTTTCTTAAAACAGGAAATGCAAGCAGCCCCTTCCCCCGGAGCAGCTGTGCTCTGTGCTGTCTGCTTTGGTTACTGAAAGAACAGCTCGTCTCTCTCTTCACTGGCCCCATCGACTATCTGTGAGCCAATGCAAAACAGAAAAGCCTCAAGGGCAACCCAGACACCCAACCTAGACGGGCACAAAGCCACAAAATCAACTTTTGGTTGCTTCAAGAATTAGAATTTGGATTTCTGTCTTCCTCGGTGCATGTAGGAGGGAGCAGCATCTTTTCCATATTTTAAGTCAGCTGATGAACTCAAAGAATCTGCAGTAAAATAGGTGGAAGACCTCCAAGCCCTAATAAAGACTGAGTTTAAACCAAACGGTAATAGTCTTAAGAGATTCTCAAGAAATGTCTAGAGTCCCTTTTACCTTCTAGTTTCTCAAAATCTATGCAGCATTTTAAGAGGCAGACATTCAACTGGGTCATCTCCAGCAGCAATTTAGAGAGTCAGTTTACTTGACATTTCCTCTTAGAAGCTTTAGAAAAAAAGCAGAGGAGAAAGGATCAGCAAAGGGAAAACGTGGGCTACCAACTTTCTGCTCTGTCACAGGGAGAAGGAGGAAGAAAACAAAATCTCCTACACAAGAATATTAGAGGCAGTCAGATGCAGCTCCACAGCCAGCTAGCACTAATATGAGACCACACAATGCCGCAAGGGCAGCTCCCAGACTTCCCTGGTACATCCCACTCTTCTTTTCATCCCTCTTCATTACTCCAAAGCTATGCACTCTGGGGTACCAAGTGTTTTGATGAACAGTTCCTGAGCACCTATGGTATTTTCACTGAATCTTCAATATTGTAAGAAAGGTACAGCTTGAAGGTCAAGATCCTCCTCTGCAAGGACTTAGAGACAAAACAAAAAAAGTACAGATTTTGCATAAACTAGGTATCAAGTTACAGGATATCAACTTGTTAGCTACACAAGAACAATGCTGTACCTCTTCAGGAGTTAATGAAACACTTTTCTGTAACAGAGATAAACAAATACGGGAAAACAAAATTATCCTGATCCTGAAAAACCCCTCCCTTTAAGAATCATTGTCTGCACAAAGCCACCTTTCAAAAATCACTTGGAGATGAGCATAAGCTCTTTAGAAAAGCCCCAAAGAGAGAAATGGGGTATCAGAACACACAAGTTTTATGTATTTCAACAAATTTGCAATTCTCTATGCAAAGCAGCTCTCCATGAGTCTTGACTTTCACTCGGGCTTCAAGCTGCTTGAATGTATCAGGACATACATTACTTCAGACATACACACTAATGTAAAATTAGGTGCCACGGGATTGTAGCTGTTCACAGGACTTCAGCCAATCCATTCTGGGGGCAAGAGCCCCCAAATAAAAACAGATTTCCTGCTGTGCAAGTAAGAAGCATATCTGTCAAATAAGTTTCTTGGTATTTACCTGCTAGTCTCCTACTAGAAAAATAACCAACACACCAAACCTGCCAGTAGTAGGCTTATACACAATTCTAGTGAGAATTCTTTAGAAGCTGAAAGCAACTGCACTGCAGAATACATCCTGCATTAAACAGTCAGCTCCCTAAAATATATTTATTAAAATGGCAACTTATTATTAACCAGATTTGTACTCTGGATATCTTCAAGTCAAAAGCTTATGAAAAGACTGGGAACACATTCCCGGGGTTGTTTTGGTTACAGAAATGTCATGCTGACAACAGAACACAAGAACAACATGAAGCTTGGCTAGATTTTTAAGCCTTAAGCTAAAATTCTACTGCTGACACTATTAGCAGTGAATAGATACGTACACGAGTATTTATAAAAACATATGGGAATTCTGTGCAGAAAATCTCCCCCCCATTCTCTTATTCACCTTTGCAAAAGCATTTCTAATTCAGGTGTGCCCTTTAAAGGACTATCATCCAATAATATCAAGAGGTTTTTTTTTAATCTTTACAGCAGTATATATCAAAACGAAATAGTCCAACTACAAAATCACAGTGAGCTACACCTCACTCCTCTACTGACAAACTTTAGAACAAAAGTGGAACAAAGCTCTAGCTGGGTAACCCCGAAGGATTACAGCAGTTTAGAGGTAGTTTGCAACTGGAAACTCTTGGAAAGTAGACCTTCTTCTGACGAAACGAAGGTTTCACCACTACCTGTTACAGCCTCATTCAGCTATCACATAGAGACGCAAACACTGAAAGATCTCAGAACTCTGCCAGGGCAAGCTGGCGTAAAGAGAGAAAAAGTTTAAACATGCATGTGCTGCAAGCAGTTTCGCTGTTCATGTAAGAAGCGAGCAAGACGAGTCTTCACACATCTTTTCTAAAACTTCTACTAAGAAATCGCTTCGGCTCCAGAGAGCCCGGGCTCGCCGCGGGACCCGCAGCGCTCGGTCCTGCTGCCCTCCCGGGACAGCAGGACTCCCGGGGCTCTGCGGCCGCCGAGCGCGGGCCGGCCGCACACGGGCACCGGCGGGGCCGGCACGGAGCGACAGGGCAGCAGGACGAGCAGAGGCGGCTCCGCGGGGCCGGCACTGCGGCACGGGCAGGGCGGGGGGCTCGGCCGCAGGAGGAAGGGCCCGGCCCCGCCGCTCCCCCGCGTCCCTCCAGCGCGGCCGGGCCCGGGCAGCGGCCCGCGGGGTGCCCCGGCTCTGCCCGCGCCGCGGGACGAGCCGAGCGCTCCGTCCGGCCCAGCGCTCGTCCCGCCCCGGCTCCAGCCCCGCCGCCCCAGCACGCCCCTCGCGGCCGCCCCCTCACCTGGGTCGGACGCGGCGGGACCGGCCCCGGCCGCCGCCTCCCGCTGCCCCAGCCACAATGGCCTCCCGGTGCTCCGCACGGCGCCGCCCCTGACTGACAGCCGCCCCGACCAATCGCAGCCCCCGTCGGAGGAGCTCAGCCAATCGGGATCGGGGGCGGGACCTGCTGGCCGCTATATAAGGGAGGCGCTGAAGGCCCGCAGTGACGGGGCAGTTCGGCCCCCGCCGGCATAGTGTGACGTCAGCATTTCTCGGCAGTCCTGATGTCATCTTATGACGTCATGGCACCACGGGAGTGATGTCATTGCCTGACGTCAGGCTGTCACGATAGTCGTGATGTCACCTCGCAGCAGTACCATGTCACGACGGGCTGCGGCGCCCATCGTGCTGCCGGCCCCTCACAGCTCCAGCAGGCCGAGGGCAGCCCTGCGTGAGGCAAACGCCTGCCCTGGACAAGAAGGCCCCAGTGGCACGGGCCTGGCCCCACGGCACAGCACACCAGAGCAGGCCCCGGCCCGCCCGTTCTGCCACAGCCCCTGGAGCACAGGCTTCCCTCAGCTTTTCCAGAGGGATGGCTCAGGAGGGAAGGGATTTATTACCTCCCTGAGCTATTTTCAACCCCACGCAAAAATCATAAGCCTTCTCTCCATTACATACCTCCCCCCCGACATGAGGACTGCTTGTTTTTGAAACAGGTGCTGCCTAAAAATAAACCCAATTTGCCACCTCTCCTAGGACTGATGAGAGCTTTCATTTCTGTGATTTCTGTTCTCACAGATGATTTTAGAAAAACGCACCTGTAATATTTTTAATAAATTAATTTAATGTCACAAATAGACTAGACGACCTCAATATGCTTTTATAGTTCCACTTTTAATATGAAGAGACTATTAATTCTAGATCAAGAGTAAAAGGGGCCTTTTCACGACTTACCAAAACATGTTGGATACAGAGTTACATATTCTTGGCATTTAGGTCAGATTAGTACTATATTTTTTTCATTATGATTTTGGTTTTATTATGTGGTTATAAAAAGTACTAGGGAAACTATCTCCTATTATAATAAACTAGTGTAATACTTTCAAGCTTTTAAGTAAACATTCAAACACTTCCATTTAGAACCAAGCCTGCAGAGAAATATCAAACTTCACTAGTGAACTATTTGGTTAATCAAATGCAGAACAATTAAATACTATGCCTTCTGGCCATTTAGAAATAAAAAACAAACAAATGAGCAGAGAACTTCTTGTGTGTGTCTGCCTTTTTTTTTTTTTTTTTTGCACATTTATAAGTTCTCCCCTACTGCAGGTTGGTTCACAACTATCAAAGTGTGCTTTTGCAAATCTATATGCCACTAAAATAGGGCTTTCTTCAGACCTCAGATAGAAGTCATCAGGTTAAAAAAAAAAAAAAACAACAAAAATTAAATAAATAAAAACCCAAACATACATACACACACACAAAAACACAAAATAAGAAGAATTATATAATCTTTTAATTGCATTGTCATTTCATTGTACCCTCTTCAAACAAAAATATCACTTGAAAGACATCCAGTTCCCTTATTCTGTTGCACTATACATGTTATGCAAATAAGAGCTGGGGTGGCATACAAAACAAATGTCGTTCTGACTTTTCAAAACAGTTAAAAGAAGCAGAAATTGAAAACATAACCGGGAATTTACAGCCACAGAAGGACTTTGCAAATGACTGTTTAAATATGAAACACAGATGCAAGGGGGAAGGGAATCTGTGAAAGAAGAGGGGACAACAAATTTCCAGTTTGAGGCTGAAGGAGGAAAATCCCTAACAACTGTACAGAAATATCAACACGCTCAGTATTTACATTCTGAGCATTACCAATGTTACAGATAAGCAATGTACTAAAAAAATAACTTAAAAAAAGCTATACAAATCGTACTTATAAATACTATGTCTTTGAAACTAGATATGTAGTGTAGGCTAAAAAAATGTTCACAGTTACTCTGGA
Source organism: Anomalospiza imberbis (assembly GCF_031753505.1). NCBI lineage: Eukaryota > Metazoa > Chordata > Aves > Passeriformes > Viduidae > Anomalospiza > Anomalospiza imberbis. The sequence continues at coordinate 11,288,683 of NC_089695.1, forward strand.
GAGAGCTGTATATATATATATATATTGCACAGTAAAAAAGTTCATTCAGTATACCATGTGTAAACAATTTTTATCTTCTTTGGTAATTTCAGGACTTAGAGGAGTATTTGCTGTGAGCAAAAGCACTTGGGTACAAGGCACATCAAAAGCTTTTAAAGCTGCAAGATAAATCCTTCTGACACTTTCCAGTTAGCACTGTCATTCTCTTTAGAAAAAACATTTACCTATCAATTCAGAACAACACATTCTACAAGTATAACTCAGAGGTCTGGTGACAAAGACATCAGCTGTTCTTGGCTGTTACTCTACAGTAACAGATTTGGCCAAATTTCTTGGGAAGTCCACCTGGAATGAAGAGACAGGCTTTCAGTATGACAGAGTAATACTGGCATTCTGCATTTGACAGTTCATTTCATGTGCTTTTTCTGACTACCTAATGAGTTCTGCTTGATTCTAGACACATTAACACACACAACAGCCTATAGATCTGCAGGTGATGACTTGCAGCTGAATTCATCTGTGCTTCCAAAACCCTCCTAACAAATACATATTTGTTTTGCACAGGATACGTTCCAAAGCAGTCATCATTGTCAAACTGACACATCAACAAACCAAGGTGTACAAAGCACTGACCTTTTTAAGTTAAAGTACAATATCACATTTCAAGATTAGGTTCCCATGAAAAGTCCCATTTGCACTCTTAACTAACCAAAAGCAAAAGAGTTTATCATTTTTTTAGAAGGATACTAATTGAAAAAAAACGAAACTGAAGAATTGGCTCTGAAATGCTCCCTCTATAACCATACTCACTATGAGATTCACTAGCTATTTTCATAGCTAGTGAATCTTAGATATGCCATAGAACTGGGTTTCTCACTTTACACTGCTAGGAGGAAGTTCAAAACTGCACTAAAAGAAGTGTTAAATATAGAAAACACTTACATCATATCCTCTGAGAACAGCCAGGTGAAAAGAAAGTAACTGAAGAGGAATGACACTCAACACTCCCTGAAGGCAGTCAACTGTATGAGGCAACTCAATGGTTTTGTAGGCAAATTTTGAGCTTTCAGTGTCTTCTTTAGAACACAGAATGATTGGACGACCCTGAAAATAATTTTTTGCATTGTTAAATGAAAAGCTGGCCTAGAAGTGTTTAGAAACATTGTTCACAGCATGCCTGTATGTGTTTGAAGACATTCAAGTAGCTAACAAAGGCAATGCCAGTCTTGCATAATAGCTCTTGACTTTCACTGTATTGTAAGATTTGAATGTTTTCACCCTGTAGAGTTTTAACATTATTCCATTTGCTTCAAAACAGAAAGACCCCAAAACAAACAAGCCATATGAAAGCAGTTTTCACTACTGATTTTAACCTGTAATAACAACCTGCAATGCAGATGTAGCATCTTATTTATAACTTAATAATTAACAATAATCAGCAGTACATCCCTTTCCAGGTGCACAGTCAGCAGCAGTGCAGTGGGCACAATCTCTTTTCCTATGACACAGGAGAAGTTAATTAGTAGAACACTGTACCTGCCGAGCAGTGATCTGTTGCAGAGCATTCTGGCACTTGGTGAAACAAGGATCCTTCATGATCACCATGATAACAGGCATTTGTTTATCTATTAGGGCCAAAGGCCCATGTTTCAGCTCACCAGCCAGGATACCTTCCGAGTGCATATAGGTGATTTCTTTTATTTTCTAGAAAAAAAAAAAAGAAATGCCTCAAATTATTACTAAATCAGCTGAGAAACAACAGCCACAAGAATCAAAACACCAAGGCTATACCTCTGCCACTTGAATACATGTACCCAGTGCCAAGCACTAGTGAAAGCACACAGGTGCCTGCTGGGATTTGTAGCAGGCTGTGGGCAGCAGCAGAGCTCACCCATGCACATGGAGTAACCAACAGGAATTTTAGGAACCAAGCACCCAGCACAACCTTGGCTACGGCAGTCTATCTTTAACACACCAAATTCCTCTGAGTGATGGGTATGTGTCCATTCTACCAGAATGTTCATGACATAATTAATGAGTTTCATGCATGAGCATCTCTTCTCAACATCATCACACTGCTTCTGATGTTGTTTTCAAATGGGTCAGCAACTTAAATTGTTAGTTTCTTGTTTTTAAATAGACTAATTAAACACTGTGTTTATGATGTGAAAGAACCAAGAAATGGTATCACATCCAGGTTCACCTTATGTATGTGTTTAAATGCTTCTAGTTATACATAGTTTTATTGCAGTAGAATTAAATTGTAATGAAAAATTAGAAATAAACTATGTTGCAGAAGCCACAAAATATATTTTAAAATAGTATCAAAGAATATTGAGAAGTTCCTACCAAAGCTCCTTCCAGACATGTGGCATAATTATACCCACGGCCCATAACCAGCAATGATCTCTGTTTGTACAGTTCAAGAGCCAAATCATGTATCTTCTCATCCAAGGACAAGACTTCTTTAATCATTTCTATTGAGGCACAGAAAAAAAATCAATTTTTTTAACTGGAAAAATAGTTCATTTGTACTGACTGAACAGAATGTACAGAATGTTCTAATTATCTAATAGAACAAATACACTTAATGTAATTCAACCATTAACTTAGCAACTTTGACTGCAGTTTAAGGATATTTTCTCCAGCCTTATAATTCTCCAGTAATAAATTTAAAACTATTATTGGTTTAAGCAGTGCTCATACATCCTATTTGAATTTCTAAAGGAAGTTGTGAAATAGCCGTTTAAAAATCACCTTGAATTAGTTTCATTTTATCTATCCTGATTTAATGTGGGAGCTTTTAAAAATTTCAAACCATGAATGTAGGAGATCAAGTAATATTTCTCATACAAAACTACCTTATTTTAATTAGAAAACCCAACCCATGAAATTTCCGATATTCCTGCCAAGTTTCTTGGAAGGGAACTTGTAAAATTGGCAAACAGTGCAGAAATGAACAGTCCATTTTTCTCATATTGTCTGCCTTCCAGTATGAGGGGGAGAGTGAAACTTAAATGAGAAAGAAATATCCCTGAGTAGTATTTTACACTGCGAACATCCCCTATGCCTCCTCAAACCCAAAATATCAATATACCTGGCAGTGATTTTAGTCCACTTATGATTTCCTGTCTCCTTTTCTGCAAGGAAATTCTGTCTTCAGACATCATTAGGCCAAACATTACAAGAGACACGAATTGGCTGGTATAGGCCTGCAGACAAAACAAAATCATATAGCAGCTAATTCTGCAGAGAGTGAATATGATCTCAGTTTGAAGTGCTGCAATTAAAATTTGACTTGTATTCCACAGGCCTGAAGGGTGAAAGTCAAACACTGAACAGCAATTACCTTTGTGCTTGCCACACCAATCTCAGGCCCTGCATTGATGTGCACACCACAGTCAGTCTCCCTGGATATTGAACTTCCAACTGTGTTTGTGATGCCAACTGTCAGAGCACGGCGTTCTTTACAATACCTCAAGGCCATGAGTGTATCTGCAGTTTCACCTGGAAAACATTCACACCTTCACTTCAGGTTGGCAGAGATAATAATGATTCCTGAAAAGCATCAAAGTCCACACAAGTGTGTTCTAGGTAACTGTACCCACACTTACATGATGCAAAGGGCAATGGAAAGCAATCTTAGAGCGCTCAAACTCAACAGCAAATGCAGCTCACCTGACTGGCTTATAAAAAAGCACACGTCATCCCTGAATACAGGTGTGTTTCTATCCAGGAAGTCACTGGCAAGTTCCACCATCACTGGTAATTCAGTTAATTCTTCCAGGACTTGTCGAGTCTGTATTCAAGCAGAACACAGTATTTGTTAAAATTTCCACCCACTAACATTTGGACATTTTACAGGTCAGAGAAAATCTAAATGAATTCTTATTAGAAAAGCTGGTAAGTACAGCTCACCAGAGCGTTAAAAACCAAGGTGGAAAAAGTTAACTTCTAGCATGGTAATTAATGGCATTGGAGCATTAATAAAGAATGTGGCACTAAGTAAAGCTAAATAAAAGGGTGAGACCCCTCAATGAAAGATACAGTCTGAGACAGAAGAAAAAGCAGATGAAAAGCTGTTCTCTGAAAGCCCAGAAATTAAGTTATTTGTGCATTTCAACCAAGGCTGGGAACATACAGCCACTGCAGCGTGGTAACTGGTCCCACAGCCAATAATGATCAGTCTTCGGCATCTTCTGATTTCTTTCAAATGATCCTTCAGCCCCCCCAGCAGAACTGCAAAAAAATAAATACACAATGGTGGTTTTAATTTTCTAGATAGCATATTTACAAATTTCAAACTTAGTGCAGTTTGAAGGGCTGTTCTCCATTACCTGTGCTGCTCTCAAAATTCACCCTGCCTCTCATTGTGTTGACAACTGATTCTGGTTGTTCAAAAATTTCCTTTTGCATGAAGGCACTGAAGTTACCTGTTTATAAAAACATGACATGGTAATGCTTAGGTTTGTTATTTTAAGTCTATTCCAGTTACAAAGAGACTTTTTAAGACTAACTTGACTGTGTTAGCTTAAATAAAAGCTTAGAATAAGCAAGAAGAAAGGAAGGCTGGATAGGCCACTTTATTTGGCTGGTTCCATTTCCCAATACTGACAAGGTAAATAAATTCCTTCATAAGGAAACATATGTGCTCCCCTTCAATTCTTAATTTATAGTCAAACTTTGCCAACAACTACAACATGCTATCATTAGTTACATTTTCACTAGATACTGAAATGAATAGAAGTATCTATGACTTTTCCAAGGCTAAAAGGGATAGGGTCCCAGGCTGCCCATTCTCTCTTGGTCTCAAAACTTGGAATTGTCAGCTGCCAGTACAAACAGCTTGCATAAAAAGTAATGGTCACAACAAACTAGCAGTTTTCTGCTTCATCTACTACACAAACAGTAACTATCCATCTTTGATGATACTCATTTACAGATGTTTCAACCCACCCTTCATGATTTGCTGCAATTCCATCTGCAAGGTCTGGATGGCCCGGGAAGGATCATCACTAGCTGAGCGCTCCAGACGGTGAATGGAGAGCTTCCCATCAGTTACAGCTGCAATGTCATCGTCTTCTAAGAAAATCACTCTGTTGGTGTGCTCAATGATAGCGCTACAGAGAAAAAAACAGAAGCAAGACAAACCTGACATGTCAGTGTTGGTAATAGCAAAGCAATTAAATACGCCACAAGAGCACTTCCAGCCCTGCCTCTCTCTTCCTTTTGGGCAGAACTGCAGACAGAGCATCCTAAAGGCAATGGCTCCATCTGCTGCTCCTCCTGCACTCTCACAGCAACCCACAGCAGGAGGCTCAGCAACCACTGCATCCATTCCTGCTGGTCTGAAGGTGCTTCCCAGTGCCCTTGATGGATCCTGCTAAGGTCCCACTCTAGTTTCCAAGATAAATGTGTGCCTGATGTCCAGGTTCCTGCCCAGCTTGGAACCACAGCACTATTTTCCTCCTCCAGTATCTGAATTGAAAACATCACAACCCCGACTAACGTATAGTCTACCCAAATGCTCAGCTGATGAGTGTCTATTTGTACCCAAATTACTTTCTTACACTGGATGTATTTCACATAGAGGTCAGCAGCTGGCAGATATTGCACTTGTGAAGGTTTGTCAGCAACATTTGAACTGCAAACATTTTTCAAGCACCTGAGCCTGGGGGCTTTCTGATGTTACCTGGATTAAAAGCTCTTCTTTCAGAAAGCCATTGTACAAGAGCAAGGCAGCTTAAATTTCCAGAACTATCTCACTTATTAAAAAAAAACCAAAAACAAATAGTACTTTCAGCAAAGTTGAAGTACTTTTACTACCTTGCATCTGAAGCAAAGAAGAATTCTACTGCCTTATCCCCAACAGCATGAAGGCAGGTTGAGCTGTCCAGTCTTTTCATTTGGGAGTTGCAGATGTTCTTCACATTCTCAATGTTGCCTATTAAAGAAATGAGACATTCTAAATGCAAACCCAGTTCTGTTCAGTTAAGGTTACAGACTATACAGCTTCAGGGTATCACAGTTACAGAAATAGGTTGAGGCACAGGACTTTCACACGAACTACACATTCAGTAGTATAAAAATATCCCCAGCCAACAAGTTATCTGGGGCATCAGCTGGTAGTTTTATGGTACAAAAACCAATTAACCTAATTTCTAATCATAAAGTGATGGTAATTTTAGTTCTTAAAAATAATGTATTTTGATTTATCAACTTACATGTTCTGTACAAAACTGGAATCTGTTCAGTTGAGAGCTTGTACTTGCTCCTAACCCCAATGAGCAAAGGACTCCCTCTCCTAGAGAAAGGAAAACACTCAAGTTTATAAAGAGAAATGTGCATACAAAGAAGTTACCAGACATCAGTGAAGCTGAAAAAACAACATCCCATCTAGCTTCCTAAATAGGAAGAGCCTCCTTCAACCATGATCCTAAGGCCATTACATGGCAGTTCTATAAAATTTTTTCTTCTGTAAGATTCACCAAATATTATTATATAAGTAATTATCACGTGCCTTGGTGATTCTTTACCTGTAAACTACATCCAGGTAGAGGAAAATGTGTATGAACCAGCTGTTTTCTTTCCAGTAATCAGAAAACATCTTAGTACAGGGACCAATTTGAACCAAAGCTTACTCTGCCTCTAAAGTGAGACAACAGTAAGCTCCCATGCTCTTTAGAATTGAAGTACTGTTACACTCTTTAGCCTTTCAAACTGAGAAACATCAACCATCCCTACTGTACCTCTGAAACTGTAGAATATTAAGACAATTTTTAAATTATACAGGTTACATGTCACTGAAGACCTTATTAAAAAATCATCACGGAAATAAAAGAACAAGTCACACTCAGATTACAAGATTAGCTTCTCTTAAATCCCTCAGCCCTAAAAACCCAAACCTGAACCACATATAGAATAGTTCATTTCAGAAGATGTTCTCCAGTTGGAGTGATGGTACAGCTGGCTTTTTCAAAATTTTAATGTAGTCTTATTTTAGACCACCGAAGCAATGGGCTTTTGGGTTGCAATATAAAACAGTCTTTATTCCCATCACTTGCTATTTTAATCAGTTGCTATGTCACTTGCTATTTTAATATCTTTACATTTCCTGAAAGTTGTTTTTCAAGTCATAAATAAAAGTAGAACTTAACACAGAAAGACACCATAAATGCTATGACAGCTATAGAACACTATTTGTATAACCTGTTACTAGGATGGTCTTTCAGCCAACATAAATATACTTATCTCAGTTTTTACTCAATGGGAGCTAAAACTGAACAATATCCCTTCCCTCTCCCCTTTTTGGTATATGAAAAATGTTAGCATGCTCTTAATACAAATTTAGAAACACAAGATACTCTGAGGTTCTTTACTGACTCACTAATTTTGGTTAATTAAGCACTTTAAGCATCAATATTTTAGCATGTTTAAGAGGTTGGCTTTTTTTTAATCTAATAAAAAGCATGCATTATATATAAAATGGACTTTTACTAACCTGGTAGCAACAGCTTCACCTGGGTAATGGATGCTCTTGAAAACCAGTGCAAAAGCACCTTCCTGGAAACCATGAATACAAAGGAGAAAAAAAGATCCTAAACGACTTATCTCAAATAGTTGCATCTCATTAAACTGGGGCCCCTCTCTGAAGAGGCACTGAAGGAGCTGCTATCAGGAGTCTCTTCCTGGAGGGCAGACTGCACCTTTAAAGGAATTGGCCATGGAACAGAACAAGCTGACATGCACACTAACGGTGCAACAGCTAAAAGACCAGGAAGTGAGCACTTACCCTCTCTTTATACATAAAAACAATAAACTTGAATGCAAAGGTTATGAAAATGTCAGAGATGCTACTCATAATCAACATGAAGATTGTCAGATGTTTACTTTCGGTAAGACCTTCAATCAGAATTTTACTTGTAGTGCATTACCATGCAGTTTCAACTAAAAACCTGGAGTTACTATGTCTAGTTCAAGCAGCAAATTCTTATTAATGTATTTCAAAAACAAAATAAATCAAAAATCCACCAGAAAAAAAAAAAAAAAACAACAAAAAAACCAAAACAAAACAGAAACAACTCTACAGTACTAACACAGCTGGCAAACTCCTGGAGGAGGATTCCCAAAGCTGGAGTCAAGGCCCCCCACCCTGCCAGCAGGACAAAACGGGTGACATTCCCTCCTCCCCCAGGGCTCCACTCAGAGCACTCTGCCCTGTTCTGCGGTCAGGTGAAGCCTCCCTTCCCCTCAGCTCTGGGGCTGCTCCATCTTGACCCACACAGGCCTTGCCTTGGTGTGGATTCCAGCCAGCTCCAAGGAATCCTACAGAGCTGCTTTAAAGAGAAGACAGGAGGTGAAAAGAGCGTCAGAAACTGCAGGAAGGGGAGGGAAAACATCTGCCTGGAGACTGGAGGAGGAAACAAAGGCAGCTTTCTCCAAGTTTGCAATGCATCTATCAAAGTTTTTAAGCATTCACATACTGAGTAACAGTAGATTCCCACTTCACAGTTTGGAAACCAGTCCAGCTTGTTAGATCTATTTCCAAATAGGAGAGCCAAGGCATTGGCCAAACTTGAATCACAGCAGTGTTTCAACACGATCAGAATAACCTTTGTGAACACACTGCCATTTATAAGAGATTTTAACCCCCAGAGGCTCCTATTACTTTTTAAAATTAAACTGCTTCATTAAAAAGCTGTGTTAACTTCTTGCTAAAAACAAAACAAGACAAAAAACTCAACAAACAAAACCTGCTGCTACTGCAATTTAAAGATTTAACAGATAAAATCCTTTGAAGTCTCCAAAATTTTAATCTCATTTCTTGGTCTATTAAGCATTATTTAGAAGCCTACAAGTGTTATTTTCAGCACCTTCTAAGAACTCCTGCAGAGGATCTAAATGCTAAGGCAGAATGCTAAGGAACCCCACAAGTTGCTTATACTGTTTTACAGGGGAAAAAAAAGTAATTTCCCACTTACCAACTGTTGAATAACTCTCTCTACCAAGGCTGAAAAACTGGTGTCTTCACTCTCTCTGTTGTCATACATGTATTTGATCAATTTGGGGATTGTTTCTGTATCTGTTTCAGACTCAAATTCATATCCTTTGCTCTCCTGAAATATCATATTGAAGAGTAAAAATTGTGTCCATCCTCAGGCAACAAACACTGAAGAGCCTCTCAGCTGCCTCCCACCAGAAACTTCAGTCAGAGCTCAGAGCACTATATTGGACCAGTGGATATAAATCACTATAGATAAAATATAAGGACTTGTCATAGATAATCTTTGGGAAATGCCAGAATAAGACCCATAGTAAGACTTGTTTGGCATCTGTGAAGCAGCAAGAGACAGGAGGGAGCCCACTCTGCACACCCTCTCAGAGAATCTCAGCACAAACTGCTACTCTACTCATAAATACTTTGCATTTAGGATTACAGGAACATATTGCACTTCATCAGCTCCTGAGTATCCTTATTAGGCAGACCCTTTCACACAGCTTTTTTATGGATGACATCAAGAAACTTGAATTCATGTTTCATCGAAGTCATGAACGACCTGATGGTAGTGTGGGGGAGTATTAACTTTCTAGTTTTAGAATTGAGTTGCCACAGACTCACCAGGAATTTTCTCAGGTCCTTATAGTTTGTGATGATTCCATTATGGATGACAACAAACTCTAAGAGGAAAAAAAATATATATATATATATTCATGAGCAACAAAAATTAAGATATTTAATTCAGAACACAAAATTACAAGGGGAAAAAAGCTTAGAAGTACACTTGAAACCACCTGCTACAGCTTTCAGACCTGCAGTTTATCACAGCATGGAAAACTGCAAGAAGAAGCTTACAAATTCTGAAAGTATACAAAGGCAGTTCCAAATTATTGAGAGGGTTCTAAACTACACCTAGTAGAGCACCAAACCACCTCAAGTAAAGAATGATATGAAATCTCCCTTTTCTGGACCAGGCAATATTGACACATTCATATTTTTCAGTCTTACCTTTCAAAACAAGAACGTTCTACTTCGATTAACTTGCAATTTTCAGAGAACAGATCTCATTAATTTTTAGTGTTACTTTAGCCTGAAAAGAGGCTATTTCATTTTAAAAGTGTGTGAGCTAAATAGAATGGCAACAGCCCTACTATAAAAAATAGATACCATAACAATAGTAAGAACATATGTGCTCTGTGGATTGAATCATTTCAGATTTGTGTGGCTCAAGTGCTGCAGAGATTACATACCATTCCTTTTATCTGATCTCTGAGGGTGACTGTTTATTGCACTTGGTACTCCGTGGGTCGCCCAGCGAGTATGAGCAATTCCAAAATGGGTTTCAAAATCTGTTTTTGAATCCAGGTCATCTTGTTCTATACAGGAGAAATTCAGTTTACTGAATAATTAATATTGCCTCTCTGCCTCTGTCTCTCTCTCACATACAAATGATTAGTAAAACACAAAGACAATTCCTACAGGCAAAAATCTAAACGCTATCTTCTGTTTTGTTTTAACCATTTGCTTTCTTGACATTACACTTCAGAAAGTTCAAGCTACTGTGATTAAAACCTTGTTTGCCAAGACATGAGCATTTTTAGCCAATACTAACAGACAGGCTAACAGACCCCATTACTACAAATTATAATGTAAACGTATTAAAACACAGCTTCAGCCTTTCACAGATGGAAGCACTGCATAAAGCAGATTGTGATGACAGCCAGCTGCTTAAATGGTCGTAAATTCTGTCAGAGTGCATGTTTCAGCATTTCAGCCATGCAGCACAGAAATCACATGAGTAAAGAGCCAAAGGAGCCCAGGTTTTGAACAAAGGAGCAACCAAAAGAAGGGAGAATAGACTGAAATTTCACAGTGCTAGATCTGAAGATCAGCTTGCTTTTTAAGTGCAGATTTGAGGGGCCCAAAAAATTTAGCTGCTTGGATTTCCCAATGCAGTTATTGCTGATGCAAAATCATAACTGCAATTTTATGGTCTGACTTTCTGCTGAGATGCAGATGGTATCTGACTGGGAGGCCAAAGTAAAGGGGTCATTTTTAACACTTACTGTACAACTCTTCTTCCAGAGCCTTTACTTTTCCTCTTTTCTTAACCAGTTTGATGAATCTTTCTTTATCTTCATTATTGTTTCCATCAATTGCCACTCCTACAGCACAGGACACAGTCATAAGTGTTATTTAAAGCATGAAATACATTAGAATGAGGAAAAGGCTGAGAAAATACACACACCACTGAAATTAGTATTTTAAAATTACCCTTTAAAGGGATATATTTGAAGTCTGTTACTAGACCTGTGCATGTTCAAATGAAACCACATCAAGTCTATATCCACTGCACAGATTAAAACATACATGAGCCATCTCAAATTGTATTTGACAACAGACTGAAATCTTTTGCCCAATAAAATGAGCCAACTCAAATTTAAGACAAGTTTAATCTTCCCCATCCTTCACTGTGATTCACATACACAAAAAAGGCTGAGGTACAAACTACATGGCCCTGTATAGAGATCTTTTTCCACACCCTGTTTGTTTTGCTTACATGTACTAACCTCAACCATCTAATTACACAGCTAAACACCCTATTTTAAGTCCTGAGGAAAGCTGTAGCGCTCCAAGATTTGAGCTAATTAGTTCTCATCTGTTAATCTGTAGAATAAAGAAAGAAAAATCCAAGAGGCCAGACACTGAAAGTACCCAGAAGTCATGGAATGAGCTATATAAAATTAATTCGTTGAGTTGGTTAACATACCTGCAGAGTCATATCCTCTGTATTCCAGTCTCTGTAATCCTTTTATCAGGGTTTCATATATTTCCTTCCTAGTGCGAGGCACTCTGTAGTTTAGATAAGCAAAAATTCCTGTTTAAAGAGAAAGGGGGAAGGAGGGGGGAAAAGAAGCAAAGAGGTTATTTTAACAACTTGCATCACTTCAGACTCAATTTGAAAGTCTTTAAAACTAGTGTCAGGGAGAAGTCCTAGGGGCACCCAACCTCCTCGTTTAGTACAACTCCTAATGCATTTTGAATTGGGAAGAATTCAAGTACAATAAAGGACTCAGAAGCCTAATTTCAACACATTACACAAACCTTACTGGTGAGTTTCACTCTCCTCATGTTACCCACCAAGAGTTAAACAGTTAGGAGAGGTTAAAAAAATTCTACTTTTCATGAAAACCACAGCTGAAAATGAGAACATTGTGATCTATTTCATATCCAGGCATTCAAAGAAGGAATATATTCACCAGTACTAACACAAGGAGACTTTTGTAATCCAAGTCATGGCCTTAAATACCCACGGGTAGGTACGAGGCACAACATCTATTTCTGAAAGGCTCCAGCTTAATCCTGTATGCAGCAGCCACTTCAGCAGAAAGAGAATGGAGAGGCAAACACGAGGAAAGGGCAGAAGTCAATGGGGTAGGACAACAAAGGAAAGAAACAGAAGGTACAAAACAGGGTCACCCACAACACGAGCACTCCCCTGCGCAGTCCCAAAGGCAGGCGGGCACAAGAGCCCCGGGCGGCCCCGTCAGCTCCTCCGGGCCATCGCAGCGAGAGCCCCGAACTCACTCCCCGATCCCCCTCCTCTTGAATCGACCAGTCATCGACCAAGAACAGGCTTTTTTTTTTTTTTTTGGAAGCGCACAGGCATTTTTTTATTGGAAGGGTGTTAGGGATGTTGTTTTATCTTTAGAAAAGGTGCAATAAGAGAGTCACCTGCAAAGGAAAACACAGCCATTCCCTTTCTCTGCCTACTGCTCTTCCTGCGACTCTGGTATTTATATGGATACGTTAGACCCTTTTATTAACTCTTGCAAATCTGTACCCCAATAAAACAGAAACAACTAATTTTGCTGTTTCAACAGTTTCTCCGAGCAAAAAGTCAGGACTGGAGACTACAGTTAGGAAAAAACCCAGACTTTAAGAGCTCTACAGATAAGCAGTTCAGACAAGTGTTTTAGATACAGAAAGCCTTTGTTTGAAATTTAACACCCTCTTCCCCCTCAATTAAGGCTTTTGAACTGTAAATGGCCATAGTGAAGAAGCTGTTATAATGATACACCAATAAATCTCCCTAATAAATATTACTGTGAATTTGGTTACTCCGCTGGTTTATAAGACATTAATACTGTTGATTTGACAGTGAGACAAAGAGAGTATTACATTTGCCTCTGAATTTATTTTGGAAAGATTAAAGGGTGGATAATACTTTTCTGCTTCAGAAGTGAGATTTATGAGGAGCTCAGCCTAATTATTTCTAGCACATCTAACATTAACAGAGACATTAAGACAATAGTTACATTTAAGGAGGTATTTGAGAATTTGAACTGCGTAATACTGTTCTTCATGGATGCTTCGAAAAATAATGCCTCTGGTTATAAGCAGTCACTTTAGACTGAGAGACTGTTGATAATTTTTCCAGACAGATATTTACCGTTCTCTGGCACCAACCACGACCCTCAAAAGCAGCATTCTTCAATACGAATTTCTCAACATCATTCCAAAACATTGCCACGCCTCGTTTCAGATCCAGCTCTACTTTCTAGGCCAGATTTCACAATGAATTTAAGCCTCAACATCCTTGTATGTTCCATGTGGCATCTTTCACTACACAGAGCTCCAGGAAGAACCTTCCTCTGGGACCATCCTTACAATGCTACCAGTGTGCTACAATTGTTAAAAAGATCCTTGTTTCCAGGGAACTGGAGCTGCACTTCCACACACGTGCATTAGAAGATGAAGAAGTCACCAGAGGCCATTTAAAATGAAAACAATAGCTGCAGCCTGACTTCAAAGAACATGTTATAAACTCTTCCAGTTAAGGAAAATAAATCTTACTCTAAGCACTGAGAGTAACACTTTCTCCAGTACGTTTCTGTTCGTGATTTATCTACTCATGGTTTTTTTCCTTCCTCAGTCATTTTGGCTCCATTTAAAGGACATTGCTCAACTCATGTAGAAACAACTTGTGATAAAGACTTCTTGTATCTTAATTCTTTCTGGAAACACACCAGTATGACTGAATCTCAGTTGAATCATCTTATGATAAGAATTTTGTGATGCTCACAAGTTCCTTTATGATGACCTCCCCAAGGTATTAGATACCATTTCCAGATCTTGCTTCCTTAAGAAGACTCAAAAACAAAATCCAGGAAAAGCACCCAAGAAGTGTTTTACTAGGACATTGTCCTCTTGATCTGAATGTTAAATCTAGTTTATAAATTTCCATAATCAGTTTGCTTAGAAGGATGAGGTAGGTCAATTATGTATGGCTTTAGAAGCAGGTACTAAAAACAGAAAGAGAAGGTTGCTAAAGCATTACTAAAACCAGTTTCAATCACATGCAGACACTGAAAGCAAGGCTCTCCCTTTACAGGTACATCAAGACTTTAGAGCTTCACCTTTCAGGATTACAAGCAGAGCATGAAAAGGAAGAAAAGTAAATTGAGTATTTTTTGTGGGAAAATTCCACAAGAACTCCTGCAATTGCAAGACTTCACCAAAATCAAGAAGGGGGCAGCCTATACTTGAAGTTTGAGAAAAAATATTTACTTTTTGAAAAATAAAAGGATACCTCTAAGAACATTGTTGATGCCAGAAACATAGCTTTGAAAAACTCTCAACTTCATATCCTGACGAAACTAACTCTGATTTAAGAGGTCATCAGTTAAGTGCATCTTGACTGTTTTTTAAACCCTGAATACTTGGCTATACTGTCTTACATGTGAGAATGATAACATCTCGACTTTGCTTCCTTACAAGCATGTTTATAGCAGAATTTATGACCTGTGTATTTTCAAAACATAAACCAAGGGCTATAAATCTTCACATGCTACCTGAAGCCAAAGAAAACACAATAGGGTCCATTATCAGCACTTAAACCTGGAAAGATATGAAAAAATAAAAACAACAACAAAAAAGTAATTTGGAAACTACTGGTTGCAGTCTCTAGAACTCCTACACTCCCTACAAAGATCAGCATAGCAGGCTGAGGGATATCTTTCATTAAAACAAATGTAATATAAAAGGTTTCTAAATGCTGATGGGAAAAAACCTAGCTCTAGTCTCACTTACCCTTCATGAACTGCTGCTCTTTGCCATTTCATACTGAGTCACTTGCTCCACCCCAAGTTGGATGTTCTACCGAACTCCTTGAGCACTGTTAACACCCTCACTTCCCAATCAATACACAGCCCAGACATGCAAAGGTTTTGATATTACCATGACGTGTCTCAGAGCTTGCCGTGAATACTCCAGGGTGGCTCAGCACTGAGCCAGGTCTCTCACCTGGAGGGATTTTGTTTAGAAGGCACCGAGTTTGTCTCATTGATAGTGATCTGTCACGTAGGAGCTCAAACAATAGGAGCTGAAATAGGAGGTGAATAGGAGCACCTCGTGTTTGCATTCAAGTGAAAGAGGATTCCCGAGCTCTTTCTGAGGTTACAATTTAAAAGGATGTGGAAGCAAGGAAAAGATCCCTAATTCAGAAAGTACAATTTTGGGAGCAGTTAACTCGCTTTCAGTCTGCATCCCACAAAAGAGGTTGTGTTGATGATGACTAAGAAGTACAAGTGCAAATGTTTCTACTTTCATCAGACCTGAGAGGAGATGTCAGGGACAGATTGGCAAAGTTTCATCAGACCTGAGAGGAGATGTCAGGGACAGATTGGCAAAGTTTCACTAAACTTTCCTCCATAACCAAATACAATCGCATTAACAGCTTCTGAACCCACACTTTGATCCGAAGCACATCTAAGCAACTGTGTACATGCTATAGGAATTATCTTTACCATCTCATCGTTATTAGAAAAAATGAGGTGAATAAACTCACAACAGCTAAGAATTAAGCTCCTTCACTACCTTTGTTTGAAAACCACAAACTCTCTCTTATCGCTGCAGCTCGGAAGTGAGTCACGATTAATCAATCCTAGTCCCGGATCAGGAAAAACAGAGCCCAGCGCATCCCGTGCATCAGAGGCAGCGGGACCAGGAGCAGAGGTTAACCACGCACCCCGGGCACCCCCGGGGCAGCCGGGCTGTGGGAACGGGACCATTTCCATCCCAAGACCCGGGGACACGCCGCCAGGCGCGGGAGCCTCGGGGAGGGAGGAACGGAACGGCGATCGCCTCTCCTCGGGAGAAGGGGCGGGCGGAGGGGGCTTCCTCTCCACCTGCCAGGCGCTCCCTGTCCTTCCCACCCCCCCAAAAGGATGCAGCGGGGCCAGTCCCGAGCGAAGCCGCAGCCGCGACACCGCTGGGCTCGGGGACAAAGCCGCCCTTGTCCCTTGCTGGCCGGCTCAGCCCGCGCTCCGTCACTCACCGCACATGGTGGCCGCGCACGGTCCCTCCGCTCCCGGCGAACGCGGCTGCGGCCGGGCCGGCCCCGCTGCCCGCGGCTCTTATAGCCCCGCTTACAGGGACGGGCCGGGCCGGGCCTGCCTCCGCCCGCCCCCTGCCCGCGGGGACACAGCCCGGCGGGGCAGAGCCCAGGGAGGGGACAGAGCCTGGCGGGGACACAGCCCGGCGGGGCAGAGCCCAGGGAGGGGACACAGCCCAGGGAAGGGACACAGCCCGGCGGGGCAGAGCCCAGGGAGGGGACACAGCCCAGGGAAGGGACACAGCCCGGCGGGGGCAGAGCCCAGGGAGGGGGACAGAGCCCAGGGAGGGGGACAGAGCCCAGGGAGGGGGACAGAGCCCGGCGGGGCAGAGCCCAGGGAGGGGGGCAGAGCCCAGGGAAGGGACACAGCCCGGCGGGGACACAGCCCGGCGGGGCAGAGCCCAGGGAGGGGATACAGCCCAGGGAAGGGACAGAGCCCAGGGAAGGGACACAGCCCGGCGGGGACACAGCCCGGCGGGGCAGAGCCCAGGGAGGGGATACAGCCCAGGGAAGGGACAGAGCCCAGGGAAGGGACAGAGCCCGGCGGGGCAGAGCCCAGGGAAGGGACAGAGCCCAGGGAAGGGGCAGAGCCCAGGGAAGGGGCAGAGCCCGGCGGGGCAGAGCACAGGGAAGGGACAGGGCCCAGGGAAGGGACAGAGCCCAGCGGGGCAGAGCCCAGGGAGGGGACAGAGCCCAGGGAAGGGACAGAGCCCAGCGGGGCAGAGCCCAGGGAGGGGACAGAGCCCAGGGAAGGGACAGAGCCCGGCAGGACCGCGGTGAATCCCGCCCTGCGCGGCCGTGCCGAGCTCCGCGCACGGGGAGTCACAGAGCCATTCAGCTTGGGAAAGACCTCCCAGATCACCCAGTCCAGCCTTTGACCGATCACACCTGGTCAAACAGAGCACTAAAAGTCACATCCAATCATTTCTTCAACACCTCCAGGGATGAGGACTCCACCACCTCCGGGTGTTTCCCCCAGCCCAGCCCGAGTGAAGAGGGACATTCCTAATTGCAGCTCTGTGTGTTAAGTAGCATTGCTATTTATATTAAATTACGCACAATAAAGGAAAACTTATTTGCTCCTTGTGGAGCATTTTAACTAATGATTGATGCAGACAGTAGGAATGAAACACTTTTTTTTTAACATCACTGCAATACTAATTGCCAAAGATAACGAGTTAGAGCCCAAAATTCCATTCATGCAAGACATTTCATGTTTCCATGTGACATTCCCAGGGAGAAAATTAAACAAAATGAGATTCAGCTGCTAGGAAGAACTGTCTTAATTAGTGGTTAATGCATCACCTTGATAACGTATCAGTCAACACTTCCCAGATGCATCTACCTGAGGCCATTTGGTTTTTTCATGACTTGTTGGAAGTGCATTAGAGAGTACACTATTTTTTTTTATACTGGTGGGTTTGTTTGGCTTGAAGGACACATTTTATGGCACTCAGATGAGATGATCAAACTGTTCCCATCTCCCAACTTCTTAAACTCTGAAAGCCAAAATATCACCTACTGTATTCAACATAATTAGGATCCAGAAATTCTGCCATACTCTGGAAAAGTGCTCTTCCCACAAGACCATTAAAAAACCAAAAGCAAATGAGAGCAGTTTTGACAGAGAGTTTGCAAATTGAAGGTTGCAGTTTTCCTGTCATAAAAAACAGGCAACTGATGAGCAATAAGGAGGTCAAGGGGTGCAACTTCCCACTAAGGTCTGAACACAAACATGAAGAGGCACCCAAAGGATCAGGAATTTTTGCCCAGCTACATCTTTCACTTTTTTTTCTGTCTTTACACAAGTGATCAAAAATAGAAGTAGGACATGGTACAGAATGGAGAGCACTGTATCACTGTTTTAGTGTCAGGTAACAAGGAATTTGCCTGGGGCACCAATAGGCAAAGGCGAGGTGTAATGAAAATCATGGAGCATGTGGCTGGAAAGAGGAGGGATTTATGTTTAGGCTCCCTCTGAGCCTAATACAGGTACTAGTTCTCACAGAATTTATGATCTGCCCTGAAAAGCAGCCATCAGCATTTTAAGGACAGCTATTTAAAACTGCATTTGCATACTCAAGAGGTCCAGATACATCCCTGAATACCTTGTTCTGTTCCTTGACACCCATGGGGACCGAATTTCCTGGTGGGGAGTTTCAGTAAGTTCCCTTGTCCCAGGGAGTGAAAGGATCAAATTCCACTCATTAGTAAACGGGGGCAGGAAAAAAAGTAGTGAACGTGAAGTGCAAAAGGGAAGAGCTGTGATAAATATCAGGAAAAATTAGGAGGAGCAGTTATGCAATGGAACAGCCCCCAGAGGCTGGCTTATGGCCCTTTCCCTGGTGACACCACTGGAAGAGACCCTGTCCTGTGAGTCACCACTGAGTGACCTGTGTGTGGTGTGAAGGACAAGGGGTGACCAAATGGCAGTCCCTTCCAACTCCAGCACTTCCATGATTATGACTGGGTTATAAAACTCCTTTTAAATTGCCTTTTTGAGCTGCTGTTGGAGTGGCTACAACATTTTCTGAGAACTAGTAGCCTGTCTCTAGATTCATACTAGAATGCACAGCACAAGTTCTTATATTAACAATGAAATCCATTATTTTAGTTTATATCATATATTTATATATTACATATATTTAACATAAATATATTCAACATCGATTTTACATATAAATATATATGTAATATATATTTTTGTATTACATATTATATATTTATCTATTACATATAATTATCTATTATTTATTTAGATATTTCTTGCTTCAGACTATGGAATTTGAGAGCCTAAAAGCAGCGATTGTACATTACAGATCATCATCCCCCACAACTAGGCTTCTGCACTTCTGCAATTTTTATGCATTACTACAAATAAAAAATATTTAAAACATGGACAAATTCTGAACATTCTCATCACCATCACTTTCATTTTAACAAAATGGGACTGTGTTATTCCCTACCAAGGCTCTCAAGAATACTTGGGCTGACAGCTTTGCTTGGATCTCTATGATTTCTTCCCAGTCTGATAACGATGAGTGCTGTTAACCAGGAATCACTCCAGTGAAGCTGAATTTCGCCAACAGAAAATATAAAAATGAAGTGCTAACCTTGCTGGCATATGAAGAAGGTCAGGCTGAGCTTCAGGACACCCTCAGCATCCATCTCAGCTCCACTGCGAGTTTGGAAAACAATCAGCAATGCTTTTGAAGTGGAAACAGCAGCACCTTTCTTCTGCTGAGTGGTTCAAAAGAGAGGGCAAAATATTTGCAATTTTGATGGTTCTCTTAGTGGAGGTGTTAACTAGCTGCTCACCTAGGATCGGTGTAGGGCTAAGGCATTGGTATTTTCAGTTTAAAAGTACAAAATAGTAATTAACAGCTTTTAATTTGAGAATGGGGAGAGTTGTCATTTGTCACTGTCCAGCAGTTGACTTTGAAATTATAAAAACTATGTGTTGTAGGAGGAGTTACACATAAATGTGAATCAACATCAAACCTATGACTGAGGATTAAGTAACCATGATTTAATTAATTGGTGGCTTTTCAGCTAAGAGTCATGAGGAGCATGTGTAATGTAAAACCAACCCAGCTAATTAACTAGATCTTAAATACATGAAGGCACATTTAGTAATAATTCATCTAAACATTGTGTTTTAAAAAGCATTAAGTGGTTTCCTGAGGTTTTGATGTAAATTCCTCATAACAGGAGCTGCAAATAAATTGATGGCAAGTGTCAGAGAGAAAAATTAATTATTGGAAAATCTGTAGATTTTTCAAGCAAGACAGCTTTCAGTGCTGGATTAATTTCCTCAGCATATTGTGTGGTCCTTGAGGTCAAAAGTGAGAAATGCTGACAGACTAAAACAGATATCTGCATACCTGCCCTCCCCTGCCTCATTTGTGGGGACCAGGTCCATCTACTCATAATTTTTCATAAATTTGGGATTCTCTCAGCTTTCATTGGGTTGGAGGGAGCAAAGCTAGCTACTTACAATAGTTGCAGAAAGCATGCCCATGTGAGAAGTCAAGAAGCTTAAAATCCAAAGATGAAAAAAGCATTGCAAGAAGAGAATTCTCTCCAGTGATGCATAAAACATGGCTTGGCAGAAAGTGTTTGAGCAAGGAACTGGTCAGAGAACCAAAAAGCTGCTGCAGCTCCTCCCTATGGCCCAAAGAGCTCCTTCACACCCCACACAGGCCACAGCATCACCTCTTTGTCCTCCACTGAAGGAAAGCCTCACTCTCCTTCCCCAGCTCCTGCAGAGCCCTCCAGGCAGCAGCCACCCCTCTGTGTGCAATAATTCTGCTCTCCCCCAGCTGCTCTGGCTCACTCGGCACCACGGAGCAGAGCAGGGTGAGGTGTTACTCCTGCACTGCTCTGGGTAATTTTATTTCTAAGCATATGAACCTGGCTTGCTATTTTGGTAAGAACAATTTCATTCCATTCTTCTCTCAATTTGTTTTCACAGCTTTAATGCTTCAAGGATTTATGCTGGCCCTTGAGAACAACACCTCTGAAGCTAGAAAATGGTTTTGCTGCTGGCTGCCCTCTGGGCTGCCCTTTAAAGAGCTCTCTGGCAAGAAGCTTCTGATTTTATGAATAAATCCCTGTTGTTTTGCAGAACACATATCTGTACTCTCCCCAGAGCCAAGCTGAGTAACAGTCCAATTTTGTCCAGTCTCACCCCTACCATTGTTTCTGTCACCAGTGCCCAGCAAGAAGCTGCTACAGCAGCAGCTGGAATGAGCTGGAGGGAGGCAAGGTGCTGGCAATGGAAGGTACTTCCAAAGAGCTCCAGTTATCAGCAGCCCTAGGCTGAAAGAAAACACATCTGAGTTTCTAAAAGCAGCCCATATAAGAAGATGCATCTGGCTTTACCTCACACATTCAAATCTATTTGTTTTATCTATACCTATCCCCAAGTCCTAATATGTCCCTATCCCCAAATCCTAATCTGTCCCTATCACTTCCTTCTAGTTGAGATAGGCATCAAAGGACTACATACTGGGAACTTAAACACCATCTCTTCTCCCTTTTCTCCCATTTGTAATTAAAATAAATAAATGGGGGGAGCTAGATTAACCTGCAACGGTAATTTTTTTAGGACTGGTGTATTTAACACTGCAGCTTCAGTGCTACTATTTATTTTAGAGGAGGGTGAAAGTAAAGTACCTTAAGTCCAAATACAGGTAATCAGGCATTCCCCAGCTTTAATAAATAAAACTCAATTATGATAGATATGTGATGCTGTTGTTTAGAAACTGATACAGTATTGAACAAAACTCTTCTCACAGGTGGGTTATTTTCTGTCCCAGAGTCACAGCTATTATGATGTCTGCTCTTGTCTACAGATTCTATATTTCTCTTTCTGAGCTTGACACAAATCACAGCTACAGCTTCTTCAAGTTGTTTTTCTAACAGCTTGTGATCTTGTTCTTTTGGCAGCTTATTCAAAGAAAAATAGCATTAACTCTGCTTAAATAGAAGCAGTCATTTTCTTTCACTGACAATTAATGACTCATCTACATCTCTGTTTCCAGGGGTTTGGGGTTATTAGATCTGCCATAACCTATCAGTTGTCAAAATCAGGTTTGGGCACACCAACATTGGTAGAAATAGAGATATTGCACACAGGAGATTCCAAGATAACTTTTCTATCACCAGCCATATGCAAAACCAGTTCAGTTTTTGTGCAGTTCCTCTGTACTAGAGATTAGGAAGCACCTAAAAAAATGCAGAGCATCTGTTTGTTTACTACACACACAGCATTGCTGCAGAACAGGGTGATAGAGACCCCTGAGTAGAAGTCACAAGTTGATAATTAACAGAAACAGTGCTCTACAACCTGTGAAAGTGGGCAGGATGTTATCCTTAAGTGAGCCTGGAATGGAGGAAAAGTTGTGCAGTGAAATGGCAGCTCCCCCACGGTGTCACCTCGAGTGCACATCCCACAGCACCTCCTCTGCTGCCACTGCCCCTCGGGCTGCAGAGTAAATCTGTCCTGACAGCTTCTGCCAGCTACACAGTGAAACAGCTCTCATAACCAAGCTATGAATTGCACTGTTTTACTGCCAGTAAAAATTCCATCTATTTTCTGTTTTTTAGGTTTTTTTTTTCCTTTTTTTGGTTTTAAATATAGTTTTCCTCTATTAAGCACAGGACTTTTATATTACAGTAAAATTAGAAATCCTCTTTTGGTTTCCCTTACTCAGATGGTCTCTATCTAGTCCTAACAGCTCCAGTTACTAAATGGATTTAGAACTTCATGTTTAGAGTATCCCATGAGATGCATGAAAGGATGGCATCCCTGTGGGGGTGTTTATGCTCTTGCACTGCAAAGTTGCCTTTGGCAAATGAAGTTCCTGTGGTATTGTCACTGGGCTCTGGGTACTTTGGTCTGAACATACCAGATGGGGTAAGTTGAGGACGATGTTTTGCTTCAAAACTGAGTTTTCTGCTTTTCGTAAATCTACGGTTTACTTCATCATTTTATCTGGGCAAATGGAAGACAAGATGATGGTTTTGATTCTCCACTTTTAACTGTGCTTCTTTGAGTTGTGTGCTGAAACTGAGCATGTACTTCTTAAATGTTTCTTATTGTTTCTGCAATTTAAAGAGGAAAAAATACTAACTCATGGTAACTTGGACAAAATTTAAGGAAGAGTTGGGGGAGCAAGTAAGAGAAATTTGCTAGAAAACTAAAGAGGAATAGATGTTTCTGTTTTCTGTATTTGAGTTACATCTTAAAATGAAGAAATATTAAGAAATATTCTTTTTTTTTTGTGCTGTACATTTTGACAGCAAAGACAGTCAATTTTCAACTCAGTTGACCAAAACTGGCTGGCAAACTTGAAACCTAAGCAGCTAAATCCCTTATTTGTACAGCTGCAGGCACTGGGCTCTCCTCCACCCCCTCAGATGATCGAGTTGCAGGACATCAACTCTGCATCAAGGCAGTAACCTCGGCGTCCTGCAGCAGGACCTGGAGTGGTCACAAGCTTCCTCTGTCCTTACAGCCTACAACAGTTCTGCCCATGTTTTGGAGGGAAGTATTGCTGAAGTCTTCTAACCATAGCAATGGTTTAAACTGGTGCTTGTACAGCTACAGGCACAGCCTTGCTGGAGCCCAAGGGAGAGCTGAATGCAATCCAGTCAATCCAGGCTCAAAGCTTGGATATGTTGTTATAATACAGCTTGATTACATTTTTAATTAACTCAAACACACATAGGTGTTGAATTAAATGGGCAACATTTAACATTAGCCTCCACATTTATGAATCCACCTATCATGAAAAATTGAAATTGCTTCTAAGCAACCTAAATGAATGCAGTTTTAACTTGGATGTGCTAAAAATATAAGTTCATGAAAAATTTTCAAATAAGGAACCATTGTATTTTATATCACATATCTTCTGAGTTCATTTACCAAAAGCAGCAGTAAAAGAAGGCAGAAGAAAGAGCTTCACAGTCTGTCCTGCATCTGCCACCGGAGTTACAACAAGAATTTCCATGTTGGAAACCAACAGGAAGCATGTCAGTTCACAAGAACCAGCATCCTTGGCACCAAGGACCAGAAATTTGCTACTTTTGCAGGGAATTCTGTGGAAGGTCATTTGCTTCCTGAACTGTGTCATGCTAAGAAAATCCCAAATAGGAACTTTCCCTTTTCTAAGAAATGGGGGATTTTCATCTGACATAATTACACATTACAGTTTACAGAAAAAAAAATTCCAATTTCGTTGTGTCTTAGTCACAATGTTTACTGGCTGAGTGTGAGGAGCACAGATGTTAAATAACCAGCTGCAGCACCTTCTCTATGTATTAGATGTGAGAGGAGGGCTGCCAGGGTCTTAGCTAGTCCTTAATCCAACCAGGGAGAGTCATCATCCTGTCTGGATTGGGGCAAAGCTTTCTTGTGACATCACTTCTGCTTCAAGGCTGCTGTGACACACCAAATCTGCTTCCCTGTCTGCATGGGAGGGTAACACTTAAATCAGCTTGGAAATCCAAGAGGCCCAAAAATGAGAAGCAGAAACAGGGATTTTTTAATTATTATTTTTTAACAACCAATTCCCCCAGTTCCAGAGTTTACCTAACACTTCTGAAGTCCCAGGCAACGCACTTTTGTTAACCTGTATTTACCTAAGGCTTAAAGGCTTTCCCAGACTAAGGTGTGTGTAAACCACCTCGTGATTCACAAGCAGCACAGCTTCCAGAAGCTGCTGGTGAAACATCCTTTGCAGCAGATCCCCAGCGTGCGCTGAAAGATTTGAGCAGGAGAGGTTCCCCATGCCTGATTGCTCTCTCCACCTCTGTTTCCTCATGGAAAGGCGGCTCTCCAAAGCCCCATTATTTGTTGTGGTGTTGCTTGTGCTTGTCAGAAAGCTGCTGGCCCTGGAGCAGAGCCCAGGCTCTCCCAGGGCTCAGCATCACAGGAGTGTAACAAGATAGGAGATATTTGCTGTCTGAAGGATAATGGGGAAGTAGGATAGCAGGGAAGGGTGGATGCTGGGGCAGCCTTGGAGCACAGGATCTCTTGAAAAACACTCTAGAAAGAAGCTGCCAGGAGCTGAGACAAGGCCATTGTCCCCCTAAAGACGGGGAGTCTAGAGCAACAAATCTAGATGGTGGGAATGGAGGAAAAACCTACAAAGTGGAAGACACAGGTATGAGACTCTGAGAAGGGAGCTCAAGGCAGAACCTGGCCAAGAGCACTGCCAGACCAGCAGCCAGGCTGGTGCTGCCTCAGGAGGGCTCAGCACTCCTGTGCTTTTACTCAGGCAAAGAATTTTTCACTCCTGCCAAGCAAATTCCACCTCCATCTTCTCCCAGGCAGTTGCAGTATTGAAATGCTGCAGTCTGCTCTCACTAGAAAACAAACTCAAACCAAACCCCTCCTGTCTCGAGTCAGGATGTCACAGGTTCACATTTGCTGTGCAGTTTCTGTTCCTGAGCAAGAGAAAAAGTTCCTTGGAGGGGAAAAACTGCACAGTTTGAATTCTTCAGTGAATAAATTAACATCACTTCTCTGTCTCCTCCCCTTTCCTTTCTGAGGTTAGTACAAAATGCAGGCTTTAGTTGATGTTCTACAAATAAACCTGAATTCCGGAGCAGCTCCTCTTAACTGGAAGAGAAACTTAACAGCTCCTCTTCTCAGGAAAGGGTTTGCTGTCACAAATAAAGCAAACCAGGAAAAAGTAATTTTCAAGTGATTTTTCCTGTCCAGTCACTTCTTTGGTGAAAGAGAGCAAAGAAACTCTTTAGCACCCCTCACGATGAATTTTCAACTCTGTTTGTTTTGACTTTTTGTAGCTCAGCCAGAAAATAAAATAAAATTAAAAAAAAACACCAGAAAAATAACCCATGTCTGAAAATTTCCACTAATGAATTCCAGACTTCTGGACTGAAAAAGCATCTGCTTTCTCCCAAGTCATATTGTCAACAACTAAGCACAGCTGTATGAAGGGTAACAAAATATTGCAGTTACTTGTGTTTCTACACCCCCAGTTTTGCAGGGTTATTGAAGAACAGCAGAGAAACCCACCAGGTCCAATGCAAGGCTTTACCCTTAACTTTGCAAAAATCAGCAGCATTATCCTGATCACATTAGACAGACAGGTCACATAGGTGAACCATTTTCATTGTTTTAAAAAATTCTTACAGTAAAGAGCCAGTGGATGGCAAAGCACACTACCAGGGCTTTCACCACCCAGCATGGGAGGCAGGAATTGGGATGCTGCACATTACTGGTGTTCAATAGCTGAGTTTCTGCTGCTGTCCAGGCAGCCCAGCAGCTCCAAGGAGGCAGTAACCGTGTGAACTAGAAGGTTCCATTGAGCTTATGGTGTCTCTCAAACCAAATAATTGCATTAACACTGCAAACAAGACAAGTGGTTCTGTCCAGCTCTGCTGCCATCAGGGCCATCCAAGCCTGCTCGTGGCTGTGTGCAGAGTAAGGGCAATAGCTTGGAGTGCTCCCTGAACGTGCTGCTGGCACCTGGAGCATCCCCTGCAAAAGCAGCAGCCATCAGCCCCAGCCCCATGGCAGCATTTGGTGGGAAGAACCTGATTCAGCATTAGCACTGAGCCCTGTCCTCTTTGGGAAGGCACTGCGGGATCTTCAGTGACTCTGAGAGGTTCAGTCCCACCTTTCTGTGCCCTCCTGCAGACACCAGAAGCTCCAGAAGCACAGGGTTCCTGCTCACACATTGGGCATCATCAGTGGCACTCGACAGCAAAGGCAGCAACCTGAGCCAGCCCCTTCCTGCAGGAGATCTTCCCACCACAAACCACAGCAGGCAGCTTGGTGCTCCTCTTGATAGGTCAGGGGTTTATTTTTTGCCTTTAGAAAGTGGTCTCTAACAAAATTTTCTTCAGACAGACACAGCTGAAGCAATGGCTTCTTACCTTCAGCCCATTAAACACATCTTCATCTGCTGCAGAGGCAAATACTGTGAAGTAAGTAAAGTTTTAGCCAAGTCTGATTCTGATATCTTTCAGAGCTCCATCCTTAATACCAACTTCTTCCTTAAAAAGCCCTAGAAGCATTTATTATTTTAAAAGAAACACAAACTAATTGATCAAGAGAATTAATATAGGAAAATCAATACATTAATTAGGGGTCAAGGTGGGTCAATACACTGGAAGGCTTCCTACATGCTGCTAGAATGTTTTTAACTTTCAAGTTTTCTCTCTTCCTTTCTTAGTCTTTTTTTTTTAATAAGGCACAGGGGAAAGAGAGGCTTTGAGATAGACATTTAGAAACTGAAACCAGATATTTAACATAGAGCCTGTCAAATATTTCAAGTCAGAAATACCCATCAATGCATAAATAGCTTGTGCTTCCATTGTTACAGCCTACATGAAGATATTTTTTCCAGATAGGCTGGGAAAAAGCACAACTCTGAACAGAGCACGTATTTCCTCTTAGGGACAGAGCTCCTATAAATTTCCATGAACAGAAATAAATATTATTTTGGTGATTTTTCTGACTAGCAAAATACAAACCCCAATACTAAATCTTCTGCTCTGTACTGGGTTAATGGTGTAAACCACAGCTTATTCACTGCCCTGAACCTGGTGTCTGCTAATACTTAACCAACTTAAGCTTCTTTCTTATCCTTTAAATTGATGGATTTTAAATATACAAAGAAACCCACAAAACCAAACAACAAAAGAAATATTTGTCCTTCATAGGCATGATCAGTCAGGTAAAATTGGTAATGACTACATAAATAAATAACATATAGCTAAGGGTCACCCATGAATAAGAGAAGTTCAGCCACACAGCAGAGTGATTTACCTGATCTACAGCAGCCGAGTTAATTCACAGGTGGAGACTGCCAGCTTTTCCAGGAGAGATCCCAAATACACAGCTGCTGTGGGAACCTTAGTTCTGTTTTCCACAGAGATGGTCTGCGGAGCTAGGATGAGATCCAAGCTTTTGGAAGCATGAACTGCATTTGTGAACGTTGCATCCATCAGGCCTTTCTGGAAGCTGGCTCAGAAGGGAGCAGCTCTCGTGGCACATGGGCTGTGCCTGCTGCACCACCTGGGTGTGGCTTTGCAGGACCTGAGCCTGGCCCCAGGGGTACCCTCTGGATTATCCCTTGAGTTAAAATAAGTGAGGATAAATAGATGAAGCCTATTTCTTCCTTTTTTATTCTGACTGGTGCATTCTTGGGTTTAACTGCTTCTTATCAGCTCTGGGCCAGGCTATATCCAAGCCTGTTGGCCTCAGGGAATCTTTTACCACTGTTAATTTGCATCCAGTACCTGTGTATCTGCTTATGCTCATATCTGTCACTTTTCCTTAGATAAGCAACCAGCTGCTAGGAGAATTCCTAAGAAAGCAAGTCTTTATTGCTAGAAGTTCCCAAGCACAGAATGATAATGCTGGGGGCAGTAAATGCACTTTGAGGTTGAGGCAAAGGCTGTCTCTTACAGCTGCAATCTCAGATCTCTGCCTGTGGCTTTTAATGAGCAGAGCTGTATGTAAAACAGATTATTCACAGCACCTACAAGTCAACATTTGAATTTGGTTTAAAAAGGGCAAAACATCTGCTGAGGAGATAAATAGATATTATTATTCTTTCTCATGGGATAAAGGACTTATCCAAGGTCGTAAAGAAAGCCAGAGGCAGTGTGTGATGCTGAGGATGGAGCATCTGTAGAGTCTCTATCCCAGTCACAAGAGTTCTTCTCTCACCTCACAGATCACATTTGAAAACCAAAGGTAATGAAGTATTTCATTTTTTTCCATACAAGAATTCTGTCAGATCATCTAGTCAGGTAGGACTTGCCCTTTACAAATTTTGCTTTTGAAGACTCTTCTTCCTCCACAATCCTTGCTGGTGTGTTATTCTACACTTGAGAAAAACATCCAAGAGGAGGCTGAATGCTTTTTTTGCAGCCAACAAAAGTAAAGGAGCAGTTCCAGTATCCATTTCTTCTTTACCTGTTCCTACTGAACTGTAACGTGCATTGCTAGTGAAACAGTGCCAAAAGGCAGTAAAAGCTTTGGCCTCTTGGCAACAGAAAGAACTGAGAAGTATCCCCTGGTAAGCTACATCCAGTTCTTGTTCCCTTTTTATTAAAGGACCACCTCTCACAGATAGCATTTACTGGCAGCTTAGAGGAGGTTTCAGAAATGACTGACACAGTCCATCTTTTAATGGATCTGAGCACCGTTTACTGGGCAGAAAATTAAAAGGAATGGCTGCAAAATTAGCAGGAAATGTATCCTTTTCTGATCTGCAAAAATACAATTTCTTTCTATTAAATTTGGCTGAGATTTAACAAAACATATTACACAGATGGAGATTTCTTTCAAAAGCAAATTGACCATTCTAAGCTAACCAGGATTTAATGGTTCTGGTAGAACAGTCAGATACAAAATAAACTATCAACCAATATTAGTTAGTTTTTATCTTTTAGATTGATATATTGTTTGCCAGTAGATTGTATTTTATTTGGGCATAATTGTTAGAGTAATAACACTATAAGGCAAAGTTCAGACTCTGATTTTATGAAAATGTTTATTTCCAGTGTTTGTGGTTCTTCTGCTTTCCATGTTTTGATTCAGGAAAAGAAAGAAGCTGGGTTTTAATCCTGCTCAAAATGAAACTAAACCAACAGACATTTTGCCAGGTCTTTTGTGGTAAAGCAGTATCCTCACAGTTTGCAACCAGCCTTTGTGCTTCCTTCCACAAAGTGAGCAATCAGAAGAACACTGTTGGGAGAGAAGGTATCAAAAGGGAGGTATCTTCAGGGGAAATAATTTCCTTCTCCAGACTGAATTTAGATATCTAAAAAGCGTCCAAGAAAATGGTTTAGCACATGCATTATCTCCCCCAGCATCCCACTGTTAGCAGCTGCATGCAGAATTTCAGCAGTCATCTCATAGAAATACAACAGCAATTTTCCCTGAGACAAGAAGTATCAATGGATGCAGACTAGGAGCCCAATTTTACAAGAGACCCCCCACCCCTCATGACTTTCCTTTGAAGCACAATCCCCCTAGCCCAGATGCTGGAGTGCCCAGTCTGCAAACTGTTCAGAACAGGCTCTGAGTAGCTGATTTCCTGACCTTCACAAAGAGCTGTGAAAGCACAAAGTACCCCTTTAGGGACATGAAACACCTATTGAGTCTGCTTTCTGCTTTGGGGTGTCTCCAAGGTGAACCCTAGAAATAAGATTGTGATATTTTCCTTTAGCTCTAAAGCACCAGTTAGACCAGGGGAAGATGGTTCAAGGGTTAAAAGGGCTTTAGCAGATCCTATTTAAATCTCGTGCTCCATCACTCATTTTTTAAATAAATGTGGGAAAGTCACTTAAGTCCAGATCATTGAAAATACTCAAGTACCAGCTTCCTTGGTTTTATAATGCCTTGTCTTTTGGCAACCTGTGAATTTAAGTCCTGAGCCTCTAAAAACACTTCAGCAACACTTTCAGTCCTTGGTAGCCACGTTTCAAATTATACATGGGAAAAGCACAGTTAAGGAGGAAAAAATGTCCTTTGGGAAATAAACCCCACTGAAACATCAAATCTACCCATGAATGACCTGATATGAGAGATGATCAGATGATAAAGCAGATGCCCAATATATCTCTGAGCTGATATGTGTATCTGAGACAAGGAAGAGTCCCCTTTGCTACCACAATAGCTGTGAACTCTCTTCCAGAAGTGTGTACATGACATATCCACCCCCTATCAGCCAAACCCATCCCACACCCTCCTCAAGTGCCCAGTTGCTCTCCAGCTCTTCCTTTTGTGGGTGCTCTGTCTCTTTCCTTCTTGATGTAGGAGAACAGATTCAACTCTCTGGTCCTCACCAGTGACCATTTCCCTGACACCTTCTGCAGGAGCCATATGAGTTCAGATAATGAGGATCCATCTGCACAAAATGGGCTTTATTCTACTCTTGTTGGAGTTTCTTCAGCTCAAATGTAAGGCTGAATTAATCTGTTCCTTGCAAAATCATCTAAATATTAGAGTCATGTCCTTAAACTGCTTTGAAGCCTTTTGGTGAAATATAGTCTGGAAAACGCTCCACATGACTATGCCAATAACGTCTCTAAACGTTCTCTCCAGTGAAGGGAGTGACATAAAAGTTGTAATTCCTTCCTTACTACTCACTCTGCTGTCTGCCTTGTGTGTAGAAGCAGTTGAGTGAGGGGGTCGTGTGTGTCTCAGTGACACATGCCCTGAGCTAATGTGACACATCCCCTGAGCTGATGCGGGAAGGGGCCGTACCAAGGCAGAAATGACCCGTTCACGCTGCGGCGTCAGACCTCGCACTCTTGGGAACCACATTTCAAACAGAAGCTGAAGAGTGGTGTCAGCTGAGCAAGAGGCAGGGAAAATACAACCCAGAGAAAGTCCAAATCATCTTCTAGCTAACCGATTCAAATTAAAATTGACAGATTTGGACTGATGAGTAGAATTGTAGAATGAGTAGAAAGTAGACAAGACACAAGCTACCGAGGAGTTGTAAAAAACCCACAGAGATATTTGGTCTCCTGTGTGTGTTTGCTGGAAAATTACCTGTAGTTGTGTTGCTGAACAGCCTGTAGACCCTCAGGGCAGAATCCAGCTGGTTACACAGAAAGGATGAACTGGTGGCATCTTCCTGACTTCTACTGGCCATGACTTGATTGCCTTTGTGCTTTCTACAGCCATAATTCAGGGAACCTGGCTCACCTTTTACTGGGTTATAAACCTGTCTAAACAAACAAACTCAAAGTGTAGCTGGGCTAAAATAACAACAGAGGTTAAAGACAGGGCCTCCAAGGAAAATAACTGAATAGCACAATTTGGGAAAGAGCTAAAGGAGAACATTGTTTTGTTCCCAGTGTTCCTAATGAAGACCTAAAGTAGAAAACTTAGAATTGTATCCCCTCAGTAGGAAACTGGGTAGTTTTAGGATTCTGCAGCAGAAATGAATCCTAGAAGATAGGTAGAGAGGTGATTTCAAGTATCACCATTTTTAAATGCTCTCCTGGAATCACTCTGATGAAAACGCCTCTGTAACACCTGGTGCTTTGTTGTGACTCCAGCTCTCTGAGAACATCACTGCCTTTGCAGAAAAAGGTGTTTAAGATAACAATGAGGACAATGCTTTAAACAAGATTGCAGACAATAGCAGTAGGTTTGAAAAGCTCCTCAGAGAGACACTGTTTTACAGCAGGGTGAGCCATACCCGACACTAATTGTAGCAGATCGTGACTTCTTCAGTGACATTACACACAGAGCTAGATTTTGGGGTTGGGAGATCTTGGATTATGACAGCTCAGTAGCTTTCATTTGCACTGCAAAGTCTATCAGATTTGGGTTTTTAATTTGACACTGGAGAATACAAGCAGTTTTGACCCTCATAAGAAGAATTTTTTCTTGATCTTTACCATTCAGCTGAGCCAGTCTTGCACTTCCCCAGCAGGGCAGACTGATGAAAACAGGCTGATATTGGAGGTTCTGCTTTCTGTACAAATCCAGACTTGCACATTAGCTAAACCATATTTGCTGCAGGGGAAGAACTGTTTTGTTTTTTTTTCTTTACCATTCAATTTTTTCTTTTCTCTGGGACATCCATCCTAGTATCTCATCCTGGCACTCTGAACAACATCAGGGCATGCATGACACCACCAGTGAGGCAGGGAACACCAGCAGCAGCCAGAACTTTACCTCTGAGCAAAGTTACTCAGTGGCCATCTGAACATTTACACTGAATGTTTTCTTTTTCAGCTTCCACTAAAGGGTGTTTGTTTTTATCCACTCCTTTTATTTCCTCGGTAGCAGCAGAGATGTTTTGAATAAGACAAGGGGAATACTTCTGATTGTTTGGATTCTGTTCAACATAGACAGATTTATGTGTTTACCCTGGAAATGACTTATTGGATCATACTTTGAGCAGAGCCAGGGAGCCCCCTTGACTCCACCTCCCCCAGCCAGTCCCCAGGGCTCTGCCATAATGTGGTTTTCATTATAAGCAGGAGCATTTTCTTCCTTACTACAGTATTTTTCATTATGCAGGGAGGAGAATAACCAGGAAACTCAACCTCTTAAGGAAAAAAATTGATTGAAATTACTGGGGGGGGGCGTGAGGGGGGCAGCAAGAAAGGTCTTTTAGACTCATATGTGTGCAGTGGTGTTAAAGATGTGATGATGGAAGGTGATGGAAGCCTTATCCTGTGTCTATAGTGCAGCAATGTGACAAAATAAGGATTGGTTTAGAACAGACCTCAAGACTCAGTTTGGATCTTTGGTGTGCCCAGGTTATTGCTGAAGTTCAGGTGAATTGATTTGATTGGGTTTCTTTCAGTGGTGATCTTACTAAGGGAGCATTCCTGCTTGCCAGCCCACCACCCTGGGGCTGCCCCTGGCAGCTGAGTGAAAATGATAAACTGTTCCTAGAAAGATGAAGCTGTTGATGAAATTCCTCCTCAGTTTCACCCTTATTTGGGCTTTATTTTTCCCATGCCTTCATTATATGAGGGTTAATCAAATCCAAGATACCTCTCTTGTTTCTGTCGTGTCCCTACAATGAGCTCTGCAGGAATACCAGAGCCTTTTTTGCCTGGAGGAGGAGAGGACAGAGATCCCCTAGGTGAAGAATTAATTGCCACTTTTTGGTGACAAAAGTATTCATCCCAGTAACTTGCTGAGTGACTGAGCTTTTGCAAAGCTTTTTTGCCAGCTTCATTCACATCACATCTGCTCTGCTGAGAGGGATTAGAGCCCAACTTCCTGTTCCAAAAAACACTTTAGTAGTTATATTACCTGCAAGAAGAGCTGGGACACCAGCAGAGAGATCAGTCTTGTGCATGTGAACCCCATTCACCCCAACTCCCCATTCCTCCACAACAGCAGCCCATCCACAGGACACCACTTGCTGCAGACCCCAGCGTGTGTGGGTTGCTGTGAACATTTCAGCACAGTATTTGTCCCATGGAAGTGTCCTAATAAATACCCAAAATAGTATCAGAGCTTGGAGGGATTCCTACCTCTGCAGCCCCTTGATATATATAAGTTTCAGAGGCTGATATGTATTGAATTACCAGGGTTAGCATCGTGGTAGAAGAGAAATTCCACTGGATGACAGAAAGGTCTCCTGTTACCCTCCTAGGGGGGGAAGAAGTGAAGGTCTGTAGGGCAGAACTGCTCTTTGACATGTCAAGTTCCAGCCACAAGAGGTTATCTCAAACATCTGCTGTTGATTTGCCTGACTCTGGAGGCAGACACATTTCACACAGCAACTTTGCCTCTGCATTTGGTGTGCCTTTCTTTAGCCTTCTCTTTTTCTTTTTCATCTCTCACTCCATCAGTGTGGGTTAATGTGGAGGAAGTTTTACTGAGTGATTTCCTGGTTTATATGATATTTTTACTTTAATGAGGATGAGAGATGATGAAGCTGAGCAGTGAACAAGTCTATCTGAAATTCTGAGGTTTCCATGTGAATTCCTGGTGTGGGGTTCATGCACCCCTCCCACAGCAGTCAGGCATGACAAGCCTTTGATGCATGAGTCACCTTTCCACAAAACAAGACATTTCCAAATTAATATATTTTCTCTTCTGATACTTCCTTTTCAGCTGTGGCCTTGCATGAGATAACCCAATTCTGCTGGTTTGTAAAGAAAACACAAAAGCTAGCAGATACAATGACTGAGGATATTGAGCAAGGAACTATTTACCCAATTGTAACCACCAGAACCCTTCTCCAGATGTACCTAGAGCATCCCTACCATATCACATGGAATTTTCTGTGGCAGAGAAGACCAGCTGCCATGCCTGGGACAGAAACAGCACTGCTGAAACTCTTCTAGAGACATTTTATTAGACATTTTCAGTGTAATAGCAAAGCTTGGAGCAGTGTGACATTTCTTGCTTTGGGTGGGACGAATGATATTTCATTAATCATTGCTTGTTTTGGAGTTACATCACTGTCCATGAAATTGAAAAACAGAGTATGTTGTGTAGTTTCAATAGGTTTGACCATCGAATTACGCAAGTCATCTCTAGTAGGGAAGTGAACAGGTCACTCTTACGGTTACAACGCCCAGTGTGGCTTTTTTTCCCTTCCTAATGTCTTTTTCATCTGAAAGTAGCTGTGCCTAAGTCACACTGAAAATGACACAACTGAAAAATTTTGTCAGTGACTTCAGCTCTACCAATGATAATGTTGAAGATGCAGACTGTCCCAGCAAAAAAAAACTTATATTTTTCATGTGTTAAAAACCAGGCATAGAACTGCTAGAATGAGGCCCGGTTAAAATTTGTCAGTAATATTTTAAATAACTGACACTAGGGAGTTTTGTAACTTGCCATACTTATGCATGGGAAACACACAACCAAATTGCCATCCCCCTTTCAGCGTTACAAGGCAGGACTGGCCCTTTCCAGCTGTGACCTTTGCCCACGCTTGTACATTGCTCAAGGACAGTAAAATTAATACCACAGGGATGGATGAATTCTTTGTGGGATCTAAGCTATGCTCTGCTGGGTACCCGGATCCAGCCAGCTGCCCTTTGCAGCAGGGGGTCCTTGCAGATGTGGGCTCTTCTGGACAGAGCATTTCTGTGTGCACAGCACAAGTCAGGATCCCGCAGCAGATGCTGGAATTTTTGTGCCAACTATAAGCCTGGAGAGGCACTGGAGATTTGGCCAGCTCTTGTTCCTGTTGAAGGTAATGGATTTTGACATCATTCTCGATGGGCAGCACAATCAGTCTTCCAGGGGGGTTCTCCCACACGTGTGATTAAATGTGTGTACGAGCTCCTGAGTCAGTATTTCATCGGTCATTCCTTTAATTGAGTTTGTACTTTTCAGACATACAAAATAAATATTGATTTCCTTTGTTAAATGGAGAGCAATAAACTGGGGTTGCCCACTTTTATTATCAGGAAATAGTATAATACCCAGGAATCAGAGGCGTGCAGGTTCGTGTGCTGTACAGCTAACCCAGGATGAAAAGTTCCCATTACTGGTATCAGAAAAAGACTTTGCTCACCAGTGTTCATTCACATACATGTTTATGTTCATACATGGAGCAAGATGTGGCCAGCCCATAAAAATGTGGAGAATGATAAAGCAAGAGAAACAGTATATAAAATTATAATCTTCTCCATCTACAATATTCAACTACATCTGTGTTGGATCAGAGTTTGGCTGCTGAGGATGAACTTTCAGAATATGTTGTTCCCATTTTTGGTTCTTTAGGGAATTGGGGAGCTTTTCCTCTGAATTTTCATAAGTTCTTCTCATATGGCAAAGAGCTCACCAAATACAGAGTCACAGTGTGGTAGGCAGGCAGAAAAAAATGCTAAATTGAATTTTATTCTTTACATTTTTTAAACTTCATGTACCCACAAAGTCTTGGGCAGAAAGCTCCTCGGCACATAACCATTACATGGCTGGGAGGCAGACACTCTCTGATTTCTGAAGTGGAAGAAACCAAGATTTTGGAGCCTGATATGCTACTGCAGAGGCTAAAATAATAATTAGTGAATAGTTTCCACCCTGAAATTCCAATATCCAAATATAGTCTGAAACCCTACTGCCACACCAGGAATGGAGCTGGGAAGTCCCTGTAGTAGCTTGTAACAGAAATTACTATTGAGAGACAAGGTTTGAAGTAATTAAAGAAAATATAAAAGCCAAGAGTGCAAGAAGCTGGCTACATTTTAAGACCCAAGACTCAGAATACACCATCTGCTGTGTGTTGATTTTTAATGAATTTCTGTACAGTTCAGTTCTTATTCCTCTTTGAAGATCTATCATTTACCTGGTAGAGTCAAACAGCTCATTCACTGCAGTTGTTTTCCATCAACAATTCATGGTCAAGAGTTGACCACATCCACTGAAGCTGCTCAAAGAGTGAGCCTATAATTGAGAAATGGCCAATTTCTGTGCTTGAGGGCCCACTTCATTTCTAGCCCCATACTGACACGGCAGTTCACATAACCCAAACACCCCTGCCTGACCCTGCAGCAGGGAATATTCCTAGGGGCCAAATTAAAATCCACAGCTTTTCTGTTCCAGATCTAGCTCCTTCTCGTAAACCATAACTACATGGTTGATTAGAATTGGGAGTTTTTAGTAATTGGGGTTGTGCACTGCAGACTCGATCCAGGAGACCTCATTGTGTGATGTAATCAACCCACGATAGCACAGCAGGCACAGCTGCAGTGCCACTCCTGACAGTGCCTGGGCGGAGGTCATTTAATCAGTAAATGTTTTCAGCATAACAGTGAACCTTTTCAACTTGACATTGAGGGATTCTAAATTGAATATGCAGCCCAGGTAATGCTGGCTGCCCTGTCCTGTTTTTTCTCTGTTATTTTTAATCCTTTGTTGCTATGGGAGGTCTTGCTGGGATGTTTCTGATTTGGAGAGCAGTGTTTTGCATCATTTCCCCTCTAAACCAGACTTGCTTTCTCTGTTGTGGTAAGCAGTGAGACATTATAGTAGTTCACATTTGTTTAGGTTTGTGGATTTTTTTGATGGTAACTACTTACACATCCCCTTTTTGTAGCAGCTGTTTTTCTGTAACTTGCATCTGTGGCATATTTTTGAGGCCAGGAGATAACAGATTTGTTGCTGAATGCAGACATAATGTATGTTGTCAAGGCTCCTACACAGTGAAAATCTGCATTGCTTCAGAATGCAACAGGGTTTATTTGTTTTCTCAGTTCAAGCCTCCCTCGGTGATCACTTGCTGGCTGGAGTTTGGCATAAATTCTGTGGCAGGATCAAGGGAGCTGATAGCTCAGGAATATTTGAACCACTAAGTCAGTTTGGGGTATTGAGTGTGGGGTTGTGGGGGGACTTTTACTCCTACAGCTGTGGGGTTTTAAGGCAATAAAGTACAGGATTGTAATGGGATACTATTTGGTTTCTTATGACACTTAAAACGTTCACAAGAGGACACAGGAGCAAACCTTGGTTTGTAGCTGCAGAGAAAGGGCTGTTTGGGCTGTGTGGGGCTGTCATGCTCCACACCAGTGATTTGCTTTACAGGATGTCCACAGTGGCCAGCACAGAGAGCAGAAGGGACACAAAAGACATTCTCATGTCACTTTCAGCAGGCTGAGCTCTCCAAGTGCCACACTGAACCCAACATGGTTCCTGGGGTTTTGAATCTGAACCTCTTCCATCTCTTTGGCACAAGGCAGCTCTGACCAGTGATGGGCAGATCACATCCCTTCCACCCCCAGAGGCTCATCAGACATGGGCAGAGGCTCCTGCTGCTCATTTTGCTGCTCTAAAGTGAGAGCATTCATGTTTTCCATTGCAGCAGTCCTCCTTGCTCTCCACCAGCTGGCACCAAACCCCTCAGCTTGGCAGTTCACTGGAGAGGGGAAGGAAATGTGACCAGAAAGTATGAGAAAGGCAGAAATAATGGAGTTTAGGGGAGGTTCTCCTTTCTGTTCTACAGTTTCATACACCTTGTGTATGTCTTGACATGTGTAATACATCAAAAGAAAACCCAAAAGAAGAAACGCAGATTCTTTTTGCTTACAACCCAACAGAAAGGAGGGTTTTCTTAAATTTAACAACCAAAGCATTTTCATTTTGCTTCAAACCTCATTTCCTGATGCTTTATCTATCTTCTGAGAGATGCCCACATCTATGTCCTTCAAATTTCTACCTTTAATCACTGCATTTCATACATGGAATAACCATTATAGCACCTGAATGTGCCTGAAGTCTCATTTCACATTCAGATGTAGAAAAACAGGATAAACCTCTATTGCAAGTTATCAAAGGTAACACAAATTGCCCTCTCAGCATCTTTCCTTGATATCTCATTTCCTAAAAAACAGGAATGTGGTAGATCTCACCAAGATTTCAGTAAAGGCTTTGGTTAGGTATCACCAGGAAAATCAAAGAAACTGGGGGAAAGGGGCATTAATAAGGATCTGTTGATAAAATAATTTCCCCAGCTGAAGTGAAAACATCGATTTTTCATAGAAAGGGGAAACACCAAATCAGCAGCAGAAAAAGGAATTATTGACTGCCCATGTCACTTAGGGAGTTCCTCAAAGACAGATTTTGAGAAGTGACATCCTCAGTCTACACAAGTGAGAATGGACATTGATTGTTTTCTATAAATACTTGGAAAGATAATGCCTGTGTGAGAGAAGAGCTATTTAAGAGCCATTTTTGCAGGGGAGCAGATGAGATTAAGTCACAACAGACCAGTCCAGGCTCGGAATCAGGCACCATCTGAGCAATGGGGCTCTGGAATAGCCTCCAACAGGTAAAGAATACAACTACCTGCACCACCAGCACCTGCCACCAAATTGTGGCATTACCCAAGAGGGGGCTTTATGAATTATTTATTCCCAGGTTTATGCCACTGCAAATCCCTGCAGGATGTGCCACAGAGGTGGCAGCTGTTCTTCAGCCCTGCAGGTATCACAAACTGAGCTGTAGCAGGTGATGCTCCAGCTCCTCTCCCAGTGTCCTGTTGTACATTCTGGCCTCTGGGCATTGCCACTGAATGCAGGCTCTGGCTCCTGCCTCCTGCAGCATGGATGTGTCAAGTTCCAGCCTCTGCAAAACTCACAGAGAAACTTCTCCCCAAAATAAAGCAAGACTGAGCTTAGCAATGCCAAAGGGGTAAAAATCCTCATTCTGGGGGCACAGGAGGGCTGGTATGGTCTCTGGGATATACTGAGGGTCCCTGAGCCCTTCATGAGGATCAGCACAATGCACATCCACCCCTTCTACCACCTTCCTCCCTCTGCTCTCCATCCTTCTGCCTGGTGTGCATTCCCCTAAGGGAACAAGGAGGCAGACAGCACAGGGATGATGCCTGGCACAGAGGTAGACATGAGGTTCTAGAGAGGTCGTTTCCACCTCTGTGGTCTGTTAGTCTCCATGTGAGTGGTGTAAATGGGTGAAATGAAGCTGCACATCCTTCCCAGGCAGTGTGGAGCTGTGGCCAGCGCTCTCCAAGACTGGCTTTTGTGGAACGCCGTGCCTGGGAACAGTGGGTGCTATTTGAAGGGGCAGGAGGAAGGAGATCTCTCTGGCTCCTGTGCAAGGGTCACAATTTGACCCTTAAAACCAAAGAATGTGAAGTCAACTTGTGAGGATTAGAGATGCTGAGATTTGGATTTCTTTTGAGTTTTCCTCCGCGCTTTAAAAATCCCACAAGCACGAAGGAAAAAAATGCGCCCATGCAGTCTGAAATTCTTCTGGCTTCCAGCTCAGCTCAGGATGACTGTGGCACAATGGATTCCAGATGCTGAATTTCCGGCAGTGGCTCACAGACACACACACACACACACACACACACAGTTCCTCAGCTCCGCAGGCTCAGACATAATCCCAGACTTCTGCAGACAGCAGAGGCTGGCAGTGTGAAAAACAGACATTACAGACTCCCAAACTCATCCCCCCAGACCTGACTAGTGCACAGGCTAGTCAATACTTTGGATATTTTTGGGAATGTGTTGGTGGGATGACGTCCCCTGCCTGTGGCAGCCACGGAGGAGCCCAGCACAGAGCACCAGGAGCACCAGTTCACTGAGCTTGGAGCAGCAGCATTTCCAGTCCCATGGGATTGCAAACAGCAGCAGGATCAGGAATCCAGAGGTGTAGCTCGGTAATACAAGTGGCTGGTTAACCTGTTGGTGCTTGTAGGCAGAAAATTAATGAACTGATTCCAATTATAAATATTCCTGAGAGGGCTAATGATGATTAATCTGTTGTTACTGAGTTAGTCTTTTATGACTTGTTATTTATTGCTCATATGACTGTACTCACTCGTGACACCTGTTCCTCATGGAAACATCTATCACCTATTAAATCTTTGTAAGTAATTTAGTAGGGTAACCATCATGTATAAATAATACTTATGTCACTTTTTAATATGGTGAATGGCACTAGAGATAAATTGGAGATAAATGC
Organism: Anomalospiza imberbis; assembly: GCF_031753505.1. Classification (NCBI taxonomy): domain Eukaryota; kingdom Metazoa; phylum Chordata; class Aves; order Passeriformes; family Viduidae; genus Anomalospiza; species Anomalospiza imberbis. The sequence goes on from NC_089695.1 coordinate 11,329,498, forward strand.
ATAACCCAAGTTTACAGGATCAAAACCACCAGATACATTTTACGTCTTGCATTTTGTGAGGCTGCTGCCCAGTATCAGTAACAAGAAGCACTTAAACTGCAGCATCTCTTGGAGACCATCTCTACTTGTCCCGTGCAACACAAATCAGTCCTTGCTGCAGACAGGAGACTCCAGGAATACCCACAGGCAAAGGCCCTTGCAGGGACTCAGCACAAGGTCAGAGGAAAGCTAATTTTATTAAGAACTTCTGCTATGCAGATATAAACTTGCAATAAAATGTTGGCAACAGCTTTAGGCTGGAATTTTCCAGAAACTTAAGGGGCAATAGGTCCCCAAATCCCACCAAACTGGTATCCTACTCTTAGAGGTTTCCCTGAATAGCCCAGCCTTTGCTCTGACTCATTACCCATACCACTGCTATTATTTCTTCATAAGCTTTTGTTTAAGTTATTGTGCTCTTAATTTCCTGTTTCACAATCCTATACTGATGCCAGCAAAATATATTAATTCAGGTTTCTGGATTTGCATTTGAGCATTTAAAGGATTACAATTAATCACAGCTTCTCATTGGCTCAAGGCAATCAAAGGTTCAGTACACATATTTCAGATTAATACTTCTCCTGACTGTGATTTGTCAAAGCTCAAGTGAAGAAAACAGGCAACTGGATCTTTACCAGCCATGTAAACACTGGGGCAAACCCAAGTCTAGCGCGAGTAGGTGAGCCTCCACTCATTGCAGTGCAGATATGCTGGCTCATGTCCAGCTTGATCCTGAGCAAGGGAGGGCACGGACACAAGTCAGGCTGTGGTCACGGTGAGTAACACACCCCCACGGCCCTCTGACTCAGGGCTGCTTCCCCAGAACCCTCATTATTTCATCACACCTTAATCCTCTTTTTTTTTTCTTCAGCAAGAAGCCCTTTCTCCCAGTAGGTGGACAAAAACAGGTTAAGTGAATGTAAAACTGGGCATGAGCAAAAGATCTGTCAGCAGAAGTATCAGGTTTGTAGGAAAGGCTTGGAGACACCCCAACATCAGGATTTACTTCTGACTTGTGCCTCCAGAGCCTCTGTTATGCAAGATTTCTCTGTAGAGTGCCCAGAAGTGTGAAGGGAAAAAAAATCCAATAGCTGTGAAGCATCTGGACTGCCAGGAATATCTAACTGTGGAATAATTCAAGTGCCTCCAAAAAGCCACACAAAACAAGGCTCATGGCCAAGCTGGAGTGAAGATCCCAAGCCCCAACTGGCTGAGCAGACCTCCAGCTAAAAGACTTCTGTGGACAACATAGATTTACCTAGAGTTCTTCAAACTGATTTCCCCCCTGATATTTGGCCCAGTCCTCCCTCACCAGTTCAGCAATGGAATCTGCCCCTTCAAGTCTCATTTCCACTGCAGATTCACAAACATCTTAGTAAAGGGTCTGGTGTCAAGATGTTTGTTGGCTTTGGTGGTCTGGTCAGATAGGAATAAGGGAAGTTAATTCTCTAGGGGGATCTGTGTGCAGTCCTAATTCTTTCTTCTAACCATGTGTCCGGCCAGACAAATCTACAAACATGTGAGTTGGTAACAACTGCAGCCAACTGCATTTTTCTAATTATTTTTCTGTGCACAAGATCTAGTGTGTCCGAAGCTCAGGTTCCATTCCAAGTGTGTTCCAGTTGCTGGAAAGACTCCTTTTGGCTGCAGCGGCCTCTGGGTCAGGGCCCTGGGACAAGAGGCAGAGCAGTGGCTGCATTTGCTTTAGAAATTCCACCAGCGCAACCCTTGATGAGGGAGCACCATTCCCTCAGCATGAGAACGCTCTCAGTGCTCTGGTTTGTTGTTCCAGCCACTGCTCCAGCGAGTGACGTTCTGGTTACATAAATAATTACCCTTTGCACTCAGGAGGCATCACTTTTCCTGCCAGCCATCTCCTGCCCCTTCCCTCATGTCTAGCACTGATCTACAGACCTTCTGTGAGCCTCAGGTGTGAAAAACAGGCCACTTCCAAGGCCTGAATGGAAACTAGAAAACAAACCAAGCTAAATAAAATATCCAAGCCAGGCGTTTTGTGCTCATGTAGCAACATGTGCTGCTATCCAGAAAGTCTGAAGGCTCTCCTAGATTTCAGACAACAAGCATCTTTACTGAGGTAAGAGTCTTCTGGGCCATTTTCTCTTGCTGTACCCAGCACTGAAGAATGGGTATCAAACACCAAGAACCACTCATTTTCCAACCTGATCAATATTTATAACTTCTGTTTTCTTAGTTATGGAACATGTCATTTTAGGATATACCCTGGAAGGTGTTGATTGTTGAGTCCTGATCCGGGAAATGAACTAATTCTTTTTAAAAATTCTTTTAAATTTATATTCATTTTAGCAGATAAAGCCAGCATTGCTAGAAGCTATGCATAAATCCAAGAATAGTTAATATCCATCAAGGTTTTACGCTGCAGCATCCAAGCAGCTCTTGTATTGGAACCAGTTGGCTGCAGGGGAAAAGGATGGGAGGCATGGAGCGAGGGAAGGAGGGAGGGAGAGGTGGGGACCATATTTTGCCTAAGGATGGGGGAACACATCCTGCACCAGGTACAGCTTGAAATCCTCCTGGATACCTCAGGAAATCAGTGGCTGTGTTGCTGCCAAATTCCTGATTTATGGTGCTTAGACACCAGAGTGCCAATGCTGATCTCTGCAGGTGCAGGTGTGGCCTCAGACCTGAGACCTGCCTGCATTTAATCGGGCTGCATCCCAGGCAGATGGCCTGGGGACAGCTTTGGGTTTCCACTCGCTTTCAGCAAAGTAGCAGGGAGCAAAGAGGGTGGTGGTGCAGGTTTGGTGAAGCTGATAAACCTGTGGGTGGAAAGGACGGGATGGCCTGGCCAGCCTGGCCTAGGTCCATGTGGTAGCAAGGGACAGGTATTATCCCCATGCTTGGAGAAAGAAATGAAAGTTGAAAGTGAACAGAAGGGAAAAGCTGACTCCAGCAACGTTAATGGCAAAGCTTTCAGTGGCTGCACTTCATTTCATAAAAATTTCACTGCATTTCATAAAGATTTCTCTTCCACGACTTACACCCATGGTTATGAAAGGTCAGGTGTACTGCTCATTTTTGTGGATGTTTAAATTGATAAAATTTATTGCATTTATAGTATTAATAAAGCTAAAGCCCATAAAAAGGAGGTATTTTGGGGAAAAAAAAATCCTGAAAATTTAGCTAACACAGGACAGATGTTTCTTCTCCTACTGACAGTCAACACTTCATAATAATGGAATTTGCTCCCTTTTTAATTAAAAAGGCCAGTGTTCACCAAAAGGTGAATAAGAATAGATGTTTGGCAAAGGATCTTACAGTATATTTTGAAAGAGGTCTGTTTTATTTCCAAACTTGCTGCTGCTGATAAGTCTAAATCTCGGAACTGACTCTGTTGCTTTCCTAATTAAATGCGATATATCCCCTTATCTTCTCACTTTAAAAATCAGCTGGCATTAAACGCTCCATTGTGCAACTTCATCTGCTCCTGCATGGGTGGTTTGGGGTTGGATTCATTTCTCTTGCTGGAAAGAAACTGGAACCAATTTTGCATCAGAGTGCCATGATTTGTCATTTGACATCGGGCAGAATCACGCGACTTTCCCCTCAAAACGTCACGCAGTAAATGAGGCTGATGCTTCCTGGCTCTGGGCTCAGTTTGGTCACTGCCTGCTTCCCTGGCAAATCCTCCTCCACGGGAAGGAGCCACGGCAACCTGGTTTTCAATGTGTGTGGTCACGTTTCTCCTGCACTGCAGCAGAAGGAGCATCTCAGAGCTTTGACAAAGGAGAGGCCAAGCCAGGCTTGGCGAGTGCTGGGGAGAGGAGAAGAGGGGAGGAGGGAGAAGAGGAAGAGGAGAGGCCAGTGAGGATAAATGCAGGAGAGGATAAAATTCCCAAGCTGGCGTGCAGAGGCTTAGCTGTTAACAACCACAGGGGAACCAGTCCCTTGACACTGAGGATGGGGCCACAGGACTTGTCAAAGGGACAGACACTTGGCTGGGGACTGAGAGCCTGAGTTATTGGTTGGATAAAGGGAAGAGATCCAGGGCTGATGGACTTCCCATCAAGATTTCCTGGAGAGGAAAAAATCTCTCCAGAAATCCTGCCCTGACCTTTCTCCATGCTCCTGCGCCTGCCCAGAGCTCACTGGTCTCTTACCCAAGCCAGAAAGGATTTACCTTGGCACTCAAGACTGGACCATGTTAGTTATTGTTTGGGCTTTTTAGACTTAGGGTTGGCTAGAAAACAGCATTATATTTAATAATAATAATAATAAAAAATAAATGGAAGCTTTAATATTTATTTCCTTATTTCTTAGAAATGAAATAGAAACTTTCCAAGAAAATTAGCTTCCCCCAACTCACCCTCATAAATCTTCCAGTCAGCCTGACCTGAGGGGAGGTGTTTGCTTGCTTTTTTTTTTTTTTTTTTTTTTTTTTTTTTTTTTTTTTAATAAAAAGCATAATCAAAATTTCCCAGTCTTTTTGTCTGCTAGGGAAGTAGGCAGAGAAAGAGACTGAATGGATGTTTTCAAACGTTTTAAACCACCCCTAAATAATTTGGAGGTCTGGAAGTTACCACATTTCCTTGGTGAGGGTCAGCTTTCACCCCAGCCGGAACCAGCTGCAGCTGCAGTTAGAAACAACAGAGTGTGACAGAAAAGCCCATGACAGATGGCATATATATATATATATGTATATATATATATTTGTGTGTACATACCAATCCATACAGTCATCCACCTTTGCAAAATGTTTTGTGACCCCCCAAACAAACACTGGCCTTTTCAGAGCAAAATATTAATATTGCTTCATTGTGGCAGGAAAGCAGCTTTCCACCTCAAGAGCTTTATTAGCAAATGGGGAAAAAAAAAAACTTAACTGCTTGCTGGAAATGCAGAAATTAATTGCACACAATTTCATTGAATTCCTAGGAAAAAATATTTCATATTTTAACAGCTTTTAAATAAATGGACTGCCAACTGCAAACAGCTGAGCTCCAGAGAGAGGGCTTGGCTCACAGTGGGAACCAGCCCAGGGCTAACTGCTAACGTGGCTTTTATTCAGTGCTTTTTTCCAGGTATGGCTGTCATCCAAGAGGATGATAAACTGCAACACCTTATAATTATTCCAGCAAAAACAACTTGGAACAATGCATTTGAAATTAAAGGGTGCCTTAAAGATAGGAAGTGTGGTGAATATACTTTCAGTACCTCTTTGTATTATTCTTCAAGGACAAAACACTGTCTTCTCTACAATTTATATGAAGTGAGAGAAAATCGGACAACTCACAAAACTACTGGACACCCCATGTGCCAGCAGTGACTTTGGCTGGGTTGTTCTGAACCATTCTTCCCTCAGGCTTATCAGTGGAATAGGCTAGCTCCCCAAAAAATATTCTATTTACACTTTAATCTTCCAGCACTTCAGAGAGCCTCTCAGCAGGTCTGGGGTGCTCCAGCAACTGCAGTCCATCAAATGCAGTGAAGAATGCAAAAAAATTGATAAGAAAAGCTGTGGATGAGATGCTGGGCTGGGAGTCAGGAGGGTTTGGTGCTGCTCCAGCACAGCCAGAGACCTGCCAGGGAGGGTGGGGGAGTTCTCCCCACCACCCCATGCTCCCCTCCCACTCTTTGCTTCATCCATTTAGGGCATGAAGCCTTTAGGGAAAGCAGCATGTGTGTGAGGCCAAAGGCAGCAGGGAGCATAAGACAGCTACACTCTCATATTGGGCTTTTAGGCATCAGTGAAACATCAACAAGAATATATTGACTTAGACAGCAGCACTCCCTCCTCTCCATCGCCACTCATGCATAGCAAGCACAACCCAAAACCTCAGCAGCACCTCCCCACCCAAAAGTCCCCCCAAGCTGCCCTGACCCCCCCAGGAGCTGCCTCTGGAAAAAGGGCTCTGTATCTGTGCCAGGAAGGTCAACAACTTCTGACACTTGTTCAAATAAAGGCTCAAATTCATTTGACTGCTGTGGTCTCTTAGGGCTTCCTGAAATTGTGTGGGTGGTGTGTGTGTGTGTGTGTGTGTGCCCATGGAAACACGATGGTGAAAGGTAACAGGCTTGCGTTGGGCATGAGGGTGTTCATCAGGGTATTCTCCCTTGAGGGGCTGCTGTGCTGCTGCAGCCTTTGGAGAGCAGGAGATTGAGCCTGAGGAATTTAGGAGATACCTCTATTCATTTCTGAAAGAGGAAAGGAATTAGGATGTGAAATGAAAGCTGAAGACAGGATTAGGGCAGAGAGAATTAAAGGGTAGGCATATTGAGTCAAGTGCCCCATTCCTAAAATCTTATCCAATATTTTTTAAACAAAGTTAATGAAAATTTTTCCAGCCATAATTCTTTTCTGATTTGTATTTTCTTCTCCCATGATTTGTAGCATGACCTTGTTATTTATGAGAAATGTGACAGCAAAGGGATATATGTGCATTAGGAGCACTGAAACTCAGACCTTTACAGGACTTTTCTCAAAGAACCTCAGAACATCTGTTTATTTTATCACATCCAATTACCATGGAGATGTGAACACCCTGTGTTATTCACAGGAAGATGACATAGCTATTCTTCTGCAAAACAGAAATTGCTTTTTAAGTATTTCCAATCATAAATCAAGAAAACACCCAAAAATCCATGTTCCACCCATGGCCCAAAATACCACACCCTATTCTGTCAATTTAAAATAAATGAGTGTGATAACCTTCAGCTCGATGTGATCATGATCTATTGATTTGTTCTTCTGGGAATAGACAAGGAAAATTGTCTAGAGAATGCAAGCTCCCCTATAGGAACTTCATTTTTCTGGTTTCCCTTCAAACCCCACTTTCCATTGCCTCAGAGTGAGTTATGCCCTATTTGCATTACCTAAATAAGGGGATGTCCCATCTTTATTTAAAGCCAAGAAACCCCAGCATCCCTCAGGATGTCACTGAGGTAAGGGATGATGTTGACTGAGGTACACCCGTGGTGGCTGCACACCCCCAGCATCTCAGGGAACACCAGCAGTGCTTTGGGGTGGCTCTGGGAGATTTGTGGGGGATGTGCTGCTCCTGGGTCCCTGGATCTATTTGGATAATTACAACTCAACTGTATTGGGAATTAATTCAATGCCTCCGGCTCTTCCAACATTACAAGGACAATTGCCAGGCACAAGGTTTTCCTTTGTAAAATGCAGCTTTAGTCTCATAATCCCAGCCTGATATTTCACCCTCCAGCTATTTCCCACATTTTTTTAATGATTAAAGTAGGCTTTCAATTAACATGTCTTATGAATCAAATACCACCTGCAGATACAAATATAAACATTAAAAAAAAGAAAGGTTGCTCAAAGGCTAGAGAAAAATCCCATACTTTGTCACTTCTTTAAATCCAACCAGCCTGATAGAGAGCAGATGCTCTTGCTGGTGCCTCTGGAGGAGGTGAGGTTGAGTTTTCTGTTTGTTCATCATTCAGCACAACTTCCATAAGCACCAGCACTGCTGAGTTCTGTGGTACTGTGGGACACAAAAGGGATCATCCTATAGATAAGTGACTGGTTTAATGCAAAAAGAATACAAGCATGCATGTTTATCCATTTAAAAATATTTTAATAAATAGTTTCTTATCTCAGGTTATTTTTCTGCAGGACTGTACACATTGCTGAGTGAGGGGGAATTCAACTCTCTTACACCTTTGCACTATTAGGAAAGCAGCCCTCAAAATCTGAAATGACTGGCCAATATTATCAGAATAAAACTACACGTTGCAGGAACTCCAGCTGATGTGAAATGAAGATGACTTATCTGGCTGCAGTTTCCACTGGGGAAACCACAGGTTTGCACAGCTTTAGCTCTGGCAGCCCCGGCCAGGGGCACGGCCAGCTGAGCTCATTAGGGCCCTCAGCAGCGCTGCAAAACAAGAATTGTGTAAGTCTGTGAGATAACTTGTCTGCTCTCCTGGGAGAGAGAGCAGCAAGGTTCCAGAGGGCTTCCAACCGGCAGTGTAATATTTTCTTGTGGAGTTCAGTCAGAGGCTCACAAATGTTTAGGGTTATATAGGCTGTTAAGTGGTCTGGAACACACAATTGTAAATGTTTGTGTGTCCTTTTGCAATCTTTTACAGATTAAAAAATTGTATAATGGGCTATGTTTACACTTGAAAAATTGTAGGTGGTCACTAAGTTAGAAGAGCTTTGCTTGGCTTAGTCCTGAGTTTAGCTCATCAAAACTTGGTCTTCTCAGCTCTCAAAGTTTTGTACCCACGTGGGCTTGGTGTCTGTGTGTCCCTGCCCTCCCTTGGCAGGAAAGTCAGGGTCTGGCAGGGCGCGGGGCAAGGAGGGGACAGCTGGCACATAATCTGGTCACACATCTCAGGCTCCCCAACACCCGCTGTGTGCACAGGGCAGTTTGCTGACTAACAGCCTCTTCAGGCCCAGCAGTCACAATTAGGATCAAATCAGGATCCTGCTGTGCTGAGGAGTGTGTTCTTCTGGAGAGCTGCAAATTTATAAATAATGAGGGCCAGGAGGATGGAGAGCACAAAACATATTAATGTTTTTAGGACATGTAACATTCATGGAGTGTTCTTTTCCCAAATTAACACTATCTCTCCTTCTTATGACTTTTTGCTGTGTGACTCATAGCTAGTCAGTCAGGTGACACAGCAGCAAAAATAAAAATCAGAGGGAGATCTGAGGGTGAGGAGTCCTGGTCTTTGGAGTGAAGTAGGGCAGGGGATCAAGACACTAAAGCCAGGAGAGAGGCAGAGGAAGGAGCTGCCACATCAGGGAGAAAAAGCCATATCTCTTTGGGAAAAGGACAGGGCAGGAGCAGGTACAGGGGGATGGTGACGAGAGAGGCACTGGTTTACAGAAACCCTGGCATATTGGGTTAACAGGTGCATGAATCAAAACACTTCTAAAGGTTTATTAAGAACGAAAGAAAAGACTGTTGGTTGAAAATAGGTATTTATCCCCATATCATCTTACCATCAAATTAAGAATTTAGCAATAAAGTAACAATATGCTTGTAACCAGGTCATAAAATCCACCCAGTTCCCTGCAAAGGCAGCTGTGGTAACTGAGCTGATTTTCCTTCCCATTTCTTAGAAGCAAATGAACGATTGTGGAAAATCCAGTGATCTGTGTAAGCTCTGCTTTGTGGCTGGCCCAGCTGAGCTGGACTTTTTATGGAGAATAATGTCCTGTGTGGGGAAGCTCTGCAGTGCCTCACTGCAGGCACAGCCAAACCACAGGGCACACCAGCCTTGCTCCTGCTGCTGCTGGGTTTGGAATTGGGACCCCAGTACCCTCCTAAAACACACCACTGGGCAACAGTCCTGGAGCCCTTCACCAAAGGCAGCCTGGTTTGTAGAAAGCAAACTATAAATATTTTATACCATTTATACCATTTTATACCATTTATACCATTTAAATATTTTATACCATTTTTTTAAATGGCTTGTTCTCCAGTTCAGCTTCTCTGCTGTTTTCCAGAGATGAGCATCCAGGATACTTCATTTAAAATGCTTGGAAGTGAGTAGCTGTCCCTTGGAGTTGTGATTAGTCCCTCTGGGAAGGATACCAAAGAGAAGCAGCACATCACAGCCTCCTTTCTAATATTGTTAAGTGCACATGGATCATCTGTAACACAGTCAGATGCTGTAAGGCCAGCTATTGATTAGAGAGAAGAAACAGATCTAAATGAGCAAAGGAAGAACAGTGATCCCTTTGAGCTGGCATTCAGTGATGGTCTTTCTTCAAACCAGACCTCTGCCACTCCAGGAAGCACCCAACCCTTCTCCTGTTTTCTGGGGCCAGTTACACCTACTGAAGCTCAAATATCTTTATCTCACAGCTGATAGCTTGACCACACAACCTGAGTGGATACAGAAAACTCCTAAGAATTCTGTGGTTTGGATTATAAAGCAGGAAAAAATGACAATTGCTCAGTCCCCTGTAACATTTTGAAACCTACTTTTTATATATTACTAAGCTATGTATGAGGCAATGATCAGTTCTGACTGAGAAAAGCTGGAATTTGTGTGTTCAGCTATTACTCGTGATATAGGAAGGAAAACATCTGCATCAATTCAGTCACCTCTGTGAGCAACAGTGTAGATCAGACACTGCAGAGCAGACAGAACTTGTATTAAAAATCTGATGATTAGGGCATAATCATGCAACATTTTTTAATCTTTTAGTACATTTAAAAATACGCCAAACAACTAACAAACAAAAAGCAAGTCTTTTACATCTGCCTACAGTGGTAACCAGTTAGGGCTAAACCCAGAAATACCTGGGGTTTTTGTACAACTTGGTTATATGGAACATCACTTTTCCTGTACATAGCAGTGCAGCACTTCAAAAACAAAGGTCTTTTATGGACAAGCTACAGGCCCTTCAAAATACTGCCCAACAGCTCTCCTGCCAAATGAGAAGGATTTTACACCATATAACATAGTGTAATACACCCAACACACCCTGTGACGCACCAAGTAACTCTGTGTCACTAACAAAGTTACTGGAAGTGATGCTAACAGAGGTAGTTTTCTTTAAAAGTGTTTTTTCACCCTGAATTATGTGGGTTGGCTTTTTTATCGGAGCTGAAGAGGGGGTCTGAGAAACCTCATTTGAATTCAGTCAATCCAGCACAAAGGAAAATTTTCTTTTTTAGAAGTGCTTGAATGTTTCCATTAAATTGCTTTTTTCTCTCCTAGAAACTTTACAACCATGCAAAGCACTCCAACACTGGATTTGCATACACCACCAGTCTCAATAAGAACAACAAAATTATCCACATTCATTGCATAAGCACTGAAATGCTCTGTAGGGCCATGATGAGCCCGTACACAGTAAGTGCCAACCAGGTCCTTTGATCTGAACCTACACATCTCACACTTGGAGAAAGCAGGATTGAAGCTGCAGTCTGCTTTTCAGTGATAACTGACAGAATTCCAGAACTCTCCCATCCAAGAAACAAAGGGTATTTCTGCAGCTTGGCTTTGTCCCTGCTGGGGTCTGGGGCAGATGTCCCCTCTGCACTCCTGCACGCTGATCACCTCCACTCCCCTCTGACGTCTGCAGCCTGGGCTGTTCCTCCTCTCCCATGGTGATGAGCCAGAAGGTGACTTCACCTGCTGCACTGTGTTATGATTTTCTTCATTCAGTGCTGTGCTGGAGAGATACAGTTTGTGACAGGGCCAGTGTGTTCCTTAGGGCTGTACAAGCCTACAGGATGTACACTAGAAAAATGTACATAATAAAACACCCTGAACAAATCCTGACCTCCACAAGCATCACCTCAGCAAATACTTAAATGAAAACTGTGTAAGCTGAGAAAAACACAGGTATGTTTTGAATCTCTTCAGGCAAAGCTCCAGCTCTTCTATTCTATCAAACAAGACTCACAGGATCTGGGCTCTGTAGGGATATTGGCCACAGAATCCTCTCTTATAAAGGAAAACCTTTTCCCTCTGGCTGGACCCTACTAAACCCACACATCTATAGTAAAAGGTCTAAATACATTTTCAGCTTGCCCTTGTTCAGATCCACTTGGGAGCACCTCAGATTCACCATTTCTTTAAGTTAAACATTTAAGCATCTGAAAGCTGCAGACATCAAAGGTCAGTTGTGGATTCTTATCAGCTTTACCAGAGTTTTCCACGGGAATCTCCCATTAGGGTACTGTGTCTCCACCAAACAGGGTGGAGTTGCTCTGATTTCTAATGCTCTCCCTAGCCCCATCTATATCTAATAGCAGGACACTGAGGGAGTTCCTGCCTGTCCTGGCCAGGAGCCAGAGAACTGAACCTCTGACAACCCACCAGGGCACCAGAGCTGATGTACAGCTCTGCTAAATTAGGAAGGACACAGCCTTTAACCTGTTCATCCATCAGTAAGGACCAAAGAACTCTGTTCTGGGCCAAAATTAAGTGAAACATCACTTTATTTTCTAGGCATGCACAAGTTGTCACTTGGGCTAGAAAACAGCACCAAATGGCATGCAAGGGACACATTTAAGCACTACACCATGTGAACCACCACCAAGAGGGTCAAATGGCAGGGCTTCCCAAATCAGAGAAAAACCTGTATCACTTGGCCTTTCAGACTGAAGTGCTTCTGTTCCTGAATGAAGGTCTGTGACTTGTCTCTGAGAAATTCTATTTATTTTTTTTAAAGCCAGGACTGAGAAACAAAGCTAAAATCATTCACGCCACTAAGCAAAACCAGATTGTCCCAGTTCCACCTCCATGCTAGTGTTTATTCACAACTTGGGTTCTTCTGCTGGGAGGCACAAAACACATCACACAAAGGAAGGACTTTGTCCTGGACCCTGGTCCAGCCCCTGATAACATCACCCCAGCTATGAGAAGATGGAAGGGAGATTGAGGTTTTAGGTTCTGTTTACAGAACTGGGCAGGAACCTGCACATCCACATCCCTTCTCCAATTAATAGCATGTTCCCTGCTGTACTGAAATTAAATAATAAAGAACTGACCAGCCTGCTGGAGACATCTCTACTAACGTGATCCATCTGCACTCCCACAATGGGTGGTTCCTCCCACGTCACCACTGTGAAGGTTACTGGCAGGACACCCAGTCTACTTCAGGACTTGTTCCCAGAGCTTTCCTATCATCCTGTCCTGAAGGGAATTTTACTTACACGCTCTGATATTTCTGCAAGCACCACCCTTCTGAAGCAGCATGTTGCAATTACACATCAGAATTTGGCCAAGTTTGACCAGCAATTTCATATCAGTTACTACTTGTACATTCACTTAAGAACAAATAAGTCACTGCTAGCAAACCCCCTTATTCTCTACTTCAAATGTGTCTTTCATAGGATGGTTTACTATAGTTTGGTTTTTTTTATGCAAGCTTTATAAAAAATAACTTTACAAAAAATACAATGTCATTGAGGAGCCATTTTTGCTATTAACAGTTACCATGTGATTTACCAGCTACTGGGATACAAAATTAATATTCACTTTTCTGGAAAAGCTGGGGTTTGGCTCAACGACAGCTCTGGAAAGTAGGAGGACTGCAGTGGTAATTCATCTTCTAGATTTTCCAGATGAAAATGAATGAGGTTTTACTAGTAAAAGTTTAATGAAACAAAAGGTTATATTGCCACATAAGGTAATAAGCACCTGCCTGAGACAGGTTGGCACTGAAAAACAGATGACACAGTGACTAGAGTGTATTGGGAACCAATTTAAACTGCTCAGAAGTTCTGGAAGATCTCGAATTCTGGCCAGCTCCTTGGAAAATTGTTAATTTTTCTAAATTTAAGTTGGGAACAGAATCCCAGGTGACATCCCAGCATGCTGCTGCAGAAGAAGAGTTCTGGTTTGTCAAAATCAAGACACAAAAGCTCAAACACAATTTAATTACAATAGGCTTATAGTTCAATCCTGAGAAAACTTAATCAGTTCAAAACAAGTGGAGCCAAGTTGAATCACATATTCCTGTGACAGTATCCATATCCTAGAGTCTTTCCTAGGGCATTTCTGCTCTCCCTGCTATAAATGGATATACACAGATATAAGAGATTAGGCATATAATATTTTTACACGAGCAGCTACACCTGGAAACACAGGCCACATAAGAGGGCTCAGCCTCCTGGCACTCCTCAGCTGGGCTCTGGCCCAGGCTGGACAAGGAAACAACTCAGTGGTCATCCCAGTGGCCAAACTGCAGGTGTTGTTGTCCACATGTGGGCGTTTGTAAGGGCAGTCTGAAAGCAATTATAAACCCAGTCAAACAAGAAACCTGAGGTTAGATTGTCTTGATTTCATTTAAGACATATGATTGAAGCTCCGCTTTTTAGGCCATAGTAGACGGTCATAACATGTCAGTTAATTATATAAGCCCAGTTATTAAAAAACAAACACATTTTCACTTTTATCAGAGCTGAAATATTTCCAAAGCCAGCAGTAAACAAAGTGTCTGTATTAAATAAATCTCAGGATGAATGTATTATTGACATATGGATTAACTGGGCTGGATATTTCAAAACCACGTCTGTGCCTCTGCCTGTGCAGACACTCTCACCAGGCCAACAAAAAGTATTGTCTTATCACAAACCCTGCAGGAATATTTGTCTAAAAATGCTTCCATTGCTCCTGTTGCCACTCAGCTTGCAGGGGAGAGGGATCTGTATATTTTGTCTGCTAGCTGGAGGGTGGACTCAGCGCTGCCCGTCTGACACGCTGCCCTGGCTACCTCCACACCTCTCAGGAGGATTTTGGGCTGGAACAGTGTGTTTCCCTTCAGCAGCCCTGGTGGCTGATGCAACCAGTTTAATTCAGTTTTAGTTCAGGTCCACAGAGTCTGCCTGAGCTCGCTGCTGTTCCCAGCCCCGGTGCTCTGCTGGCTCAGCATTACCTGTGCACTTCCACAGGGAAATGATCCAGGAAGGATTGCAGTCAAGCCAAGACAAGCTCTCTCGGTTACACGGCAAAGGAACTCATGGAAGGGAAGTGTCTGTAGAAATGTCAGGGGCTTGAGCTTTAGTGGAAAAACTGAAAATCTTGGAAGCAAGCCAGGTGCTCATCCTGCTCAGAAGCAGCCTTGCCACCCCTTCCCTTTCTAGAAAATCAGATGAAGCTTTTCGAAGCTTAATTCTTAAAAAAAAACCCCAAAAGTGATGAAATGAACATGTGCTACCACCTGCTGTCCATTATTTGGTAGAGCAGGGTCCCCAGCAGGGCCTGGCATCCACAGTCTCCCCACAGCCTCACGTCCCACTCTGGCCCCAGGACACTGAGAGCAGCTTCAGTCCATGTAGGACCAGTCTTGGGGAGCTCAGGGGCACCAGTCACCCAGGAAAGAAGGCATTTTGTTGAATTTGCCTGAACAAACAACAGCATCGAGGAGAGAATTAGGAAATGAGGTTAAAGAGAATGTCAGAAAAGTGCCCAGGCTGGTGCAGTTTCTTGTGGTGTCAGATCCATGGACAGACATGGAGGTATCAAGATGGACAATACAGCATTGGCAGCTCCAGACATCCACGTCCTGGGTGCTCTCCTGGGGCCCCTCATCACCCACTGGCACATCCCTGTCAGGCAGCTGCTGTCACAAACAGCCGTTAAGGCAAATGATTCGCCAAATAAATATGGGTTTAAATAGACCAATTTCTGTACAGGTCACTTCACTTCCACACGTCCCCACCAGGGACTGGCAACTCGGATCTGAAGCAATAAATCACCTCGGGCTGGCAAGAATAACGGCCCAGAGCTCACGAACACAAAGAATGCATTTAATCCTTTTCTGTTGCTGTGGTGAGCAAACAGAGCGTGCCCGGTGCATTAGGCAGCTCTCTGTGTTAATGTATTACCTATAATTATTTGTAGAACAAAATGGAGACCAGTGGAGTCAGTCCAGGTACTCACCATTCACTGTAGCCAAAGGGCCCCCAGGAATCATCATCTTCCCAAAGTCTTGACGAAGAAAGAATTAAGGGAGTAAAAGGGTTTGGTTCTAATTGTTGTAAAAAGAACAACATATTTCCTGAACCCAAGTTAACACATAAGATCTTACAAGAAAAAAAAAAGGAAAAAAACTTCTGGATACATCAAAAATCTTACTTTATCCTTCTCAAGCTGTGCAGAGGTGTCTCTTTTTGCAAGGGCCCTGGACATCAACATTACCCATCTCAAATTCTTTTTGCAACATGTCACTGGTCCATGGTGTCTCCCATCCAAAACCCTCAAAACACCTCTACAACTAATTAACAAAGCACATTGTTTCACAACGATTAAACAAAGGAATCCCTCACATACAATGTTACATAGCTGAGCAGCAGACTTTGAGCAGCAGCTCAGTGCAGAACACATTACAGACATGTCCTGAACAGCCAAAGCGCTCAGCTGTGCTGGCAGAGACCACCCGTCAAACAATTCTGAATAAAAAATTGGGAAGAAGTTGCCTTTTCCAAGAACATGTGTCAAAAATAAAGTATGGTTAAATTTAATTAATAAATGACTCAGATATAATACTCTGATCAACTGCAACAGAAGGTTGGATTGCAGCAGATATTTCATCAGTAATTCCCCTGGACTTCCCCAGCCTGTTGCAGTTTGCTCTGAAAGGAACCCTCACCAGGTTGGTTTGGAAGGGATCATTTCCATAAGCAAGTTTACCCCATTTTTATCTGAAACCATTTCTGTACAGCCAGCGTGCTGGAGCAATGAAATAAAAAGGCCAATACAGCATCAGTAAAAGTAGAAAGGCAAAAGGTAATCAGAAAAAAAACCAAAAAAGGCAAATAAGTTAATCGAGGCTTTACAAACATGTCAAGGGTTTTTCTCTTACTTTCCATCTGCCATGAAGACAAGAAAGAAACATTCTCTGGTGAAATAAAAATGAGCAAAGGAAGAAAACAACATGTGTGTTAAACCCATTTTTCCAATGCCTCAGTGGCATTTCTCTGCCACAGCACTCCACATCTCTCTCTAGGCTCGAGCCAGCGAGCGGATGCTGGGTTACTTCACTCTCATAGCATGAACTCGTACTCCTTGCTATTCTCAATCTGTCACATTCAACAATCACATGCAAAAATGACTCAGGCTGCCAGTTGTCTCTGTGTTGTGCTCGTTGAGCATTTGCCAGTTCCTCAGGAGTAGGCTTGATATTGAAAGCCACACTTTGGGAAACGTGATTTAGCCTGAGCCTGCTGCATTAGGCTCAAACATTCTGTTTTTCTGTCTGACAATTTTTTTTTTCCTTTTTTTAATCTTGCAGACCAATAGTTCTGGACGCAGAGGAAACAACAGCAGGTCAGATCAGTGGCTTGTTCAACTTGGCATTTTGTTCCTCCTGGAGGCATTTATTCAAAGTTCCTAATATTTTAGAAGGAATGGAAAAGCTCTTATTGTACCACACCAATCATCAGCTGTAAACATTGGACAAATTTTCTTCCTGTCACCTGCAGTGATCACCTGGGAAGCAAGAAGTGATTTTCAGCCTTTTTTTTTTTTGAGCAGAAGCTGTTCTGGGGTGCAGCCTTTTAGCCTGCATGGCTGCAGACACTGAGTCACCTTCCACCCTGTGTTCCCTCAGCTCAGTGAGGTCTCCCAGTGCTTGGAAACAAAAATCTTCCAGTTTCATCACATCAGCCCCAATGCCTGCCTTCAAAGCCTTCAAAAAAAAAAAAAAAAAGAAGTAGAGCCCTAAGGTGCTACAGCCTCCTCTGAGCATCCTGTGGTGAGCAGCTCACACACACAGCTGTGCCCACACTGCTTTGGGTGATCCTACTCCAGCGTGTCCCAAGGCAATGCATCTGGCCCTACAGGCGGGGAGCAACCTAATGTGTAGCTCCATGAGAGGCTGAAAAGTTTTCATATTTAATTATTTTGGCTGTTCTGGTGTTTGACCCAATACTATGTTGTCCCCTCTTTCTGCATACCTGATGTCCTAAGGAAAGTATTTTGTCCATTCAAATAATATAGAATTTAGCCACCAGCGAAATTTATTCAGTCATTTTGTCGTTTTTTTGCATCCACCAATGAAAAAAACCCCAAGAATAGTAGGCCTATAATAGCCTCAAGATTAAAGTGTACTTTATAAATTCTCTGGAGGGCCTTTTCCCAGCCAGAGACTGCCCTTAGCCAAAATTATTCCGATAAATAATAATAATTTCCTATACAAAACATTCAGCAATGAGGGCATTCAACATCTTGGAAATGCGAAAGACGTTGCCTAAAGAAGACTATGTATAATTTAATTAGAAATTTTGTGAAGTTGCTCACTGTTAAATAAGCAAAAGTTGGGCCTAGGATTTGACACAGTAAACAATAATATTAAGAGATTGATTCTAAAATCCTCGTGCAACCATTTTATTGTTATTCAAAGTAATTAATCTGACTTGCTAATTTACAAAAGGTAAACAATAAATCACTCATTCTGTCCCTCAAATATCAAAAGTAAGATCATGGGGATAATAAACAAAGTTTGCTACATTTCCTAATAATGCAGTAAATGAACTTTTTCTTCAGGAAGCCTCTCCAGCGTCCCCCAATTACACAGATAGCTGTCTGAAAGCATACGGTTTGTGTAAAGCCTGTGTGTACCATATGCACGTATCACTTCACTTGCCACTGAAACAGTTGTGTCATGGGTGGAATGTGGCAACTCTACCCACACACAGTAATGTGATACAACAGATGAAGATAGTGGAAAGCCGTGAAACTGTATGGAGAAATTTAAGTAGATTGAGTCCATCTCTACTTCAATGGGAATTAGATCAGGCCCCAAATGAGAATTTATGCATGACAGCTGGATTAACATATATATTTCCTGAAAGACAGTACCTTTATAAACTGAAGAGTTCCATAGTGTCACAGTGGAGCATTAGTTCATTTTTTATTAAGAGAGAAACCATCATTTTGTAATTCACGGTAATTTCCTCCAGGACATAGGTCTCCTTAGTTATCTCTTTTGATTCCTGATCTACTTAATTTGCAAGGGATGAGACTGCAGCAGGGACAGCTTAGTATATATTTGAGTTATAGTCCTCATATATTCTGGTTCATGAGCAGGAAGAAGTGCAAGCACGAGAGACCCAATTAAATTAAAAGTCCCGTGCTCTTCCATTTCAGCGAACGGTCAGGCAACAAATGATTACAGTATTATTGCATTTTCTTACACAAGAAAAACTGCCTGCCCTCGTTTTTTAAAAAACCCCATGCCCAGTGGGCAGTGCCCTGCCTGCCTGATCCACGGTGTGAAATCCTGGCACTCTGGAAAGCTGGAGCTTCCCACCCGTCGCATGAAACTCCATCAGACATGCAGTGCCACGGCAGGGGGAAGCTTTACAATGCGGGAGCACAGATGGGATCAGCTTGCAAGTAAATATGTTTCTGTTGCTAGAGAAAAGCATAGAAAGTGACGATGAATAAAGATTAAAAATAAGATGCTGACAGAGGAAGAGGAAAAAGCCACCAAAATGGGTGCAAAGGGAAGAGGATATGGTAGAAAACACCAAAGATCTGGATGGGTAGTTTGAACACTGGCTTTCCTTCCATTAAAGAGAATCCTTCCATCTTACATCAATAACACTATTATTTGGCATTTAACCTCTCAGTTACGACTCCATAACTGGGCATTCAGGTATTTCATAGCAATTTGCTCTATTCAGTCACATACATAAAAGCTTTTGCCGTGAAAGGCAAAGCCTTGTGCTCTTTTTGCAGAGCTTTGAATGGAACCAGGAGCTCTGCCCATGTAAAGAATGCAGGCAGCCATTAACATTTTCTTTCATATTATTAACTTAGTTCTAATATGAAAAGATGGATATTGTCTCAGAGAAAGGTGACCAAGAGTTGGAGAGCTGATTCTAGGAACAAAAACATACAAGAATCAGCCTGTGTCTAAAAAATGACAATGAGGTAAACAACATCACGCTTCTCAAAAGCCTTCAGATTTTAATATTTGATTAGGACAAATAAGAATTGTGGCATTCTTAGATCTGCTACTTCACTGCTACAGTATAGCACAAATGTACACACTGGTAAGTATTAACGACTCAATGCTCTACAGACCTGCATGCTTGAGATAGAGAACAAGATTCAATGCACATTTTAAACTGCAATCCTGACAGTTTATCAAATATCTAAATAATTCTGAGAGTCATCTAAACATAGTACACAAGCATCTCAGGTGGTGGCAGAGTTATATAGTAGTATCCATAACTGGCAAAAAGGAGTTAGAAACTCTTCTCTCACTGTGGAAGTCTTCCTACTAAAACACAGATATTTCTAGAAAGAAAGCTTTTGATCATATTCAGTTTCTTTCAAAGTACTTATTCCACTTTTGTCTAACAATGCATATTAAAGTAATTCTAAGGCTGCAAAGCCCTTACCTACAAATTGTGCCATCCCAGGATTAAAATTCCTGAATTCATCTCTGTTGTGGATATGCATAAGGGGAAATTTCAATTACCTTTTTACATACAGGTCTTCTGGAAACCACTGAACTCCATTCCATGCAGAGAAAAGCAGGAATATTAATTGCCTCAATGCTTTTTGTATGGGGCTTTCACTGTAGTTTTAATGCTCAATAAACATCAAAGATTTATCTTTACCATCCAGCTGTGAAAGAAGATGCTCTTATATTCACTCGGTAGATGGAGAACAGGCCATAAAACTTAAGGCTGAAATCATTAAAAATGCAATGATTTCAGAAGCACAATATGAGTGCTCTAAGTCCTCATTTTTCAGATTACCTGTCATTTTAGGCATATGCCATGTTCAGAGCAGCTATCCCATTGATATCACCATCCTGCAGTTCAGATCCCTGTATCTATACCCACACAGACTGAAAATACAGACCATAATTAGGCTCTGCCCTCCTATTTGGGATCCCTCTCCATCTCCCAGTTACTCCTTTTCTCCTCATTATCTCCCCTGCTTTACCATAACTGTGCTCTCCTCCCCAGTTCCTTTCCTGCCTCCAGTTATGTTGCTTTTGTCACATTTCCTGGGCACAGAAAGTGAGGGAGTGGGTAGGACTGAACCTCTCTTTGGTCACCTCTTCTGTAACCCTAACACAAGCGATGCCACAAGCCACGACCCCTCTGTGCCTGCTCTCCTTCAGGATGGGCTGGTGCATGAGCCATGCAGGATGAAGGACATCCTTTATTTGAAAGAGCTTAGAAGTAAAAAAAGCCTCTGCTGTTCAA
This sequence comes from Anomalospiza imberbis, assembly GCF_031753505.1. Taxonomy (NCBI): domain Eukaryota; kingdom Metazoa; phylum Chordata; class Aves; order Passeriformes; family Viduidae; genus Anomalospiza; species Anomalospiza imberbis. The sequence continues at coordinate 11,350,185 of NC_089695.1, forward strand.
CTCTATATAGATACTTCAAGAGTATATCGTCACCAAATTTAGCAATTTAAATAAAGCAAAAAAGTACCATTGCTCCGCCACAGAGACAACTCTCCACCACAAGTTTCACATCCCTCTGTCAGCGCACAGAGGCACCAGGACCTCGAACCAGCTGTAAGCGCTGGTCAAATGGACCCAGTGGCCTCCCTGGGGCCTCCCAGGCACACTCCCAGCTCCAGCCTCGGACGTGTGCATTCAGAGAGGAGATGGTGGGGGGTACTGAGATTTTTTAAACCGCTCACAGCAAATACTTCTATCTCCAAGTGTAAGGTGAGAAATGTTGTAGGACATTCACCTTCTTAGTGTGAGACAGGCAATTGTGTGGGATGGGAGTTTTAGCCCAGCTGAAAGCTTATTTCACAGCACAAAAAGGCGTTTTTGGTTTAGAGTTAATGAGTGGAAACTTACACTCAGAGTACAGTACATCTAATGTTGTGTTTTAAACAGTGGCCAATTTCTGCTTAACCTGGTTGTCTTTCACAGCACTACTGTTCCAAACTCAGGACAACAGCACTCTGTGTGACTTGGCGGCTCCTGAGATGCATGGAACTGTCATGGGCAGGTAAAAGATTAATGGGAAGGGCTCTCTCTTGATTGATGAATCTGTGACCTTGAGCAACCAGAGCACTTGCACCAAGTATATCTGCCATGTGAGACAGACAAAATGAAAGAGGCTCATGTTACACTCTCAGATCTCATTAAGCACCCAGACCAGAAACACCGATACTGGCACTGGCCATCTGCTCTGCTGTTTGCCTGGTTACAGGTCTGATAACACTTTCAGGGAGCAAAAGTTAATCAGACGTACAGATGAGCAATAGCACTGCTGCACAGGAAATTCAGTGGAACATAACAGTTTCTAAAAAAAACCCCACATACCTGTTTTTACTCCATTCTGCTCTTTCAAACCACACAAGCTGACGGTTAAAAAAAATGTTGACATAAAAGGCTGTAACTTTAGGCTCTTCAAATATTGCTGGTTTTTTTATAAATAACGTGTAAAATTATAATAAAGTTCATTAACTTGAAATCTGCCAAATTGCTATGCTCTCCTGTTAATCTATATAGAATTATTTTTAATTGCTTTTAAATTATTTTCCCTAATGTTCTCATCTGCTTATCTCAGAATTACAGTATTTTCTGCCATTGGCTCTCCACTTGCAGTTTTGCAGGCCTTTGTCAGTAGACCTTTCCATCTTTAATGTACTATTACCCCAGCATCCATCCCTGAGGAATGAAGGTTCCCTGCAAGCATTTTTCAAGAGACTTCTGATCAACTGAATTTTCTTTGCTGAGCAGCAATTCCTGGAAAATCCTGCAACGTATTCAAAGACTTTCCTACTGCTTTTGGAGAATTTGCTCTGGGCAAAATGATATAGTCTATTGAGGCCATATCTGACCCAGAAAGTATTAACCGAAGAATGTGCAGGACAGCTGCTTATCGGAAAGAAAAGACAGGCAGTGCAGGAGAATGACATGTAGAGCTACTCGAGTCAGTTCTGAATGACTGTCAGCTCTCCAGAGCCAGCCAACACGGGGAAGCAGATACGGCATTCTGCCAGAGCCCGTGCGCATCCGTAATGGAGCAGGCTCGGATATCTTAGCGCAGGACTGCACCATGTGGAGAGGAGATAGTTTATCATCCAAGAGCATTTCAGATATATGATATGATAAGGCTGAACAGAAATCTGAAGTATAGCAGGATTATTTCCAACCAAGTGTCAACCTTTCCGTGGAGGATGTTCTGTGAGCAGGTTAGGTCAGCAGCATGCCAGTGTCATGCTTTCCAAAGCACTGGCCTCCACAGATGGGGGTGGTGTTCCTCAGAAGCTGGACCTGGTACCATCCTCTTTCACATTGAGTTTAAAGAGAATGTTTTGCTACACAACAGTGTGAGTGCCATTTATTTCCAGCTACATATCCAGTTATACCTAAATGGAGGCCTCAATTCCTATTCAGCTTTCCCAGATCATAAACAGGGTTCTGGGACACTTCTGGGTATCTGGGACAGTGTCTTTGTCTTCACTATTCCTTTGGATGAAGTGATGTGTACCAAGTGCTCATTTGCTGCAGCATCATCAATGCTTCAGCATTTTAACTCTCTGAAAAACTGACAAAATCCTTAATTTGGAAGTCATTATTTAGGCGTTTTGCTAGTATTACACCATGGATGGCACTTCCCCACCATGATTTCACTTGGCATCCCTCATCATAAAGACTTGTTGTGCAGGGACAGTAATAATAACACTTAATGAGAACGGACTTTATTTTTCTAAATATCTTGGTTTGCATCCAATAATCAGTTCATGAGAAAATTACATGAGCCGCAACCTGAGTTTCAAAAAGGTGCTGCTGGCGATTCTGGGGGACATTTCACAGTAAACATTGTTCCTGAGTGTGTCACAGTGAAGGATCCGAGGTAATGGTTTCCCATTAAAGACACAAACATCGAAACGTGTTGTCTTTCCTAAAAAGCGTTTGGCCTATCACCCGCACCCTGTCTGAGCTCATCCACTTCAAGGCTGAGTTCCCTACTTGGGCTTTTGCAGGAGAATTTAAAAGTTCTTTTCCAAACAACTGATTATTCCCATTCGCCTTCCTTGGGTTCTTGCTAGGAACCCCTTCCCTGCCATACAGCACTTGCACGGATTTCGAGCCTTACCCCGCAGCCCACTCATTACTTTCACCCACTTTTCCCCCCGCCGCGTTCCTGCGGCCGTACCCCGAAACACGCTCCAAACTCCTCCCTCCGCATCCCCCCGCGGCCCCCCGGGCCTGCCGCCCCCTCCCCGGCCTCCCTCCGCGGAGCGTGCGCGCAGTGCGGGCGGCCTGGGCAGGTGGGGCGGAGAGCGGAGCGGAGAGGAGGAGGAGGAGGAGGAGGAGGAGGAGAGGAAGGAGGAGGAGGAGGAGGCGGAGGAGGGGGGCCGGCCCGCCCGCAGCCGCCGCCGCCGCCAGCGCCGCCATGATGCTTGTTTGCTTTCAATGAGTGTGAGGAGGAGGCGGGGGGGAGCCGCTCTCCCGTCCGGCCCGCGGCAGGAAACAAAGAGCCAGGCAGGCGGCGGAGCGAGGGCGGCGGGGGGACGGGGATGCTGCAGCCACAGGTAGGGGCGGCCCCGGCGCCCGGCCCGGAGCGGGGGGCTCTGCCCGGGGGGGGGGCAGCGCTGCGGGAGGAGTGCGCTGAGGGGGGGGACCGGCGGTAGCACGGCGAGGGGGGACCCCCGGGCTCGGCGGGGAGAAGCCCCCGCGCCGCGTCGTTTGGGGGTGTCAGGGGGGGCCGAGGCCCCTCTGGGCGTGGGGGGGTCCGGGGGGGGTGTGCTGGGCCTGGGCAGTCGCTGCTGCGAGGACGCCCGGAGGAGGCTCCGCGGCCGGGGAGGCGGCGAGGAACGGCGGCTTTCGAGGCGGGGGCGGCGGGGAGGGGGCTCCGCAGCCCCGGGCCGAGCCCCGCGAGCGCCCACCGCCGAGCGGGAGGCAGGGAAGGAGGCTGGGAGGGAGCCGGGCCGGGCGGCGCCGCGCAGGAGCCCGGCTCTGTTTGCATCGGAGAGGCAATTAAGAGGAATTAGTATAATGGCACCTGGAAGCCTGAAGTTGGTTTTTTTTTGTTGTTGTTGTTGTTGTTATTATTGGTGTTGGTAGGTTTTGTTGGTTTTGTTGCTTTTTTTTTTTTTCCCCCCACCGTGCAATTGAGTTTAAAATAATTAAACAAAAGGCCGAGGGAAATGACATCAATCGGGGGAACTGCCCGTCCACCCTCCACGCACGGCGCCCCGCGCCGCTGCCTCCCCGGAGGCCGAGCCGCCTGGCTGGCCGCGCGGCGAGGGGCGGCAGCGCTGCCTGTCAGCGGAGCGCTTCGCCTGCTCCGGAAGGAGCCGCGGCAGCCGCCCGCCCTCCCGTCCCTCCCCGCCCCGCCGGCAGCGGGAGCCGCGGCCGCGCTGGCGCCGGGGCCGGAGCGCCGCTCGCTCGTTCCGGCGGAGGGAGCGGCGGGGCGGGCGGGGGCCCTGAGTGGCAGCGGCGGCGGCCAATGCGGGGCCGCGGGGGCTGTGAGTGACAGCGGCGGCGGCCAATGGGGAGGCGCGGGGGGCGGGCGCGCGAGGCCGCGGGACGGGCGCATGCAGGGATAAACAGAGGGAATTGGGGCGGGCGGCGGCGCCCGGGCCGGGAGCGGCCCGGCCCCGGCCGTTGTTCCGTAACCGGGCGGGGTCCGAGCGGGGTCACTGCCTCTATTAAGGCATGGGGAATGAGCGCCTGGGCTGCCTGCGGAACCGCATCGTGCGGGGGAGCGGGCGGTGGGCAGCTCCCGCAACCCCCGGCCCGTCTTGGGGCTCACAGGACAGCCTTTCCTCCTCCAGAATTTTATGGAGAGCGATAAGCCTGGGATCAGACAAGGCTTTAGAAAAGGAGATATCTAATGCACTTGTCTGTGTCTTGGTATCTATGGTGAACACGTATTTTCTAAGCATTTTCTCCACAAACATTAAAAATTCATATGAAGCCTACTAGGTTGTAGTCCTAGGTTGGACTCGATGATCTTAGAGGTCTTCTCCATCCTGATTCTGTACTGCTTTGCTTTGTGTCATGTAAGAACTATATTCAAAACAAATGCAGTAAGCTAAAGATTTTGTTGAGGTTTTTTTTTTCTGTTTTGTTTTGGGTTTTTTTGTTTGTTTGTTTTTTAATACAGCCATCTGTATTTCCACAAACGCATAGAAAATTCTATCACTGAAAATAAGACTTCATGGATGGGTATTTCCTTTGTAACTAGAGTTGCAGATTGCCTGTTTTTTCATTTGCTTTCTGGGGCTTATTTTCATAATCTAGATTTCGGCACAGTGTGTAACTAATTCAAAATCCAAGGGATTAAGAAATACCTGTGGTATTTGTCTGGCTTAAATACAAAGATGTGCAAGTGTTGACTGGTAATTGTATTGTATCTCGCATTTCTTTTCATTCTAGAGCAGGTCTCGTAATTGGGAATTTATCAACATTTCCACTGGGGTAATTTTACAGGATTATCCGCCCTCTGTTCTTCCTGCTGGTTCATCTGGACTCTGTGGAGTTTGCTGCTAGCAATGAAGCCTTCTGTGGGGGTTTATTCATGCTATTACTGAAATGGAGCCCTTCGCATTTGGATTAACTCTTTGTTCACTTTTCACCTGAATTGCTTGGATCAGCCCATGTTTAAAAAGGATCCTACCATGCATCTCTTTTCTATTTGCATTCTGAAGTTGAACTCCGAATACAGTCTCATGTTCAGGCTGTTTAGTGTGCTTGAATTTTAGAGGAAGAATTGAAATATAAAGATAGATGAAACTGTAATACTGCAGGGGCAGGAAAATGCATTTGACATTTTATACATGAAGACTTGAAAACATGTTATGAAGGGTCACAAATTGAATGAGCATGGTACCTTTTCAAGATAGGGCTGTACTAGATATTAGGAAGACATTCTTTTAACCAAGTGCAATGTTTGTGGTGGAAACCGCTGTCTTCAAAATGGTTCCAAGACTGAGCAAATTAAAAATTCTTTCCCAACATATGAACAAAAGAATCCATATTTGAAAATGTGGCTGTATAAACAAAAATGGTTGTGTTACTCTGTTACCAAAAAACTTAAATATTAGTGTTCGTAGCACACTGTGCCGTGCTGTTTGGCTCACCACTGTGCCAGGAGTCCATGTGGTGAACCAGAATTCTTCCATCCACTTGTGCAGTCGCTGTTGCAGAGGCCCTGGTTCTGTTTGCTAACAGACTGTTGAATTTTAAATTATTATTATATTTTTTTGTCACGTCCTTTTGGCTGTACACTTGTGTATGTGCAGTCTGAGCATTATATCCCAGTCTCAAACGGCCACATTACGCAAAGATGCTACACAGAAATCTTTAGGAATGAGGATGCCTTTCAGCCTTCAGAATTGAAGGGATGTACAAGAATTGACACTTATTTCTATAGGGGTTTTATTTTCAGGAAATATATGTAGTATTGAAAGATTAAATTTGTGTACATTGGGCTTTAAAAAGCTGCCAGTGATCTTAAAACACCACAAGAATATTCTCCACAGATCCATCCACCAGATTTTAGTTCTCGTTGCATGATGCAGAGGTTGAGCCATGCCCAGTTGCATACGAAGTATCTGGGGATTTCAATCCATATATTGAGGTTTTACACTACTTCCCATGTCAAAACACTGACATTACTGATTCCAGTCTAAATTTAGCCTTCTCCATGGTGTAATTTTGAAAGCTTTATGCATAAATTGCTCAAGCTGAGTCACTGCAGGGTTTCATCTGTTTTGTTCCTTCTGAAGTGTTGGTGCTTCACACTTGGAAGTGTGATTATTGTACAATGGCCTGCAAGATTATTAGCATTGTGTTAAGTGACATAATTTATGTTCTTACATTGAAATTGGGCTGTACAAGTCCACTCAACAAGGGAGTCTTGGCATAAGCTTGGGGACCTGCACTCTCAGTTTCTACATGGAGCAATTTCTGCAGCTGACATCTTTAAGAGTTTACAAATGCTTAGGCAGGTCCCAAAGAAAAAGCTGTTTAAATGCTTAACATGTACTTTTAGCTGCTAATTGTGCTTCCAAGATGGTGCTTGTTTAAAAAAAAAGATTGGCAACAACTCAGTTTTTCCTTTTGTAAGACTGCAACGTGAATCCTTTCGTTAATGCCTTGGAGGTCTTTTTTCTAGTGTATGAATCAAGGAGGGACTAGGAGCAGTAAATATATACAGTTGTTTATTTTAGAACTAAAATACTTGCTGTTAGGATTCCAATTTATGCTACAATGGAGATCTGCAGGAAGAGATTGATTTGACTTTAGATTTTTTTAGACTGGGAATGCTGTTAGTTGTTCTATGGAGGCTGCCAACTCAACACTGTGATCACAGCCTGGATATTTGGATGGCTCTCTTGTGCATCTTAGTTCATGTTCCTGGTATGCAGCCTTTATTCTGCAAGTGAAGGGGCTCCCTACCTGAAGACCTTCCTAAAGTTTTTGTTCCATTTCATAATGCCAGTATCTCCAAAGCATCCTTTGAGCTTCCCCCTTTCCTTAGCAAGGCAGCAGTTTCAGTTGGAAGACTGGGGTTTTCCAGAACATGCTGAAGCAATTTGAGTGATGGATCCTGTCATGAAGGTGCAGCATCTTGGTTAGGAGACCAAGATGCAGCCGTGGTTAGGAGACCAGGAATATACAATAATGTCATATCCTGCGTGTTACAAATGATATTCAGCTTTAATGCTTGAGCTATTTTGGAGTGTATTGATGGGTGAGATGTGGATCCTGCACATTAATCTGACTTAAATGCCTCTCCACAAAAGTGTCTCCCTGCATAAATCAGTTTGCAAAGTCAGGGATCAGAAAAAAACTTGCTTCAGAGACAGAACTTTCATGGGATTTTTGCAGCAAAGGCCACGTTTACCCAACACCTACAAGGACAGAAGGCTTGAAACTAAACTAAAATGCCACCAGGGTTGGCCATGCACCATCTGATGTGCATCACCTGTCAGAGCAAGGAAATGGCATCATAATGGCAAAATATAAAAAGTATTGGGGAATTTTATGCCACACTTACCATTAATACTTCTAAATAGTGTTTTAAAGAAGTTTTAACAGTTACTCACCCAACAGAGGAGCTCTGTCTGACAAAGCAAAGGTCCTGTGGGTTTAGAGGAATTTCAGTGCAGCATTAATCACAATTCATCTACAGAGTACTTTCAGGAATGAGAGCTTTTAGGAACAAGTAATAAGGGTGAAGAATAATTAAAACTAGTAAGGAATCCTGTTTTGATGAGGAGCATGATGAAAGATCCACCTCTGGAGATTTGCAATAGCCAGTCATGGCACAGGGAGCAGTGGACTAGATCATCTCATGGTTTATTCTGATTTAGTAGGTCAGGACTTCTCTTTAGTGGCAGAATTTGGAAAGCTGCTGCTTTGGTTGCTCATCATTCATGTCAGTACAGCTGTTTCCAGAGTAATGCCCAAAACCAGCCAGTGATGTGGCTGAGCAGTGATACTTCATTATTAAAAACTACCCAACCCCCACAAACTCTAAACCCCATTTTCTTAGCCGAGTGTCATTCTTGGTTTTCAGTATTGTCTTGCAAACAGCTGCATCAACAAAACTGAGAGAGGTGATGCAGTGGAACATAGGGACAGGAAAGAAGTCTTGAGTTGGCTTTGCTGCACAAAAGCATGGTTGTGGAAAAACATTTTTAGGCTTGTTGGTTGAATTTGAAGTAAAGCCAATCTGTGAATAATTTTCTTGCTGTCAGGATGTGGCTAGGTGGGTAGAGCATCCACTGTGCAATGACTTCTGTAACATCCTGACCTTCAGTTAGTTTAGCAACACTAATGCTAACAAGCATTTAGGTATCTTGAAATTGTGTTCTAGGAAGGCAGAGATTTTTGGTTTTAGATACTGACATCTCTTGTCAATTCTAGTTCAGTTCTATAGCAGGAATGCTGAGAATGAGCTCATGTCCAAACTTCATTTAAAGTAGTTGAGTTCTCTCTTACTCCTCAACTCTGTTATAAGACTAAGAAATAGTGTTTTGTGTGGTGACTTTTGGTTTTCCCCCATGGAGCAGCAGAAACATGGTAAGCATTCTGCAGACACATAAAGGAAAATGTGGTAAGGAGCGTGTTGATGCATGTGCCAGTATTTGGAATAGCTTACTGAGTTGGACCAAGATGAGAAATTTTGCACTAGGTCCCCTAAAAAAGAATCAGTGTTGCATGTATTGTGAAGAATCATAACTAAATTGTCAAATATGATTGGATACAGCCAGTGGAGTGGGAGTTGGTATTGTATTAATGTTTTGGAGTGTAAGACTATTCTCAGCTTTCTAGAGACATTTGTAGGTGAAGCTTTTAAGCCTTGGTCTTTCTGCCTACATTTATAAAACCTGAAGCTAAATGTTTTACAACATAGCTCTTTCTTTTTAAAGCTGGTCTTTTAGGTTCCATCTGACTTGTACAGTATACAATTCTGTAATGCAATGCAATTTATTTAAATTCCTAAAGTAATTAGTGAACCTGACATCTCTTTAATATATTGGCGTTTCAGAATACACTAACAGAATGTGCAAAAAGCTGAATGCTTTGGAGTACTCATTAACTAGCCAATGTGGTTCCAGGGGTACCAGTTAAGGTCAGGCTTTGCTTTGCAATTTGGTTTTGTGTTAGTGTTTGTTTTGTATACAGCACCCTTTTGCTATAGTCATAATTAGATACAATTTCTGATAATTAAGAACTATTCTAATCATCTGGACCGTGTTTGCAACACTGAGAACATTTGGACATCGTATTTCTAATGATTATATGTTGTGCAGGGTAAGGGGTGGGAATTTGAGAGTTTTTTATCATGGGTGTGATAGAACAGGTCTGTCTAGAAGATGGAGGAATCAAGGACCTCTGTCCTCAATTGTGCCTTTTTTACTCTGACCATTTTGGACTTCTCTTCTGAACCTAAAACAGTTTTTATAGCAGCTGAACATGGAAGTGGCAATTACTTCTTTGCATTAGTGAAATGATGGTAAACAAGTTTTTTCACACTGTGCAAGGTTTAGAGGATTACACGTACACCATTAAAACACGGGGCTGCACATTGCTTATCTGTGGGAAATTGTAATAGGCAGGGGTTGGGTAGGAAAAGTAGAAGTTGGGAAAATGACAACCTCCCTATGCCTGCCACTGCCAGCTGGAGCCAGCCAGTTTGCATTTCCATAAACAAGTAGTTATGAAGGACAAAGAAACCTTAATTAAATTTGAAATACCTGCAGGTCAAAATTTAATATGCTCTTCTTAAAAATATGAAATGACTGAGTTTTGAACTTAACAAAATTTAAAGCCTGTTCTAGTCAGTGCTCTCTAGTCTAATGGAGTCTTCCTGATTTGAAGACAGCAAGTAAATCCTTTGACATTTATGGCCCAGTTTATCTGAACCAGGATGCTTTGCTTGAGTTTCAGAAGGGTTATGGTTCATTTTAGTCAGCTTTGGCTAGATTAAGGGCTTTGCTGAACTTTAACAGCTTTATAGATTTTTAAAAGAATATTAAAGCATTTTGTCAGCTTCTGAGTTTTCTCTGGTAGAACTTATATATGCAAATTCAAATAACTCATCTGATTAATAATATTCCAGATACACTTATATGAATTAATGGATATTGACTTATCAGTATCTTGTATTTATTTTTACACATGTTCACATGCATGTTCACATCCACAGCATTATCTTAAGTCTGAAAAAGAAGGGTAACTTGTGGGTTTGTATTGGCAGTCATGTAAAATTACAGTTTTAGAAGTCCTCAGAATAGGATGGAGAAGCCATTAAATCTTAATATGCTAACAGCCACTAAAATGTGATCTTAGGGAGTGAAAAAGTACTTGGAATGAATCAATTGACTTTGTGTTGACTCAACAGCTTTTTTTATAATTTTAATTTAGATTATTCCAACATTAAGCTATAAATTGGGTTAAAGGGATCTTGACACCTTCCCACATATTACAGTTGAGTCTTTTGGGGGTGGGCAGGGGGGGAGTTTTTCAGGAGTTGTCCTTGTGCTGCTGCAGTTCTGCCTGTGCCCACAGCTAGTACATGTCATCCCTCCCCACACTAGGCAAAAGGAAATTTTTAACTTACAGCATGTGTTCTGAAAAATTCAGGTGTTGGCCTTTAGCTGATTTCCCAATCGGATTTTTCCTAGCCTTATTTTTTCAATACCAAATACTGTAAAAAAAATTACTTGAACAGCTTTTTTTTCAAATAAAATGCCAAGAGTGTTTGTTCTAGTCCACAAATAATAGGTATTTACACAACAGACTTGATATTTGCCTTGAAGTAGCATACTAGTAGGGAAAAAATAAATATGTGGTTTCTTGCAACACTGGTGTTTTCTTTGTATATATTTCAATAGAGGGATATGGTTCATGCCTACAAAGTTATATGTAAGGTTTTATTTCAACAGATATGCAAGTCCTTAAATTTCTGTTTATTTAGCCTCAGAATATTTGTGATTTTAGTTCTAATGTACTGTAGCATGATTTCTCAATTCTGAGGCAGATTTAATTATTTCTTTTTTTTTTTTTTTTTTTCTTTTGGGAGATGGCTCTCACCTGCTTTCCTGAACTGTAGTTTATCTGCTTGTGTATTGTAGCAAAATATATTTTGCAGATATGTTGCAATACATTGTAGTAAAATACATTTTGTATAAAAAATGTGTTAAATTTGTGTAACATAAATATATATATTGTATACTGTATTGTAACACAGTATGCAATACATAGCAAGTTATGTTTCTTAGCAGAATGCAAGTATTTTTCCATATTATGGTGTATACTTGATAGTAGTTGGGAAATACAAAACTGTAGGCATACATTAAGATTTATTTTTTTAAAAAAACAAAGTTTCTATTTAGTATGTTTTGAATAAGACATTTATAAAAATAAGATAACGTGAAATTTGAAAGGCTTTGTAGGAACAGTATCAGGATACAGAAAAAACATCCAATTCTCTAGTTTTATGTCTTAGGTGGGTGGGGTGATGTCAAATAATTTAAAATAAGAATTTAGCTGAGACACATTAAATGTACTTCACGGGGCACTTGAGGTTTAGCTGGGATGCATTGGGTATTTGTTTGCTCATCATGGTATCTTGCCCATGAATATTTTTCCATCAGTTTTTGGTATTGACATCACTCTCGAATTTGTTGCCCAGGCATGGAACAGGCTGAGGATAAATTCAGTCATTGACTCAACTCATCAAGTCAAGTGTGTAAATTCTGCAGGGACTGACCTTTATCATAAACCCTGTTCAAGCTGCTGTGGCTTTTCTGTGAGGACGTGCCAGATGTTGCACCTTGTCATCCTGGCCAGGGACAGTGTTGCTTATTTGCTTGTACTTCAAGCAGAAATGTAATTAAGTCCCCATAGAAATTCATGACTTGCTGAGTAAAGCACCACCAGTGACAGGACAGAGAAAGCAGCAAGCTTGATTCATGTTGGAAAAGCCCTTTTTAAACAAGGGATAGTGAGTTTTTGAGTAGGAAAGGGCAAATCTGCAGTTTTACAGTAGGACTGAAATACAGCACTATGAAATTATCTTAAAGATTTTTTTTCCAAAGTGCAGTTGTTATCTTTTAGAGGTACTTCTGTTCCCTTTGAAGAGGGTCACTGTTTGGAGTTGAAAGCAGATATTCCTGTTAATTCTAGTAAAGCTCAACAGTAGAAATTAACCCTTTCAATACAGCTTAACACATCTGATCAGCCTATACATTGCTAGACCTGCTACAGCCTTAAGTTATCTGAAATGCAATGTACTTTGCCTTCAGTTAGGATTTCAGACTTTGTTCAGTGTTACTGTTTAACTGGGTGAGGGTAGCTGGAAGCAAGAGTTTGCTTCCTGCTGTGGAAGAAGAGATTTTGTGTCTGTGTGGCCAGAAGTGCCATTATGGTGATGTCCCGATTTCAACAGCTGCAAATGCACACATGCATTCCTGCTACACAGCAATAATAACACAGGAATCTAGTCTGCCTCGAGTATATATATTTTTTCTCTTCCCCCCAGTTTAATTCTCTTCACCAGCTCCTTTGTTATCAGAGAAAAGTCTGTGCTGATGCAAGAGTGAAGTGGAAATACAGGGTCCTGGGGAGGAGGAACTGCAGCAGGACCAGCATAGTTCTGCTTCATGCAAGTGGTAGAGGGTGTGGAAGATCCTAAATTAACTTTGAATTCAAAACAGACCAGTCAATTTAAGAAACATTTATATTTGTGGGGAAGGTCGTTGGAACCCATTTTTAAGTGAAACTTTGGATTGCATGGAAAAGAGCTTCAGGGTTACAGGCACAAGGTTACAAAAGAATGGTCTGGGGTGAGCTTCCAGTTGAGGGTTTGGAGAAAGAAAGGAGAAAAAAAGTCTCTCATATGTGCTATTGTTTTCTTATGAAATCTTTGGGCAACTTAATAGATTGCTTTCTATCCTGCTACTTTTCAGCAGCTGAGAAGTAATTTATTTGGCAAGTAATACTGCACTGCATCAACAAATGGAAAATATTGTCCAATTGTCTTGTTACTTCTTACTTTGTTAGATCTAGATTTGCATTGTTTATTCACTGTTTTTAATTAAAGTAGCAAAAAGTTTGAGTAATTCTGCACTTGATCAGGTGTGGTGCTACTTTGTTTACTTTCCCCTCCTGGCTATCTCCTGATCTGCTTTAGTGTGTCAGTGACAAGTAAAATCAAGTGAAGAGGAACCCAAAAGAAGTCACTGAAATGTGTTAGGAAGTTTCAGAAGCAGAGCTGTAATGCTTCAGCATTGTGATTGAATTGAAGTATTTCTAAAGGTACTCCCAGGTTTCCAAATGGGTTGTATAGGTAGTTCATAGTAAGTATGGAAATAGTTATTTCGGAATAGTTGTTTGGATCAGTTGAAATTATGTCTGAATGCTGTGTTGCTCTTACTTGTTCATAGTTTTCTACACAGTTTTAGAATTCAAGTTTCCCTAATTTTAAGATGATATTTTAGGGGCAAACTTGATATCTACATCCATAGTAATAGTATAAAAGATTGTATTTGGCCTACAGGAGTTGACCGCTACGTTTAGTTTTGAAATCAAGTTAATTTGTCATGGTATTGTAGAAAGCATTTCAGGAAATGAAGAATTGCTGTAGAATTGGGGTGCTTAAAAAGCCTCAAAACCTTAATCTCAAAGTATCTGCTCACCTACTTATTTTGTGTAAATCTTCCTCCTTGCTGTCTTCCAATTTCATGAAAATGGCAGAAGAGTAGAACAAAGTTGAAAAAAGTCGTCATCTTTCCTGCCCTGTCCCTCAGAGAAGACTCATTTCTCCATTTTGAAGGCATTATTTATTGGTAGTTTCCACAGTCACCTGGAGCATTAACTACCTCGTAGTCCAGCTTCCACTTTGCACATGTCCATAGCCAAGGACACTTAACCATTCCGAATGTCTTGTCAGGCAATGAGCTGAGCTCTCTTTGTTCTTCTACAGCGAGCAGTGTATCTAAACCAGCTTGGCCTCCAGGAAGTCCTTTTCTAGGCCACCAGCTCCTGCTGACGAGGTGCCCTCCATGGCCCTGGTGCTGTGGCTGGGGGGCACCTCAGGAGCTCATGGTGCTGGTGGTGGCACTGACATTGTCCAGGGCAGTCCCAGCGCCCAGCCTGGCTGTGCATGGCCTGGCTGCAGTCGTGGCTGTCGTCTGGAGAGACAGGCAGCACTCGGGGCAGCTGCAGCTCGACCTGGGAGCATTTGGCTTTGTCTCCAGCGGTCTGTTCTGAGGGAAGCCTGAGCCAGAGCTCCACAGCCACCTGCTGCAGTAGCCAGCTTTGTCAGCTCTCTTCCAGCAGGTTGCCCTCCCTTGACATAACAATCTTCAGGTTTTTCCTTCTCTTTTTGGTCCCTGTCACCCTTCCCTGAAGGGGCTGTTGGTCTCTGCTGCCCCTCACCCTGTCCCAATGCCAGCGTCTCAGCACCCCCTACAAACAAGGGCTAAAGGCAGTGTCTGCACTGGAGGCTTGAGCTCTAATTCCCTGTGTCAGACCTGTGCACTGTTGATCTCATTGGCCTTGCTTGGCTCCGTTTCTTTGGGGTAAGGGGTGTTAATTCTGTGTAGGGACTGAGTGACCCATGGTGGGAGTGGGCAGCCACACTCAGTACAGCTCTCAAGCTCTTCTGTTTTTACAGCTATTAAAATGACAATTCTAATAACCTGGTACGAGACAGTAAACAATTTCATTTGCATTCAAACATACTTAAGTGTCCTTTTCATTAAATTTATGTAGTCTGGATCATGTTCCAGGAATCCATGTCATATCTTTGCTAGAAAGATTTTCTCCTTTACAATCTGATTTACTGCATGCAGTAAGAACCTGACATTACTGGTGTTTCACCATCTGTATTGGTGTAAGTGAAAATTACAGGTGGTATAAGCGCTTTTGAAAATTACCATAATGATTGTTAAGAGCTGCTGTTATCAATGGTTCTGAGGATGTTCAACACTATATTATGGGTCTTGCTAAAAATTACTTTAGTCTGACAAAACTCTATAGCTTAATCTGATGTTTACCTCAGCTTTTATGCTTTACGGTAGCTCAGCAGGTGCTAAATTTGGATTTGGGGAGGTGGAGAAAGGAGACAGTAAAAGAGACTGATTTTCTTGAGCTACTCCATGCTGTGAAGTTTTGAAATGCAATTGAAGGTGTTGTGCTTGTATTTTATGCTGTACTGTGAGATACAACCCAAATTTAGCCTTCCTGTCAGTTCCTGAGAAATTTTGAGTTCTGGGTGATAGATGAAGATGTGGTAATGCCTGGTGTGACAGTATCCTGGATGTGGCTGCTGGCAGTGATGCTCTGGGGCAGCAGCAGCTCCTTCAGCCAGGAGGCTCTCAAGCATTTGCTGCTTTTTTGGCACCTGGTAATCCTAAACAGCAGGATCTCCTCCTCTGAGAAATGCAGCAGTGAGAGAGGGGAAACCATCAAGAGCAGGAGCTTTATTGAGAGGTAGGGGTGGTGCCATGGAGTGACTGGGAGTGCAGGATCGCCAAGATCCAGTGTTAAACCCTCAAATTCTTAAATCACTAATTGTTTTAGTGTACATTAACAAAACCCACTGGAAAAGTATGTCATCCTCTTCTAGCAGTGATACACTGCTGGTACCAGCAAAGCTGTTAATTAGTGCATGTGATTGAGTGTGCTCTGGGGAGCATTCGTGTTTCTGTACTGAATGAGATTTCTGTCTTTGCTATACCTGCTTCTCAAAAAATTGGAACATATTTATTAATTCAGGGAGCAGCAGGAAGAGAAAGCAGTAAATGTCTGACAAAGGGAAATGTTTCCTGACAAGCTGGAGCATTCCTACTTGGGCTTTGTGAATTATATATAATTATACATAGAAATTTCAGAAGAGATGCTCTATACATTACTCTGATACATATTTTTGCATCAGTTGCATAGTTACTGCAGGAAGAAGTTAGGCTTTTACCTTTCTGGAGATTATAATCCACTCTCCTCTCATTTAATTAGTGAAGTTTGATGAAAAAAGTGTTACACTTGCTGATTCCCACACCCTGGGTACTCAAATGCCTTCACTCTGGAAGGAGCCTCACCCAGCTGCTATTTATAATCTGATCCTTTTACCCACAATTCACTTCTTAAAGGGGAATTTCTTTTCACTGCAGAAATCTGGTTTTGACCAGTAGTGGGAGTGGGAAAGGGCAGGAGGAGTGTGACTTAGTAAAAGAGCTGTTATATTTAAAGTAAGCATGTGATACCTAAAAGCTTTATTTTAATTAAGATGCATAATTATCAGAAAGTTTTTGGTGGATTTCTGTTGTTTTGTTTAACATGCGGACTAAACATTTTTCAGTAAAATCAGTAACCAGGTTATGAGTCTGGTTGATAGTCTTATTTACTAGGAGTTATTCTTTGATTATTTTATATAATGACAACATTGTCCCGGGAAATGAAAAATGAGAAAGCCTTAAAAGACTTGGTAGGAAGATGTCCTTAGAAATTTGACCAGTACAGCTGCTTGCTTATTGAGTGGGTTTGAGTAGTACTATAATATTGCTGTAATCTATTTTGCTGAATAATTGCATAATATTGCTTGTAATGTGTTTTTAAGTGTGATTTGAGCCAGCATTGTTTAATTTCTCTATTTCATATAAATAGATTTATAGCTTGTGGTTTGTTGGAGAGGAATGTTTGCTTCTCTGTCATGGAGCATGATTGAATATGATAAAAAGAACCTAGAAAAATTAGTCTTATAAAGTTACCAGGAATGATGTGAAAAAGAATGAAGCTAAATTTCAGTATTAAATACCTGGCTGAAGAAAGTGATAGAAATATCTACCTTGGGTGCAATATTTTCGGATTGCAGAGAGTAGCGTGAAGGTTGGATTAAAACCTATCACTTTGGAGATTTAAGGAACTGAGGATCTTTTTGAAACCTTAATTCTGTTCTTGATGCTGATTTGTGCAAAAAGTTGAGAATTGCAGTAAACCTGGAACTGATAGGTAATCAGAGTTATTAGTGAATGTGTTCTCCAGGAGTATGAGATCCCAGTGGTGGTGGTCATCCCTTTTTGAAGTTCCATTGTTGAAGAAACAAGAGCTTGCAGTGGGATGTGTTGGTTTTGAGGGACATACAACATAGCCACGGAAGGTGGTGGGACACAGTTTTTAAACTGCTTTGCAGATTCTGGTAATTTTTTGGAGGGGGCTAGGCTGTTATCTGCCATTCTAGGAGCATTAGGAATCTGTTTTTCAATTTTACAGCAGTGTTTCCTGTTCAGCGACATTTGTAAATGGGCACATTATCTGTAGCTTTGGGAAGTATTTGATACAAAAGCCTAGTATGAAATTTCACTGAAATGGGAATTTCTTTCTAAAGAATTCTCAGTATGTAATATCTCAGTTAATCACTTGCCTTTTTGTTTCAACAGGAATGCCCAAGGAAAAGTACGATCCACCTGATCCACGGAGGATGTACACAATTATGTCCTCAGAGGAAGCAGCCAATGGAAAGAAATCACACTGGGCAGAGTTGGAAATAAGTGGTAAGGAACTGAGGCATGGTCCTGAGTTTAGAACTCACTGCAAGTAGTGTGGGCTTGGAAAGTCTGGGGTGGAGTTACCTACCTTGAAGTGCACCAGCAGAGCACAGGGGTAGCAGCTGCCAGCTGGGGGGTGTGTGGAGGGAAGAGCTTGGGCTGGGATAACACAGGGAGCTGTGGGAGGGGTAGGGTAGGGCAAGTGGGAAATCCCCACGTACAGGAAAGTTTCCAAGGTGAGGATATGGATGTGAACTCTGTGTTTTAAAATGATGAAGTGAGTGAGAGCATGAATTTAAGATCTAATTTGTCGAAGAGAAGATGGTGAAGTTGGGGTTGATCTGTAGTGGTATGTTCTTACCGTAGGTAATGTAGCAACGAGGTGTTAGTCCATGAAGCAAAAGCTTTCTGTTTAAAAGCAGTTGTAAATTTTGCTTTGTTCTTAAGATTAAAGACAAACACCAAAGCCTCCACAATCTGTGCAAGCTTTGAGATACTGTTGGACTCTTGAATCTTTTCTGAAAAACAAGATAATGCTCAGAATTCATAAGCATGTATTTTGACTGGTCAACCAGTCTCTTGATTTGTAGAGTAAATCCTTAGTTTGCTACAAAAACTGTTTACAAGGAAATTCAAGCAAATATTTTAAGAATTAAAAAATTATTTTGTGACGTTTTAAACTTAGGCTGTAATTTTGTGTAGATATGGAAGCTCTTTAAGCAACTGCAAAAATTGCCATGTGAGATTTATAAATGACTGTTCAGTAGAGAAATTCATGGAAGAAGGACTAAACAAACAGTTCTTCAAATTGTGAAGAATCTTTCCATCCAGTTCACTGAATCTGTGCCTTGCTTCCAGTACCACATGCCTCCCCATGTGAATAGCATTCTTTACTGAAGGTTACAGATGCAGAAACCCAGTTAAATGCTGCTTCAGGAATCAGCATTATGTATCAGCATTAGGCTTGGAATCCTCTTGGACATCTGCTGCTCTGCATAGGAAGTGCATTAAGTGATGGCTCTTTCCTTTCATGCCTGGTAATCTCACTACAGACTGATTCCCACCAGGGGAGGTGCTGGAGTGGAGAGCCTGGATCAGGGATGTTGATTGGAAATCCTTTCAGCTGCAAGGCTTTCTATGATCACGGTCACCTGTTTGCATTGGGGGTGGGGAAGGGGTGCTAATTCAGTTTTAAAATGCAAAGAACTATCCATTTGTGTTTAAAACCTTTCAAAATAGTTCTTAAGGAGCATTGGAGGACCATCAATCCCTTCAGAACTGTATGCATTTGCCTTGCAAAATAAAATGTGCAGTGTTTTTGTTTCATTAACGTTCACACTGTCCTTTCCTTGCAAAGTCACATAATACAGAAAGCCACAAATGTTTTAACAGATCTCATTTAAATCATGTTTTTTCACTACAGGCATTTTTTATGCTCTTTGTTTTGTTATAGCTCACTGGAAATTATACCAGTATTAAACATTTTGCTGCCAGGGACTGAGTCCCAGATGCACATGTCTCAGTGTAACCTTCCCTGGGCAGTAAAGATGTATTCTTATTTTGGAGAAAATAATTTAAGGAAAGGAATTACAACGTGTGTATATTGGTATAATATTAACCAGACTGTTGTTAAACTTGATGAGTCACAGTGGGCATTTTAAAGTTGTTCCAGCTAACTTTTTGCCTTGGAGAAACTGGTGTTGGTACTCCTGATGCTTTTGGTACAGTGAGATGAATTATGTAAATGAGAAAGCGTTTACCCCTGGAGGAAAAAAATCTTGGAGACAAGAAATATTTTGAGACCTTCTGATCATATCTCACATTCCTTGCATGCAACAGTGTAAAAATCTTGATTCTGTCACACAAATCCATGTTTCCACACTTCAGTTTATACAAAAAATCATACCTTTTTTAAAATATCTGGCAATAGTTGATACAGCTTTTAGTTGAATGCCAGATGGAAATCCATGTTCTCAACTAAGCATCTTAGTCACCCTAAATATAGTGTTTCTATCTGTTCTTGGCTGGATTAATGCCACAGAGTAAAGATTTTTGGTTTGAAAGATGTGCAGAAATAGGGGATGAACCAAAGCACCGTCTTTCATCTCAGACATAAACTATAATTGAAAAAAACCTGTTTCCTACACCTCTGTTAATGATAAATTCATGGTCAGCTAGTTAATATGTTTTGTCTTGTATGGAACTAGATAAAGACAGATGTTTAAGCCTTAAGTATGGATTGGGAAAAACCACCTCAAGCATCCTTGGCAAGATCTTGCATTTTCTCACACGATGACAAAATTTTCATCTATAGAATCAGTGATTAATGGAATTTACACTGAATAAAATAATAAAACCCACAAGCAAAACTCCCCCTGAAATTCCCCTGCCCTGTACGTACTTGAAAAATGTGCTATTATTGCAAAATCTGTGTATTTTAAATGGCCTATTTTCTCTTGTACCTTTCTTCCACAGGGAAAGTGAGAAGCTTAAGTTCATCGTTGTGGACACTGACCCATTTGACAGCTTTGCATCTCAGTGACAATTCCTTATCCCGTATTCCTTCAGACATTGCCAAGCTTCACAATCTGGTGTATCTGGACTTGTCCTCTAATAAAATCCGCAGTTTACCAGCAGAGCTCGGAAACATGGTGTCACTCAGGTGTGTAAATCCTAACGGGAGTTAAAATTGTTCTTTTATTATCTTTGTAGCAACAGTTCAAATTTCAGCATTAGTAAGTTCCCCTTTCCTCCCTTCTTATCTGCCTCCCTGAATACTTGCTGTGGGTTGTGCAGCTCTAGCAGTACTGGCTTTTCTGTGATTTCCTGTTCTGATGTATGACAGCACAGAATGAGCCTCAGAAATGTTTGGTTTGATGACAATCACCCATTTTATATTTTTCCAAGTCAGGTTTCCTCTCGGGCATCTCTTTCCAGATTCTTTTACAAATCTTTTATGTGGTGTTTGTCTCAAAGAGTAAGTGAAGCACCAAAAAAAATTGCTTTTAACTCATAGTAAGGTAGAAAAAAGATCAGATTAAACATTTATAATCATGTTAACTACAATGTCTTCATCTTTATTCATATTTAGTAATTATACTTAACAATAATTCTTGTTCTGTTTATTGTATAACAATTGCATAACATCTAGTATCATCTAGTATGTCTAGTATCATCTCCTCCCCACCTTTGCTGTGATGTAACTGCATTCCTGTGCAAACTGGGGAGGAGAAAAAAATGTTCTAATCACAGCTTTTCAAGTTTTTTTTTTCCTTAGCCTGGAAGTGAAATATGAAAAATGATGTCTATTTAGATTATACTTAAGGCTGCAGCATTTTACTTTGTAAAAACACTGTTACATAAATATATAAATTATTTATGTAAAAGTAAATATTTACGGGCAATGGTCTTTTGCCCGTGACCCAAAGGAAGAGACTTATCATGGGTTTATTAGGCAGTTGCCAGTAATTGCCTTCATTGCTATTAATTTTGAAGGTACTTCTGAACAGCTTTCTCAAATCCAGAAAATACAGAGTCTGAAAGTAACAAGAATGTTATTAGAAGTAAAGGCAATGATAGAGCAATGGACTGCCAGCAGAGCTTTCATGAAATTGGAAGCAAAGCAAGTTTGCACATAGAAATATCTTTTACTGCATTTTGCTCCCCTTTAGAGAAGTCCGCTCTGTTGGAGAGGATTAAACTAGCTGATTAAATTGGTGCTAAAAGCTCAAATTCCAGAGCAGTTCAAGCCTCAACCTTGGAGGCTGAGCAAAGGGACCTTGCTTTTTGAAGTATAATTGGCAGCTCTGTTTTGTAGCATGTTGTATAGTTGCTTTCAACTGGAGAGGAGTCTGTTCTAAGCTCTAGTTCTTTGCGTTACTATTTCAATTAAAAGCAGTTATTAGTAACAGGTTTCTTCCCTTGTTTATCCAACTCCTTGGATATTGTGAGCTAGCAACCCTAAATTTACTGGAATAGGCTCAAGTTCATCTATGTACTTCATTTGCCTTCTTTCAGTCTTTTTAAAACATTTTTGTAAATGTAACACTTGTGACATGGAGATAGCTTAGCAGTGCAAAGTCATCAGTAATGTCAAGTCATTATGTCTTCTTCCCAACACTTCTTCTGATTTATTCTGGCTGATTCTATGAAGCTTCAGCTCTTGAATGTTTTAAGTTTCTTCTGAGCAGAGAAGGGTAAATCTTGTAAATATGAAATGTGCAGCTAAGGTCTAGGATCACATAAGCTTTCTATTTATGACCAAAACTCAGCAGTTGAGCCCAGATCTCTAGATTTGAAAAGCTGTGCATGAATCCACTGTGCTCCTCAGTAGTTGCAGCAGTTCCATGTATTTTTTTCACTGTAGTGTAAGTGAAGAAAAGCCCATAAACACATCCTATGTGAGAGCACATTGCAGGTCCCAGCTGGGCCAGGGTTTTGTGTTCCAGGCTGGTGTTGCTGCAGACTTTTCCCCTGGATTCGGGGAAGTTGTTCAAACTAACGGTAATTCAACCTGGGCATTGCTGATATCCCAAGCCACAGAAATCATTTGTGCTCTCAACACGGAGAACTGATAACAGCTCTCCCAGCTCCCACATCTGGAGCTCTGGGTTTGGTCTGTACTGTAGAGCTCTCCCAAGACTCCTTTCATCTCCCTTTTTACTGCAAGTAGTTGAAAAAAGAGATGTCAGAGCAGTAGGATTTCTAATCTTTGCAGAAAAAGGAGAGAAAAATAAACAGTGTAACATGTTATCTTGGAAAGCTCAGCTGTAAAACAGATCCTCTTGATGTGCTTGAAAGAACTTGAGTGCACCCCCAGTACGTCTGCAGATGGCACAGAGCTGAGTGGAAAGCTCTGCAGAGGCATCTGGACAGGCTGGATCCATGGGCCAAGGCCAGTGCTGTGAGGCTCAGTCAGGGGAGGTGCTGGGTCCTGCACATGGGTCACAACCCAGCAGTGCTCCACTCTGAGGGAACAGTGTCTGGAAAGCTGCCTGGTGGAAAAGGACCTGGTGGGGGTGGTCAGCAGCAGCTGAACATGAGCCAGGTGTGCCCAGGTGGCTGAGAAAGCTGATAGCACCTGGCCTGGATCAGCAACAGTGTGGCAGCAGGACCAGGGCAGTGACTGTCCCCCTGTGCTGACACTACACCTCAAATCCTGGGGTCAAGTCTAGGCTGCTTATGACAAGAAAGACACTGAAACCCTCAAATGCTGTTCTGTAGAAATCAACATGAGTTAAATTAACTCTTGCCCTCCAGGTTTCCATTTTTCCCCCTTTTTGTTGCCCAGAAATACTTGTCAAGTCTCTAGGAACCAAGTTCTAAACACATTTGAGCAGCAACTTTATATTGATTGATTGATTCACTGCTTAGTAGGAATCCATTTAGGAAAGTGAAAAGTCTATTTTTTCTACCCAATTTGTTGGGATATCAGAATTCAGGACATGAGTTCTGTTATTGTTTGTATATTGGTTTTGTGAGTTTCAAAGCACATATTTTGTCTTACCACTGAATTTATGAAAAGAAAACCACCCAAACCAACAGAAAATTACTGCTGTAAATGACTACTGCATGGTAATGCCATAGCTGTAATCATACTGCCATGATCCTGGATTTTTAAATTTGATTTCAGGGATAAAATTTCTCTTTATTTCTTGAACACAGCTGACCTGTTTCATGGTCTAGTTTGTCTGAGCTGTTACTGCTTCATCACTTGTAGATACTAAAGTGTTTAATTATTGCTAATGTTCACAAAATGTCTGACTGTTTAAGATAAACTCTCCAAACAGCTCCTTTCCTCTCTCTTTCAACATAATGTTTTTTGTCTGGGTGTGTGTTTGAGTACAGCAGGATTTCCCTAACCCTTGCTGTTTAGTCTCTGAATTTTTCAATATTGTGGTTTGCTACTATATTGATTGTCTTTTAGTTCAGTTCTTGTACTGCTGCAGATAAACATTGCTCTGTTTTCAGACCCATATGATTCTTGCTCTGTCTACAGGGAACTACATTTAAATAACAACCTGTTACGAGTTTTACCTTTTGAGCTGGGAAAACTGTTCCAGTTACAGACTTTGGGTCTGAAAGGTACTGCTGTTTTTTTCTTGGTGTCTGTGCTTGTTTAGTGATACTGCTGCTGAGCTGTAATGGCTGTAGTCTGCTGGTTCATAAAATGTTACTGATTAGCAATCCAGATGTAGCTGCTCACTCCACATTTATAAATACTGTTACTTAGGGATTATTTAGAAAAATAACAGGTTTGGCAGAGCAGTGCCCATAGAAAGAGGTTTCCTTTTCTTTTTGCAGACTGTGCAGAAGCTTTCTGTTGCTTGCATGGGGGTTGAATGCAATTCTGCTTTAACTAAGAAATAGTCTGTGGTTAACTGTGGTACATCTCCAGCCAGAAAGGGAACATCTTTGTACAGCTGCAGGGTTCTGTGCTGTTCATGCAAGCAGCAATTCAAGTATTTTCCTTTTTTTTGTTCCCCCTTCTGAACTTTATGGATTCTAGCTATAAAATTGCTGACCTTGGGGAATTTTGAGTCACAAAATCAGAAGCACTGAGAGATATAATACCTCTATACACTGTTAAGTCTCAAAAGTCTGTTTATCTCCCCCTTAAAACTGGGCACTTGCAGTGTGTGTTGTCCATTACAACTTCTACAATCTGCTTATGTTTGGCAGATGGCAGAGTCTCTGCTGAGATCTGTCAGATCAACTGCTGGTGGATGTTTCACACTGAACAGAGGTGGCTCCTGTGTTTGTGCTCATCAGCTCTGCCTCTTGTACCACACAAGTTCTTCACTGCTCTTAGTCCAAGCACCACCTTTGGGATGCTCAGTCCCACAGCAGAATCAGCAGGGAATGTTGTTAAGCTTCACTAGGGCTGTCCACACATCCAGAGTTCTGTGGGACTGAAGACCTGAGATCTGAAATTCCGAAGTAGTTCATAGTAGATCTTGTCTCCAAGATGTCAGCTTTCAACACTGATATGCAAGTCTGCAATAGTTTCTGTATATTTTAGTCAATATTCCTGTGAATTGGTTTGTAGGAAACCCACTTACACAGGATATTCTGAACCTGTATCAGGAACCAGATGGGACACGACGGCTACTGAACTATTTGCTTGATAATTTGGCAGGTACTGCAAAAAGAAGTAAGTGATCATTCTTCAAACATTTCTTTCTGCTGTGTGAAATAAATGTGATTATCACTTGTTGTATCTCTATTTTAAAATGTTCCCATAGTTTCGACAGAACAGCCACCTCCAAGATCCTGGATTATGTTGCAAGAACCAGACCGTACAAGACCAACAGGTACTGTAACGCTTCAAGGATTTCTCATTTCTTCTATTTTCCTTTTAATAAAAGCTGTTGATCTTTACTGGAAAAGAAGTTAATGCTTAAATTAACCAATCATCTCTGCAGTGCTGACCAGCCAGCTGAAGTCATTCTATCCCAATTGGAACACCTGTTCCAGATTTACCCATCTTTCACTCTAAAGTAATTTATTTTTAATTAATGTCCCCCTCACAGGAATTGAAACTGTTGTCCACAATTAGTTAAGCACTGGAATTATAACAGGCTTAATTTAACATTTGTCGAAGAATAAAAAAATTGAAGCATTTGAGTGTGATTTCCAAAAAATGTAGAATTAAGTAACCAGGGTATCATCCTTGATTCATTCAGCAGTTTTCTTGCTGCTGGGATTCAGGTCATGTTTAATTCTTTGCTAATTTTTTTTCTTGCCTAAATAGTTTAAAGTACAGTCTTTTCTATTTACCTGCACACCAAAAATCTTAGTGTATTTCTCAATTATTGCAGTGTCTTCTCTTTCAGGACTGATAATCCTCCCATTATTAAGGTGATTGCTTCAAAGATCATGATGTTAATGCAGTTTCTGTTTTGCTGTCACCTATTTATTTGTTTTCAAAATGCTAGACTTTGACCCCAGTCAGCCCAAGATTCTTTCCCTCAATTCTCTGTATCTTCAAGCAATGGTCTTGTTTCTTTTTTCTACATTTGAGAAGAGCTAAACAAGTATCTCGTTGTACCACAAATTTTTAAGTGCTTTTTAAAAACAAACCTAAAAACTCAACAAAACAACCCCCCAAATCCATTCTGCTGGATTACTTGTCAAATTGCCCCAGCCTGTCTCATTATTACTCCTGTTTCAAATTAATACAGAGAGGAGATATGTCTTGTCCTATGCCTGAATGGCTTTTTGAGGTGGAAATATTTGAGGGGTTAATATGCCTACACTTTTTCTTTGTGTGAAAGGATCCTCACCCTGCCTATGGATCTGTTACAGTTCGTGGTGGCAATAGTTAAGGTAGATTTTAAAGAATCTTAATTGTAGACATGCAAACCTCTGTGTAGCTGGCAAATACAAGTGTTCAAATACACTTATTTTGTTTTGGGTTTTTCACAGTACAGCACCACTTAGCATAAAACACATTTTTCTGCTCTTCACTGTGTTAACCATATAAAGGAGGGTGTTTGTTTCCTAATTAAATGCTAGAAGACAGCTGCCATAAGTCCAAACATGTAATTTGTCTCCCTAGAAGAACTAAAAATTTTTTTAAGCACAGATACACATGCTGTGTTTTGGTTGAAACAAATGAAGTGTGAATTGATAAATTTGCAGAAGACAAAAGTCAAGAACATAATTGTATTTTTATTTTAATCTATCAGTGTGTAAATAAAATTATTGTTCTGCAGCCTTGTTCTCTGTCATGTGTTACAATGTCCTGTGTGACAAATATGCCACCCGGCAGCTGTATGGCTATTGTCCATCCTGGGCCTTGAACTGGGAATACAGAAAAAAAGCCATTATGCAGGAGATACTGAGCTGCAATGCTGACATCATAAGTCTGCAGGTAAAAAAAATACACCATTCTTTCTTTTCCTTTTCTATTCCAGTGTGCTGGTTTCTTCACGTTAAATGTATTTTTAGTAAACGGTTTGTTTTCAAACCCTTCTGCAAACAAAAGAAAAAGAAGTCATGTTTAGAACATTATTTGTTGCTTGACATCAAAAGAAGGCTCTCAGCCCCCGCAGCTGGAATGGGAACCAGCAGCCCCTGATCAAAGCAATGTTCGTGGGGGTGTCTTTGTGCCTGTGTGTGTATGTGGGGCTGTAATTGACACATTTTCAAATAAGAGGCTAGAGATAATCATAACTCCAGGGATTACAGAAATTCATTTATATTTTCTTAAAATAGGGATATTGCTCTTGAATTTGCATTCTCTGATGTACTTATTTCTTAGATTTTTTTCCCCTTAAATCTAATTTGAAAATTATTTACACTTCTGAAGAGTCTAAATAATATCTGTCTTCTGTATTTTGCTAATAGTACATTCATGCTGTGCTGCCTTAACTTTACAGGAGGTTGAAACGGAGCAGTACTACAGTTTTTTCCTGGTAGAATTGAAAGAACGTGGCTATAATGGATTCTTCAGTCCAAAATCTAGAGCTAGGACAATGTCAGAACAGGAAAGAAAACATGTTGATGGTTGTGCAATATTTTTCAAAACAGAAAAGTAAGTGATGTGATTTGCTAAGCCTTCTGTTGTCTCTTGCTGTCTTTTACATAATTTCTCAGGTGGGTCTTATAGTTCACACAGTTGGGCTTTAACTGTCCTTTTGTAGCCAGGCAGGGTTTTGATACAGAGCGTTCCTACCCCTGGAAAGACTGGTTTATATGACAGAGATCATTCTGTGTGGAACTAACAATAAAAATTTAACCTTGAAATATTGAGTTGAACGCGATTTCATTCTGTTTGAGCAGTGCTGCTTGGGTGTTCACTGAATTACCCTTCACTTGTTGAAGTATAATAATAGAAAATGAAGGAAGTAATGAAAAAGAAGCAGATTTTCTTGCCTCTTGTTTTTTTTTTGAGTAAAGGAATTTATAATCCCCCAAATTGCAGAAATAAGGCCTCAGATGACATTGACTTTTTGATACATAAGCCTTTGGTAAAGCAAACAACAAGGGATCACTGCACACTTCTGTAAAAAAACCCTAATCATTCAAGAGCTGCAGCACTTACTGCTTGTGTTATATTGCACTTGTACAACTTTGGATGTGATGGTTATAATGTCCTTTGCTGCTTCCATTCCTGTGTATCCATAAGAAAATGTAGGTGCCAGGTTTGCAACCTAGTGGCATGGAAAATTATTTACTCCCTCTCTGTTAAATCTGCGTATTTGAACTAGGAACAGATGCAGAGTTAGAAACAAGCATGACTTCTCTAAAACACCTCTCTTTCTCTCTATCAACAAAATATTTTCATTGTAACTGAGGTACTATAAACTACATGAGCATTGCTATGAAAACTATCACTTGATTTCAATTTAGGATTTTATGAAATTATGTGACTGGCCAAGATTTTCACATCATAAATGTGTTTGAACTTTAATTAAAAGGAGAATTACTGATAACATTTCCAACTGTATCTGGCTGCTGAAAATTACATATTATGTTTTTCTTTCAGATTTACTTTGGTCCAAAAGCATACTGTTGAGTTCAATCAACTAGCAATGGCAAACTCAGAAGGTTCAGAGGCGATGCTGAACAGAGTTATGACAAAAGATAACATTGGAGTCGCTGTTCTGTTAGAACTGCGAAAGGAATTGATAGAAATGTCATGTAAGCCCCATTTCATTTATTTTTTAAATAGATGGTATTTTGTAAATGCAAAAAAATTACTCTTGTTATAATAAACAATAGAAACTAGGTTCTGCAGGTGAATTTGGCTTTGCAGATTTTATGTTCAGACAAATTTATTTCCAAAGAGGATTTTGGGGAAAAGTCATACTGCTTAAATGATGAGGGTTTTTTTTTTCCCCCCACTTGTATTTTTTAGGAAAAAAAGATATAAAAACTTGAGTGGTCTTGTTGTTTGGTTTTGGGTTTTTTTTTTTCTTAAAATAATGTACAAGTATCAAAGAATCAGGTGGTGGTAGTTGTGTGTTTCTGGATCATGTATCTCCATCATTTTAACTTACTTTCTTTGCTGTCATGCCTAAACAAACTATTTGTTCTGCCCTGTCATTCTTAATTTAGGAAATGTAAATTGGCTTTATAAGTAGCACAGTGGGAACCTACTCAACATGTAGTATATTTATCCAAATGATATTTTATTAATCCAGATTGTAGCAAACAAGCCTTTTAAGAAACACTTCCAGCAAGAGAGATAACTTAGAATTCAGAGCTTGCTGCCTAAGAAGATATGAACAGAACCTGTTTGCTGTCATAGCCTGAGGAAAGCTGCTGTAATTTTTTAGAAAAACATTATTTGCCTGTAATTAGGATTATCCATTACTTATGTTAATTTACAGTGAATACAAAAGCATTACATGTAACAAGAAGGTCTGTTAATGGTCTTGAATGTGAAATATCATTCCTAATGCTTTCTATCAACTAAAACGCTTGTTCAATGTAAGAGGAGTTATCTGACCCTCTTCATTCAAATGGTTTTAACCCTCTTGAAGTCATACTGATATTTTTTTTTTTGTCTCCTTAAACGTTTTGTTGTTTTTTTTTTTTTTTTGTAGTAGTATTTTCTGTTGCTGACTGAATTTAAATAAATAACTGATTTTAAATTTTAGCTGGAAAGCCACACCTTGGGATGGAAAAGCAGCTAGTTCTTGTAGCTAATGCACATATGCATTGGGACCCAGATTATTCTGATGTGAAGCTGGTTCAGACTATGATGTTCCTGTCCGAGGTAAAGAACATTATTGATAAAGCTTCTCGTAGTCTCAAACCTGGTGTTTCGGGAGAACTTGGAACCATTCCACTTGTACTGTGTGCAGATCTCAATTCTCTACCAGACTCTGGTAAGAGTTCTATTTCTTATTCTTTAGACTGTTTCAAGTGTCTAACAATTGTAAGTTTTTCTGTTTAGAGAATGCATTGTTTGATAATATAAGCTCTATAGGTGCTGAGGAGAGAGAACTGTTTCATTTGTGAGTGACCTTATTGCTTGTGCTGTAGTTGAACTGTGTCTGGTCTTTCAGAAGCATTTCCACTGTGATTTTGTTCCCTGTTTGTTCCTGTATTTTAAAGTATCTTCTAAAAATAACTGGAAACATGAGTGTGTTGCTGATAATTCGGTTTTCTTCATTTAAATGTGAAAAGATATTTTACCTTTAAATTTGCTACCATACAATGATTTTTGGTCATGTTTCAGAACTTCTAAAATTCAATACATCCTCTTCAGAAGGGGACTTTCCAGAGCTCTTTACCAGCATGGGACTTTGTTTCTTGACTTGGTGGCAACTTTATAAAGTGCAAAAAAAGAACACATTTAGTGGCTGCCACCTTGCTTGCTCAGCTACCCAGCTGAAGTGCTGTACTCAAGAGCCATGCCTCATCTCCTTTCCTGGTCCCCTTCCTTTTGGCTTCATCTTGGCAACTCTTAACACCTATTAGGATTTTAAGGAGCAGTTATTGCTCATCAGTTGTGGAAATGGGGTTCTTTTTGATCCAAGGAAGGCTAGTATCACTAGTGATGATTGCAAGGACCAGTTCACATGTCTTGTTGTGTCTTCAGAACAACTTGACTGCTTCTTTTACCTTCCAGAACTTTAACACAGCTATTCTGAAACTGAGGCACAATCATCGTTTTATGTGACACAAATCTAATCAATTTGGCTTTGCAGCCTCTTTAAAGGTAACTTCTTTTGAAGTAGTGTTTCGGAAGTTGGCTTTTTTGCAGCACTTCAGCTGAAGAACATTAAACGGCAGGATCTGAGCATATAAGCAAGAAGAGGCAGCCAATAACTAGCATTGATAGAATTCTCTTCTGATTTTTTTCATCTTCCCCTTCCCAATCTATGCCTTACTAATCTTCTCTTTTTTTTCTAATCAAAGTGTGTCTCTTTGTTCTAGGTGACATTTTCTCTTGATACACATTGCCCTGCAGTATTTTAAAAGAACTGCTGTTGATTTGTACTGTGTAATGTTAAGGTTTTGTTTATATAAAGCCTAAAGTTGGATGTCTGACTTCAAGTACTTACACACACTTATTTGCTGAATGTTTGTTAATACATTCTTGTTCGTTGTGTCTCCTCATAGGTGTTGTTGAGTACTTGAGCACTGGTGGAGTGGAAACAAACCACAAAGATTTTAAGGAACTGAGATACAATGAAAGTCTTACTAACTTCAGCTGTAATGGAAAAAATGGGACAACAAATGGAAGAATTACACATGGTTTCAAGTTGAAGAGTGCCTATGAGAATGGTCTAATGCCTTATACAAATTACACATTTGACTTCAAGGTAAGGACTTGCTTATATTTCAGAAATGTTTTCCATTTTCAAGTGCAACTAGTGTGATTTACTCTATGAAGTTATATAAGCTAATCTGTGTAGCTAAGTTCGCCGAGTTTATACTTAAAACATAGCAAACTAGAATGCCCAACACTTCAGTCTCCTAGAAACCATCTTATTCTTTTTAATAACTTGCAATAGCTTTACAAAGAGTTGGACCCCAACTTTTAACTTTTAACCTTCCCTGTAAACAGTTTTGATACTCCAAGCTAAATGACAGGGGCACTTAAGCTGTCAAGTACAAGGAAATAATCCATGTTGCTTCTGGAAAAGTCTTAAGCTCTCTGTTGCCCAGGGAAAGCAAAGATTGTTTTTTTCCTCTTCAAAATCAGCAAAATGTGATTTGAAGCTCTCTAGGAGGTTGGACCTCCCACAAAAGCATAGCAGAAGTGATAAAGGGTGGCCTTTTCTTTTGTTTTCCTAATCTATATTGAGCATTCCACTGGGCATAGGAAGAAGAAATCTCTTAAATTGTGGTGTTCTATAGAGAAGGAATGGGACATTTCATTACTTGTAACACTGAGCTCACCTCTTGTTTGGAATAATAACTTGAGACAAGAATAAATACTAACAATAATCTTTTTTTCCCCTTTTGTTTTAGGGTATTATTGATTACATCTTCTACTCTAAACCTCAGCTAAACATACTTGGCATTCTTGGACCTTTGGATCATCATTGGTTAATAGAGAACAATATAAGTGGTTGTCCACATCCACTCATCCCTTCTGACCACTTCTCACTTTTTGCACAACTGGAGCTTTTGCTGCCTTTCCTGCCTCCTGTAAATGGAATCCATCTCCCTGGCAGGAGGTAGTCAAATACATTTTAGAGGGCAACCTCAATCTAACTTGTACAATTGTAAAATCTGAATATAGAGGAGTGAGGTATGGCCAACAGGGATTTTTTTTTCTTAATAATCTTAATCTTAAATCTAATTATTTGCTAAAGACATAGTAAAAGCCAGGTGCTATCAACAGACACAATTCTGAGCCCAATATACTTTGTATACTGTTCCACAGCGATTGGTGCATTTGCACCTTTCTTTAATACATTACAATTAACCTTCCTGTTTCTTTTCTCCAACGTGACATTTTCATGCCTTGAAATAGGGAATTGTTATACAGTGTATTCTCTTTGCACAGTTATCTGTAGCACTACTTTTTTGAGGCCAGTAGGAACATCCACAGAACATTCTCCGTACTTCACTCCCTCCTTTTTCAGACTTGTTTGTAAAATACAGAATTTGAATTTAGCCTTTATTGATTGTATATGAACAACAGAAAACCTGATTTATGAGATTTTGTACTTTAAAAAAAAAAAAAAAAGAAAAATCAGATTTGGAAAATGATTGTATTGTAAACTAAGGCTAAATTTTTATCTGTTTTCATGTGTTATAAAGGCCAGCATGTAAAAGAGGTTGTCACAGGTTTTCTCTGCTAATGATTTGCACTGTTAGGGTTTTGTTAGCCCTTTTATACTACTTTTTATGTTCAATTGAGAACGTTGCTTTCAAAATCCAAACCTATAAAATATTAATATCTTACAAAGATAACAAAATACATTCTATTTCTGATAAAAAAGAAAGAGGCATAGAGTTCTCACAGAACAGATAAGCTGAGCAGTGAATATAAGTAGACCTGTATGGATTGAAAGTTTTTGCTGATGTGTACACACTCAGACGTTTTTCTCATCTCTAACTTTGAAGTAAAATCTAGCGATACTTGTGTAAAGCTTCTTCATTTCTGTTTTAAATATTTGTCCTATCTCCACTGTGCCTGCTTAAATTTGTTCTCAACTAGCACTGCCTGTGCATGCAGAGAGATCCTGTGCATCCTCTTTTATTTTTTTAAATAATGTTAACACTTGTGAAAATTTTATGAAGATACTTTTGTATAAGCTGTGGCATCTTTTTTCCTTTGTGAAGCATTGAATATCACACTTTGGAACATGTTCAGGTTATGGGTACACAGTTTCTAGCTTCTAATGCCCATGCACTGCTTCTATCAGTGTCATTGCACAGTGCCGTTTTTCCCACTGAGAGTTACTATCATGTGGATTCTCTTTCGTTTGTGTGTTCCTCAGTTTCTGAAAGTATAATTCCTTGAAGATAAAAACCTAGCCCTACATTTTCTATTAATGAAGCAGTGTAAAATAAATGCATCTTCAATACAGGTCCCAAAGACAATTCTTCAGATCATATTTTAAAGTGACCAAGTCTTATTTTAAAGTGTCAAGCAAGACCGAAGTTATAGTGTACCCTCAGTGCCATTTGTGTCATGAAGCCAAGTATATAACAGCTTACAAATTCAACTTGTCTATTTCTATCCTGAAAGGGAGAATTCATCATCTCCTTAAACTAATACAATTTGAATAATAAATGTAAAAAAAAATAAATTAATAATGGAGATAGAGCTTGGTCTTAAACAGCTTTTGTTTCAGCTGCGGGCAGGGAAGCAAAAGGACACTGAGCATTAAGAGAAAACTTTCTAAATATTGTGAATTTTTTATATATAAGAGAATGGATTGGTAATCAAAATTTTATTGAAAAGTAGTCAGCACATAAGTGTGCTCAAACCGTTCTGTTTTAAGCTCAAAGTAAAAATTGCAAACAGTTCGGATGTGTAAAATGTACATTTTAAAATTTCAATACAAGAATTTTTGATCTTGAATCCTTGTCTGGGACCTGATCTCTTGGGGTTATCTTGTTTTGGTTTTAGTTGTAAAAACACCAAACATGTCCAGTTTATAATCAGTACATTGAAATGCTGGTAGTATTGCTGTAGTAGATTTAATGCGTAGTGTTATTTTTTTTCTGTTTGTTTTTTGGGGTTTTTTTGTAAAGTGTGAATAAAAGGTGTTTTACTCATGTTTCCTTAATGATGTCTTGGTAATGTACATCATGACAATTTCCAGTAATGATGAGCCAATTTAGCTTGTCAGACTAAGCAAACTATTTTTCTTTTCTGAAATCTGGATTGTGTAAGGAATCCAGAAAGCTTTACAGAAGGGGAAGGGAAGCACTTACTCATTTTGTATTTTTTTAGAGGGGGATAATTTACTTTAATAGATGCTGGAGCTTGAGTGCACTTGTTAGATTCTAAAGGTTTGAGCTTTATCCAGTATGTGTTCTCCTCTATTGCTTAGTCTTAAAAAATATTTGAATTTATGACAGCATGTGAAAATATGGCCCCTTGTGCTTTTGGAGACACAACTGTTCCTGCTTAGTCACCTTATGGTCTAAGGGTCCATTTGAATAACCATTTCCTCCAGCTTTTTTAGTAGTCCATCAGGTCCTGATTGAAAACCCTCTGAATCCATTGAAGACACTCCTTTGACTTCACTGGGTTTTGACTGGACAGCAGCTGTGACTCGGGGGCTGAATGAAGGAAGGAGAAATGTTTTGAAAATAGGGAAAGACTAGATGGCACCAAAACAGAGCTATTTGTCAAACAATCTCTCAAAGAAAATACATTCTTGTGTCAAACAAATCTAACTCAAAAGTCTCAATTTCCAGCTATAACATAGAATAAGGCAATAAACCGTGTCTTCACAAAATCAAAATGTTTGCTTCATAGTTTTTAACATGAAATGGTTATTTGCAATATTTTTATTCGAGGTGGTTTTGGGTGTTGCCATAATGTACCTTCAGTGTTCTTGTTGTAAAAGCACATACAGCAAAAGTCACAGAACATCCTTGGGGTTGAAAGGATTTATTTAGGTAAGACCAGGCTTTTTTCCACTTAAAGTACACTCTGCCATATCTTGTCCAGTTTTATTTACATTTACCAAGAGTTCTGGGTGTCAAAGTGTAAATTGAACTACACCCTTAAATAAAACAATTGTTTAGAGTACAAGACTAATACCACAAGTTACTGCTTTTAAACATAACACAAGTAGGGGGCAAAAGAGCATATATATTGGTGTGTGTTGTAATTATTTTGTGCTTTTAGCAGCTTTAAATTAAAGGTAAATTTGGCTAGCATTTGACTGAACTGATTTTAAGAACATTGTATGCATCTTAGATGTAACTTCAGCAAATCTCTCAAGGTTGTGTTTTTTTTTTTTTAATAGCAGGCTTAGAAAATAGCTTATGCTTTGCTTTTTCAACCATGCAAAACCAGTATGAAAGACAAAATAATTGCAACACCATTGTGGGGGAGGGGGAAAAAGAAAACTAATTACACTGTAAAACTTTGAAAAGTTCAGTTAACCGCTTCAGTAGCAAAGCCTTTCTCATCCAGCCGGACACAGTATTTTTTAGTATGTTAACTGCTATTCTTTTCTTTTGGTTGCATAAATTTGTAACACTTAAGTGTCTTGGTATGTTTAAGTAGTGTCTAAAATAGAATATCTTAGTCTTTATTCACAGTACTTCTGTATAATGTGTAATGCACTGGACTAACTCTTGTTTACCATTCATGTAACAAAAACCAGCACATTATCTGCACTAAGCTCAAAGAATGTTGCATTTGTCTATAGGCAGCTCTTCAATAAGATAAATGGGAAACTGAATATGGTCTGATGGTAAACAAGGGCTTTTACTGTTCTCTTCAGTGGAACTTTCTTCTTGGTCAAATTTTAACTAGTTAGTATTATATTTATATACAGGGTCTTCTTTTTCTTTACCAATGTATTTTCCTACTCATAGCTGACCAATAAATCCAGTATCTGTTTCAAACCTTCTTGAAGTCTAATTCATATTTTAACTTGATTTGTAAAGATGTTCCTCAAGAGTTACAGCCAAAGTGAGTGAAGTGTGTGAAGGGTATAATGGAAGCATAAGGAACTTGATAATCCCAGAAAGACCTCGCTGTGCTTCCTGCTCCTTTTGAGACCTGCACACCAAAACTCCACTCTGGCCAGTTGGGTTTGGATTGCAAAGTGAAGGCATGATCAGAAGTGCCTCCAGAGCTTGTGGAGAACCCTGTCCAAACCTACTCTGAGCTCAACTCCTTGTCTTCCATAGCTGGCCATCCTCTGACCTTCCAGGTCAGTCTGTAAGGTCAGTTCTGCAGTGGAGGTTTTGTCTTGGTCCTGTAGACCCCACTCCTTCCTTCCTCTTAGTGCTCCAGAAGCACAAAGTAGACTTGGGGTCTGACAACAGGAAGGCATTCAGATACTCTATTTACTAGGGGAGGGAAACAAAGTGAAGACTTTTTCAGCTTTTTCAGGTATGAGATTCAGCAAACTTGTCCTTGGTGTATTTTCATACCCCATTCTTTCTCTGCAGGTGACACTCAGTGTCTGTAACAGTGCAGCCTCACCACGTTTGGTGTGATGTTCCCATCACTGGCAGCAGGGAACATCAGACACCTGAGCATACTTGTGTGTGTGGAGCACTGAAGCACCCAATACCTCTCCTGGCACCACTGCCCTCCTAGAGCCTGTGTTCAGTATGTTGGTGCTGCTTTCCTATGAAATAAATTATCTAGTTCTGTGTTCCAATAAATAGCACAGGTCCCAGAATGTTCAGCTTGTTTGTAGGTTTAAAATGTGCTCTCTTGAAGCAGCTGTAAGTCCCCAGCAGTGTGATGGGTCCCTTGCAAGCCTAGCTATGATTTCTCTTTGGTTTTGTGTCTTGGGTGAGATGTTAACTCCCAACACATTTGCAGGATTGCCACTAGATGGTGCGGGAAACACAGACTTCGGCTGCACACAGCCTGAACCTATTTCAGTGCATGCACAAAGTGTGGCTTGTAGAATTATTCTGAACAATATTTGTGGGCATTCAGGCCCAGGGATAAACCTTTTCTAATGGCAGCATTTTGGTTTGGTAACATTCATGCCGATTAATACTGGTTTTATAAATCCAGCTGTCATGATGGGAATGAAAGGGACCCACTTGGTCCTTGGTGACAAAATTATTTAGTAGGGCCTTCCCTTCTTGCAATAATCTAATTAAGGTTATGTTTTCAGATGAGTGCAATTGTTACATGGTTCCAGACTGGAGTTTACAAGCTCCTAAATAGTGTCTGCCAACCTGACATGTAAGTATGGGGAGAGCTGTTTGTAGGGAAACTGCCAAGACTAACGGAGAGGCCAGTGTCCTTGTCAGAGAATGTGGAGAGAAAACAGCTCCTCTCCTCAAAGGCAAGGACTGAGCTGAGCCTGTGTCCTGTTGTCCTCAGTCAGGTCAAAGAAACCTTGTCTTTGCTTAACTTGCAGTAAAATAACTGAAGCTATTTTAATAGAATTGACTACACAACATCTCTGGACAGACTCTGGTTACTGGTCCTTCATACCCCATGTCCACTGTCTCTTCAGTGATGGGAAAAAGTTGGATTTGGGCCTTCTAGGGTGAGAATTTCCCAAATCAAAGTAGTTTACAGTATGGCTTGTCTTTTCTACTGGCACTGGTGAAGCAGAGGAACCTTAAAACCTGTGGAATTGAGCCCAACGAGAAAAAGGTAAGTGGAAAGGACAAGACTCAGCCAGGTACATGAAGTGACCTCTTGGGAGAAGTCATACTTCACTAAAGGTGAGTGTTCTGGTTCTGTTCTTGCTTTTCATCCTCCTTTCCTAACCCAAAGACAGTAATGATTTACTCTCTAAATGTTCTTTTACTCAGTATGGAAAGCAGTAAATCTAATTAAGCTATTTATAGGGAACTTTGATACACTTGAATATTTTTTTATTTCAAAATAAGCCTACTGTTCTCACAATTTATCTGTTTTTAAAAGATAAGAGGGTACATCTTGGTTAAATCCTCCTAGTGTATCAGTGGACAGCACTGATTTATTTAAAAATGCTTGATATTTATTGTAAAAAAACACACACTACAGAAAATAAAAGCATACATTCCCTCCTTCTGGATTTTTAGTGACCACAGAGATTTAAGTAACACATCGGTCACTTATGAGGCTACTTTTTTTTTTTTTTTTTTTTTTTTAATATAGTTTAAATTTTCTCTGCAGTTTTCTGGTCTCTGGGAACATGCCAGGCTCCAGTGGCTTGTGAGAGTGCTTCGTGGCCAGCGTGGTGGTGGGGTGCTGGGAACCGAGTCCTTGCCATGCTTGTGCACTCACCTGGGTCACGGGGTGCATGTGCTGCCAGCCATGGAACAGCTGCTGCAGGCTCAGAAAGATGAGTTACAGGTTACTGTGCAAAGGAAACCAATGGAGACAGTGAATATTTGCCTGCCTCTGGAAACTGAGCTTCAGGGGAAACCTCATCCCACTCCACAGCTCTCTGGAAGGAGGCTCTAGCCAGGTGGGGGTCGGTCTCTTCTCACAGGCAACCAGCAACAGGACAAGGGGAAATGGTCTGTCAGGAAAAGTTTAGATTGGATATTAGATTTCTCTAGAAATTTCTTCATGGAAAGGGTTGTTAAGCATTAGAGCAGGCTTCTCAGAGAAGTGATGGAGTGGCCCCTGGAGGGGTTTAAATATGTTTAGCTGTGGCACCTGGGGACATGGTGGGCTTGGCAGTGCTGGGTTGGTGGCTGGCCAGGTTTCCAGTGAGTAAATAACAGCAACACCCAGTAAAACTCTACATGCATTGCCCAGTGAGACAAGAGCAAATCAAACATGCTTTTCCTTCAACTGCTCCTTGATTTTCAGTTTCTGACTTCACAAATTTATGTATTTTCATGTCCTTTGCAGTGTTTTAAGTTGGTGTGTGAGGCAGCTGAAGGTTTTTAGTGCCTTAGCTGTTCTCTGAGAGGCTGTACCCTGTGTAAGTGAGGGCTATGCCTGCTAATGCTTGCAGGTAGTAAACTAGGAGTATTTCTGGTGTAAATTGAGGTGATAGACTGCGGGAAGGATTGGGATTACCCTGTGTAACATTTTCTCCCTCAGGTGGAATCATTTATCCACAGACCAGTGAGGGAGGAGAGAGATGAACCAAAGGTAGAAATTTGGGTCTTGGCCCAAAACAGCCAACAGGAAATTTTCCATTGACTCCACTGGGCTTTCACTGGGAAAACACAATCAGGAGCACAGAAAAATGAAGTTACCATGTGTGCATGTGGAACAGCCTGTCTTCCCTGAGACCTGTCCTAACTCCCCAGAGCCCTGCAGGCACCAGGGCGGTGTCTGACCTGTGGCACCCACCACAGGATTCACATCCCACTGAACGGAGTTTGCATTTTTGCTGGGTCCAGTGCCAAGTCTCTGGCATGGCTGTACAATTTAATTAGGCTTTCAATTTGATAGTGTGAAAACTGCAGTTTCAACTTGTTACATCAGCCTCAGGAGTCAGCCAGCCTTTCCCTTACATTTGTCCATGTATTACTCATGTCCTGTCAGAACTGGTGAAATGACCAAAGAGAAAGAGACACCTGGCACTGCAACACATGTTCCTCTTTTATCTCTGTGATTCTTTTCTTGCTCTGAAAAATCTGTTTCTATATAATTATTTTTTTTCTTATTTGTTTGGGTAATCCTATGAATCTTCTTTCCCTCAGTAGGAATTATTCCCATTCTACAGAAAGCAGAAATAATTCCAAAAGCCAGCAACTAACTGAAGCTCCTGGGTGTCTGGGGGGTGGAGCAGGTCACAACTGCAGTCCCCATCTTGGACTCTGGGATTGGTTCTACTCCCTGTTGTCCTGCAGGTGAGAATTTCATCCCATGAGCTGAGGGACTTTAGCAAGGGTAAAACTGCTCTGCATTGGGGCAGATCAAGTGGTCTGAGGAGGGTACAGAGCCATGGCCTTGTTCTGCTGGAGCTCCTTTCCACAGCAGGATGAGCAATGTGCCTTCAGTGTGTCAGGTGGGTTGGTTCCCTCCTGTCCCCAGGACAAGGAATGTGTGTGGTGCAGTGCTTTGTTTTCACAGTGATTTTAAAGGTACTGTACTTCTGGCCTGGAACACTCTGTACAAGGTTCTGAGAGCAATGTCTTCTTAAATACATCTGCAAGCGTTCTGATCCACACTAAGTCTGTCTCGTCTGTTGAAGTACAATGGAGCTGAGAGACCTTGGGAGCTCATTGGGTCAGGATGTGCAAAAAACACTTCTCTAAAAAAAACCAATTATGTGTGACAAGCTACTGTGTAAATGTGGTGCTTGATACTGTTGATGAGAAAGGAAAGAATTCTAGTAAAGGCTAATTACAATGTTTGGTTTGATAGCTGGGACCTCACAGCCCCCACAGTCTGACAAAGTGAGACAGGCCATATCAGCCATTGCTATTTCTGGAAGAACAGGGAAAAAGGAAAATGATAAAAACATCTTGAATTTCCTTTTGAAATTATATTGCTAGAATTAGCATTGGAGGCAACAAAATGTGGTGGGGTGGTTTGGGGAGGGCTTGTTTCTTTGTCAATTTTGGGCAGCAAATACAAAAAGGAGTGGCTTCAAACTGACAGAGGGCAGGGTTATATTGGGTATTAGGAAGAAGTTCTTCCCTGTGAGGCCCTGGCAAAGATTCCTAGAGAAGCTGTGGCTGCTCCATCCCTGAAAATATTCAAGGTCAGGCTGGATGGGGCTTGGAGAAACCTGGTCCAGTGGAAGGTGTCCCTGCCCATTGCAGGGGGCTGGAATTAGTTGATCTTTAAGATCCAAACCATTCTATGATACTATGAAAATCTGGAATACAATGGGCATCACAAATTTTGCCCAGCCTAATGGGGTGACATTTAAATGTTTTTCTTTCTAGCTTGTATTCTTTGCAATGGACTGTAGGAAGGAGGCCTTCATTTCTAGGCACAGACTCCAAAGACTTCTGCTGCCTGTCTGAGATGACCAGGTAATTTTCTGTTGTCAGCATTAGCCTCAGAGAGACTTTTCTCTCAGAATCCTGTTGTTGAAGACAGTGCAGTTGAATGAAGTGAACCAATGTGCCCAGAGCAGCTGCACTGCCCTTGCTGTCACATGCAGTGCCTTGTGCCTGCTGGCCAATTGTGCCAGGAGCACTTCTACATGTCAGAAAAATGTACAGAGATTATGGATGTTTGTCAGCATCTTTCTGCTGAAAAATAGAGCCTAAGAAAAGGTTATACTGGGCACCCCAGCCTGCACCTTCTCCCTCCATGGCAAATCCCCCCTTGGAGCATCTGGTGCAGTATCTGCCGACCTGGAAAGTGAGCTCTATTCCAAAGTCCTGAGGATTTTGCTCTTCTTTTTCCTTGTTGCAAGATGCAATCTCTTCTGCTCTCTTTGGTAGTGGAAACCATCACTCCCATTATCCCCTGTTACTACCACTGTTGGCTTCTGGATCCAGCTATTTACCCCACATGTTTTCCCGGTTAACACTATTGTACAGTTATAAAATTAATTTGGTTAATTATGCTGAGAAAAGAGTTTCAGGGTGGAGACACAAGCAACTCATCTGCAGCCAGTTTATTGTGCAGTTCATTCTCTTCTTGAGAAATTGTTGATCTGAAGCTTAGAGGCAGCAGAGAAAGGAAACTTTCATTTTCTGCCTTTAAAATGACAAGGGGAGGGTTTTGCTGAGTGCTGCAGCAAGGACCAGTTGTCACTTTGGTCTCGAGGACTTCCTAGAGCAGGCAATGCTTTATTATTCCAAGGAAAGAGAAGACACTTTGCAATAGATCCTGCTATTTGCTTGTTGCTATAAAAAGACTGGGAAAGGGAGGTGGGGAGGATTCTGTTCTAAACCCAGCTGGTACCAGCTCAGCCCTTCAGGGAAGCACAGCGCTTAATTTCCCTTGTATTTCTTTGACCCAGTTAGCATTGCACAAATGTTCCTGATCACAGGACTGTCTAATCCTCCCTTGAATCCTGCTGAATTTTATCTTGTTGACATCCTGCAGCAATTAATTCCAGGAGCTGACCCTGCACAGCAAGGAGGGTGTTGTTTTCTGTCTGTGTGCCCTTCTTCCAGCAAATCAGGCTTGAGCAGAGGCAGCATGGAGGGTCAACTCAGAATCTGGCATCTGAGGCAGGGATGTCACCATCCCTCGAGGGCTGGGGATGCCTCACACCTCAGCACACCTGAAGGGAAGCTGAACATTGGCTGAGCAGTTCAAATGTCACCACAGCCTGGCTGTACTTCATGTCACCTTGTAGTGCCTGAAGGAACAGGTGCAGTGACATTTTGCAGAGAGCTGGGACTGAAGCAGGCTGGGAGCAGCAGCAGCAGAGTCCCGGCCGCCCATCCCATCAGCTCTTCTGAGCAGGAGCAGGAACTCACCTGCAATATTTGTACCATTCAAACTCTTCTTACCTGCAGACAGTGCCAGTTGTTAGACACCCATCTGTCCTAAACTGGGGTCTGGAGTAGGACCCGGACGTTTCTGGATTCAAAACCAGGCGTGATCAGACCTGTGCTTGTATTTGCTTCCCCTAAAAACAGTTCTATTTTTTACTGTTTTCCACAGCTGGCTCTGTGAGTAAGGACCATGGGAAGGTTCCTTTGCTCTTTGTGCAAATCAACCTCATTCTGAAGCTCCCAGCTCATCCCACTAATGAGGCTGGAATGGCCTGTAGGCTCAGCAAGTCAGGGGTGGCCACTCTGCATTTACGAAGCCCCCAGCTCAGCAGGGCCTGGTGGGAGGCTGGCACTGCTAAGCAACCATGAAGGGCATTTGTGAGCCAACGTCACAATTTATTTTGTGCAGTTTTTGATGCTTCTGTAGCATGACCTGATGGGGAATGTAAAGAACATCTGAAGCAAATTTGGTATTTCCTGTGTAATTACTTTGGAGCCTGGACATTTGAGATGTGGCATCTCCCTGTTCCGAAGCTGAGCTAGTGGAGTTCAGCCAGTGCTCATCGAGCGAGTTGGAACAATATAAAAATATAAAATAAAATAATTAAGGTTGGAAAAGCCCTCTAAGGTCACTGACTTCAGCACAGCACTACCAAAGCCACAGCTAAGCCATGTTCCTAAGTGCCACACCTACATGTTTTTTGAACACTTCCAGGGACAGTGATTCCACCATTTCCCAGACTGTTCCAGGGCTTGACAACCCATGCAGAAATTGTTCCCAATACCTAATCTAAACCTCTCCTGCCCCAGCTTGAGGCCATTTCCTCTGGTCCTGCCACTTGTTACGAGGGCGGAGAGACCAGTGCCCACCTGGCTACAGCCTCCTTTCAAAGGGTTTTGGAGAGCAGCCCAGCACCTCTGTATAAACCATTTCCTCTCCCACATACTCACCATCCAGGAAAAAATAACAAAACATTCAGCTAAGCACAGCTGACTTGCAAATGTCACATTGTGCTGCCAGATGAGATGTGGCAGTGTCCCTGCTGGCTCCTTCTGCTCTCACCATGCGTGACCACCCGCTCTGCAGAGCAGGGATTTGCTGATTTTGAGGGACAAAGCCACTGCAGGTGTGTGAGGCACAGGCAGATAAAGCCTTGTGGTTTACACACAGTTTTTGCTAAGCTCACAGCAGGCTGATGGGCTTTCAGCTAGGTTAATTTAAAAGCAAAGACAAGAAACAGTTGATACAATGCTAATACCCACAAATAAATAAAGTAATAATTTGATTTTCCACATCAGCTGCTATTAGAAATCCATGCTTTAAATGCAGCACCCCATTATCCCCATTACAAGCCCATTCCAAAGCACTTAAAGGCTCCCTTTGATTTAAATGGCATTTGGTCAAACATTATGTAGCAACAAGCTGGTATTCTAAAAATGCCCAGTCTTTCTACAGCTCTTTGCAACAGCCCTAGGAAGCATTGCCTCCAGGACCACTAATTCCAGGAAGGCTGCAATTACCAGGAACAATATCTCTCTATTTACACAACATGTATTTCACATCAGCTCTAGCTCGTGTCAAGCAAATTAGATTATACTTGAGAATCCCTGAGCATGGGGAAAGGCCACAAGCCCATGATGTGGCACTTCAGGGGTCATCCCTGCTGTCAACTGTGGCCCATATAAGTGATGCCAGCCACAAAAACACGTGTGGGCCCTGATGAGCAAGGCAGAGAGCTGTGCCTGAACGTTCTGGCTCTTCAAACGAAGGCAGTAAAGCTTTCAGCCATCACTTCAGAGCTCTCTTCTGCTCATGGCTACAGCTGCAAATGGAAAATACAAATCACTTTACCATTAATCACAGCGCTGATGGTTCAATCAAGGTTTCATTCAAAGCTAAGGGATTCCTGCTTAGTCACTAAATGCAGTTTAACTTCATTCTGCACCATGATAAATGAAGTAGTCTCCACTTAGGAAGGCTCAAAGTTAATTAAAATATGCCCTTAATGAGCAATTAGGCCCAAATGCAGGCACTTCGGGGCAGGGGAAAAGCCTGAAGCACCACCCACAAAGCCCCTGCTTTCAGCTGAGGCATCTTGGGTTTTGCCTCGGGCTCAGGTCTCATCTCCTTTAAAGGTGGGAGCCTTAAGTTTTCCTTGGAGCTTTAAGAGTTGGATTTTTTTCTGAAATCAAAAATAGCTGCTTTAATCCTAACTTCAGAGTTAAAGACCTTTTTAGAAACTGATTTTGCTAACCTTGCTCATAGCCCTCCAGCATCTCCCTGTTTGTGAGCAGCCCTCCCTGCTCGTCTCTTGCATTACAGTCCCTGTCTGTAATCACTCTGCACTGCCTCATATTTTAGTTGGTTTATCAACATCTCTCTAGATGGCTGTGTGGGCACAGAAAGGCCCCTCCTGGGTGGGTGAGGCTCTCTGTGCTCTAGGAGTTTCTGAGCAGCTCCTGCACTGCACAGGTCTGATCATGGAGCTGTTGCTTCCTCGCCTTGGGTTTCAGCTGATGGGTATCTTTGTCATTTAAAGAAAGAATCTGAGGAAAGAGTGGGACAGTTTTCTTTCTGCCTCACCATCTCAGGTTTGTA
Organism: Anomalospiza imberbis; assembly: GCF_031753505.1. Classification (NCBI taxonomy): domain Eukaryota; kingdom Metazoa; phylum Chordata; class Aves; order Passeriformes; family Viduidae; genus Anomalospiza; species Anomalospiza imberbis. The sequence goes on from NC_089695.1 coordinate 11,394,846, forward strand.
AATTCTAGTCATGATTTTCTGTGTCCAGACACATTTACTGTTTGCAGCAGGAAGAGGCTGCATGATCATGCAAGCAAAATTGCCAGGTTAGCTCACAGTTTTCTTGTGAACTGGATGTGAAGCTTGAGACTGAAAGCTGCCGGTGGGATTTGGATACCAATTCCCCATTCAAATTAATCCAAATCCCTTTGGCAGTTCTGATGATCTCAATAAATGAGATTTTTCTGCCAGTGACTTCAAATGCAGAGCCTGCCATGAGATTGGCCATGGAAGCAGCACAGCTTTTATCTCTCTCTGTGACCTAAATTCCTAGGTAAGGTTTTCTTTCTTGTCTGGAAACACTTCTGAACAGGCAGCAACTTCTGCAGGCTTATCCTGACCAGTGATAGCTCAGGGGCTGTTCTGCAGAGAGGGAAAGAGGGGGAGCATTTTCATATGGCCCAGGTGTGCATCCATGGGGTGAACAAGGAGAAAAGTGCTGTACAACTTCAGGCCACGTTATCCCACCCAACAGCATCCAATTTTTTTTTTTCCTTTGGTAGGACTGCAGGCTCCCTCAGCAGCTGGGGGGCAGAGAGGCTGTGACAGGGGAGTGACAGGGCTGCCCCAGTCCCCATCCCCTCCCTGAACCAGCCCAAAGTACATCTGCAGCAGGTGGGTGATGTTGTACAGCTGCAGAACTGCCTTATCCAGGGAACTGGTGCATATTTAATTGTGCAGTGATCTCACAAGTACCAACACGGTCATTTCCAACATAGCTGATGGTGAAGAAAGTGAGGACTGTGCTTTTCAAAACAAGGATTTAAGTGAACCTGAATAGAAACAACCATCCCTATCTGCTGCCTCTGTTCTGTGTTAAACCAGCTTTTCTTTTCTTACCTGTTACAGCTTCTACCACACAGCTGGAATTCTTCAGACTGGGGCTCCTGGCCCTGCCACTCCTGCTGGGAGTGCCCTGCTCACTCACTGGCACCACCAGCCTCACATTTCCCTCCTCACTTGCCTTGCCACTTCTGTGATCCTAATTTGCTCACATCTCTTTGCCCCCATCTTTGCTGCACCCCAGCAGCTTTGGCTCCTCTTGAAAAACCCAGTTGCTTGAGTAGAATCTCAGTTTTCACTAAAGTAAAAGTATTCTACAAAAAGAGCCAGTTCACTCCAAAGCTTCATTGCTCCTGGCTCCAAACCTGGCTGCATCTGGAACTAACACTGTGTTTTTAAATGGCCCCAGCTCTGAGCCCAACCCTGCCCTCACCCCAGCCCCCACAGCCTGCTCCCAGTCCTACAGCAGAGGAGTTGGAGGCTTTTCCCAGCCTCCTGTGTGCAGCTCTCATCTGCTGCTGTGCCTCTTTGCTCTGGAGAGAAAAGGTGATGGGTTTCAGAGGTGTAGAGACTTGCAGGATCGTGGCAGCTGAGAAGGAATCCCAGCCCTGGGTAGCAGCTGCTGAAGGGGTGAGGTGTGAAGGCCTTTGGTGACCTGGTAGGGTGAGAAGGTGCTTGCATGGCAAGGTACAGCCCATGTGCTGTGGATCAGCCCAGCACTAAAAAATGCCCTGTGGAATGCAGAATGGAAACAACAACTGGATGGAAGGATTTTATTTGTTTCCTCTGTCAAAAGCAGTGATACATGCAGTTGGCACAAGACTTGTTAGGCATTACAGTCATAAATATTCACAGGGAGAGAAATTTAAATGACAGCAGAGCAGTGAGGACAAGCATTGCTTAAACCCCAGCATGTACCTGAGAAGGGAGGGGCAGGTGTGGAGGAGGCAGAGCAGGCTGGGACCTCCTGGGTTCAACTTTCTCCATCAGCTTTAATGAATGCTGGAGCCACCTTCACTTCCATTCTTGCTGTATGGTTAGTTCAAAAACAGAGCTGAGAAGCTGCTCAGCTCCATAGCACTAATGAGTTTCAACAGGAGAAAAAAATATTTGAGGTAAGAGATGTGAGGATGAAAAGCTCAAACACTCTCACCTTTTGATCCTTGAGCATATTTACACTCACGTTGGTGCTGAGTAGAAATTGCTTTTTCATTTCGTCTGCTTGAGGGTGGTTTGGAAATCACTTGTGAGCATTTTTATAATTGCAGCTTTCCAATGCTGTTTTTCATCTTAGCCACTGTTGAGCAAACAGCCTGGTCCCTCTGCTCTTTGCTGTGCCAAAACATTTATTCCTAGTAGTAGTAATAATTAGGCTGGTATTCCTTTGCAGTTTTCTCAGCTACATCTCTTGACTGGCTACAGAGAGAGTGGCACCAGACACAGGTGGGTGAGGTTGCTCAGACTGCAGGAGAAAGTGCCAATGGCAGCTTCTCTGATGGAGAAGTCTCTGTGTGGCAGTGAGGGATGGCCTGGGCATGTGCCCACTACCCCATGCCAGGACCTCCCAGCCTTATGGGAATGCTTCTTGTCCTACAGACATCCCATGTAGCAATACCCTCCACATGAATAGTTTGTATATGCTGTGCACTGGATGGTTGGGACATGCACATTTGTTTTTTCCATGTTTCAGTCTTGCAGCATGAAGCAAAGCTCAGTCCACATCATCAGCACAGTCAGGTAGGTGAGAATACAGAAGCAGAGGTATGATGGGAAACACAAGTTATTATTTTACATTCAGGTTCTATCAGCACCAGCCCAGCATCCCTAGGCTGCCCCTCAAGGCTGCTCTTCTGAGCCTGCAGAGCTCTGTGTGGGCTCATAGGGTCCCCACACCTGAGCAGCAGATCCCGTGGGTGCCCGTGGTGTGCAGCCTGGCTGTGACAGTGCAGAGTCCAACGTGATGCCTGTTTACAGCTGGCTCCACAACAGCCACAGCACCGGCACAGCAATGCCCAGCAGGGCTCCCAGCTCTCCTCCTGCCAGAGCTAAGTCCGGGAATAAAGGGAACAGAGTTGTGACAGGGTAAGCACCAGGAAAATCCCCACCCAAGGAGTTGTAATATTTTCCACCTTGCCCTCCAGCAAATCCTCATAAAAGACTTCTTATGATTTTGAAGAAGTAATTCTTTATGCTACTGCTCCAATGGGTGACCTCTCCAGTGGGATCCTGGTGCTGAGGCAGGGATCTATGATGGATCTCCCAGTAAATGTGTGTGTCAGAGAGAGTGCATTTCGTACTGTCCGAGCCTTGGGCAAAGGGTTCCTTTTTGAATAACTGTACTCAAGTGTCAGCAACATCTGGCTGCTTGGCACTGGCTGGAAAGCACTGGTGTTTCAGTGTTCCCACTTCTTCTCTAGCAGATGGGATTTGTGTTCTCTCCAGCTCTCTCCAGCTTTTCTTTGTGCTCAGGGCAGTTCTCGGCAGTAGGTGGGAGGAGATGCTTTATGAACTGTTGCCTTTCCAAAATAAAAACTGATTGCTGTTTCCTTAGCAGATGGGACTCTGAATCGTCCCTTTGCCCACGGATGAGGGATACGATGGATCACAAGAGTCTGCCTGACTCGCATGCATGTTCAAGCCGTGTTTTCTGTGTGAGGACTCCAGGGAGAGCTGCTAGAGCACAGGGTGGTTATATCTTGTGAATAAAATTATTCTAAGCAGCCACTTCTTCACACTTCAGCAATGGCTGGGAGCAAACAAGCTTTTATCTTTGCTTCTTTCCAGATGCATCTGTGCTCTGAAATCCAGTTATGGATGGTGGCCTTTTTAGGTACCTGGAAAGACTCGAAGTATCTCTGCTTAGTGGGAACACCACCCATGACATTTTTGTCACAGTGAGAAGTTTTTCTTCCTTCTTTTTCATCTATGCCTGCTGTACTGAATAAATTCTGCCTTCCTTCAGAGCAGGGCAGGGCAGGGTTTCCTGCCACTTTCCCTCTGGCTGAGGGTGCCAATTGCTCTTCAGTGTTAATGAACATGGGGCCATTTTCTTTCTGACTGTGGTTATTGCCTAAAACTGCTCCCTCATCCCTTCTGAGATACCTCAGCTCTGAGCATACTGCTTCTTTCTGAACTGGTCTTGGGGAAGGAAGCCTTGGAAAACTGAACACTCGTGTTAAACTGGTTTTCCCTGTGTTTTTTTCTTCCAGGTTTGTGGGATGAAGGTCACCATTTGGGGCAGAAGGGCTGCACTGTGAGTAACCAGTGCTGGCACTTTCACCATAGGAAGAAGCCTTGGATGAGCAAAGATTTCCTTCATTGGTGTAAATTTGTTCCAGGGGGTCTTCTCTGCACCAAAAGTCGGTTTCCCCAGGTGAGACTTTTCCCAGTGGCACCACATTTGAGATTAAATTGGTCAATTTACATTTTGACCTCTCCTGTTGTGTCCCCACAAGCGGTGGAGAACCTGACACATCCTCAGGGGTCTTCAGGGTCTTTCTGTCCTTACCCTTACGTCTGCTTTCCAGAAGGGCTGGGAAGGTGGGTCTGGCGAGGTGGCAGATGGATTGGATGTAGTCATCACTGGAGTACGAGTCTGGGCTGGCTGCAGCACTTCCAGAACACTTTGGGTTGCTGCTTGGATCCTCCATCGCTTCCTCGTGGGTTTCCCGTATGGTTGGGAGAGGCTTTGAAAGGCTCAGTCTGATCCGGGGTGCCATGGCTGCAAAGAACAGAGCAGACCTGATCATGTGAAAACCTGCTGTGGTAAAGAAATCCTGGGCTTGCTTCTACCTGAGCCACCTGATGTCTTCTTGTGGTAAACACGGCTGTTAACAAAAACCGCATTTTAGAAGTTTGCTGGCAGTACTTTTGTATCCACGGCTTCATAAAGAGCTTCATAAACGTACCAAAGAAGCCAAGTCATTAAATGTGGCAGTAAATAGAGGATTCATTAAGGAGATCAGGAATGGTGCTGCCTCCTGAAGCAATGCAAGGGAGCACAGCTAGGGAGGTATGGGGCAGGGGCATGAGCTTGTCCCACTGCCCTTGTTGGAGCAGCAGGACACAAACCACTCTCCTTATTTAATGCTCCATGTCTCTTCACTGTGACAGGGCTCTGACTTCACCCTTAGCCCAAGCAGGCAGGAGCTGAACCCAACAGGAGAGGAGCTGCCCTGCCCCTGTGGGAAGCACCACCTAAGTGAAGCAGCATTACAGTGGTCTCTTCTAGAAGCTGTAAGTGAGAATGTACAGGGTCACTTTTGTCCATAGTTCATAAATGTAGTTATGGAGAGGTAGGTCCTCCCCTGAGTGCTTACTCAGTGTCAAAGGGATTCATGTCCTTTATATTCAAATAGTCATCCTCAACTCATTTTAGGATGGATTTCCATCAAACTGCTCCTACTACTCAGTTAAATATATTGATTTACAATTTTTTCAGTATATTTTGTGCTGCAGTGTTTTCTAACTGTACTGATTTTTTTTTTCTCCAGACACTCCCCCCTGTGCTTTGCTTATCTCCCCTTCAGGCAGAAATGACCATATAGCCTGGATTTTTTTTTTACTGCTTCCCCCAATTAAATTCGTATTTGACTAATCTGCAGACACAACATAGCTTTGTTCTGTGATTAAACGCAAAAGTGCATTGCTAGCTATTTTAATGCCTTGCTTGTCATTGCTGGAAATAAATCTGGCTTTGTTGAACCTCCCTGCAAAGCTGCAGATCACACACGGAGCACAAATGAGCAGCTCGCACGGAGCCCAGGGTAGAGCTCGCCTGATGCCCATCCCTCCCCCAGGCTGCTGCTGGCCCTCCCTGGTTTTCCTCATGTGCTGCTGGTAAAGCCAGCCAAGCTGGGATTTGCTGACCTGAGAGCAGGAGATGCTTGTTTTAAACCTTAGGGCCCTTTTATTATCCTTTTCCCCGCCTGCTCTGTTTCTGTCATGTATTCAAGCCTTAAAGAGAAGGCTCGTTCCTTCCTTCCCTCGAGCCCTTGCCTGAGCCGGGCAGTGCCAGAGCTGGGCCCGGCAATGAGAGCGGCCGGATGCTCCTGGTGAGGGGCGCGGGCATGTCGTGTCAAATCACGACAGCGCTAATCAGTAACTAAGTCCTGCAACACGCCCTTCCTCCGGAAGGAAATTTAAATTACCTGCTTGCAGTAAAACTCTTCCGATGATGGGATGGATCAGGTCCCGCCCGGATGCGATCCCCTTCGCCCTGGGCACCGCGCTGGCGCGGCCGAGGTCACCTCCCCGTCACCTGCGGGCCCCGGCGAGCGGGCCCCGCTGCCTGCAGCTGCCCTTCCACCATGCCTTGAGCATCACTGGCTACCAGCACCCCAGATATTCCTAGCGACCCCCAGCGCACCGCCCGTGGCCAGACCCCCTCCCCTTACCTGCGGGGTGCGGGCACGGGCGGCTGTCGTCTCCCCCGGCTGCACGGCTCTGCCCCGCTCCCTGCTCCCCGCTGCCAGCACGGGAGATGTGCTGTCTGACACTAACCCATGCGCCAGCTCCCTGCCTCAGTCAGCTGATCCCGCTGCCTGTTTTGTTGCTGTTGCTAAATATATCCCGCTGGCTGCCTGCCCTGCCCGAGCCGCAGCCGGCGGGCGCCGAGGCACCGGGGCAGCCCGCGGGCACCGGCCGGGACCGGCCGGCACACATCCCTGCGGCTCCTTGCCTGGCGACAATTCCCCCTGTGGAAGGGAGCGCGGGGCCGCGGCCGTGATGCGGGAGGGGAAGGGCTGCCTGTGCTCCACGCCGGGGTGGGAAAAGAGGAGCCGTAGGTCCTTCATGCTTTATTGCTGGAAGGGGAATCCTTAGGGTTTGGGGCTGTTTTTCTTCCTTCTCTGCCTTATTTTGTGGACAAATTTGTGCTGGTTTGCCCAAGAGGCAGTGGGTGTTTGCAGCTTCTTTAGTGCTGCTCTCTGCTCTCTTCTGTTTCTGCTCCCATTCTGCTCTGAGCCGAGCATCCCTAGGCCATGCTGTACATCCCTGGGCTGAGCTTTACATCCCTGGATTAGGCTTTACATCCTGGGCCAAGCTGTACATCCTTGGGCTGAGCTGTACCTCCCTGGGCTGAGCTGTACATCCCTAGGCCAAGCTGTACATCCCTAGGCTGAGCCACACATCCCGGGATTCAGCTGTACATCCCTGGGTTGAGCTGAACAGCCCCGGGCTGAGCTGTGCATCCCTGGGCTGAGCTGTACCCCTCTGGGCAGAGCTCTACATCCCTGCATTTAGCTGTACATCCATGTTGCTGTGGAGGCACAGCAGCAGCCGGCCCTGCCACAGCACCTCCCAGGTCTGTGCTCCACCAATCCCCCTCTCCCACTGCTTCCAGGATCATCCCCCTTTGTGTTTCTCTGAGGCCACACAAGTGCATTACAGCAAATTGCTTTGCCAGGAGGACTGGCAGCATCTGACCTTGTGGGTCCCTGGGCAGCAGGGATTTGCCTTTGTTTCCCGGCTTATTAACATGCTGCAAACCGATTGCAGTTCTGGAGTAACCCCGTGTGCCTCTCACAGCCTCTCTTGCAGCATCACATTGCGTGGGGAGATGAATTGTTATGTTGCAGCAGACTCTTCCTTCTGTATTTATTTCCCAACACTGTCCTAAGAGGCAGCCCCAACAGCTGCTGCTCTTTCCTGGGGAATAGCCATCCCACACAACATCCCTGTGTGCCCAGGGAAGGGAGTATGACTGCATTTCTGAGCCTTGCTGCTCCCCACAATGCCTGTCCTGACCTGCTGGAGGGATGAAGAGAAAAGCAGAAATCCTAGATTAAAAATTACTGCTTTAGTTTTAATGCAAATATTCTGTCTTCAGGCTGGAATTGGCTGTAACAGCTGATTTAGTCACACAAGCCCACACTCATCATTCAGGTTTTTTCTTTATCTCCAGTGAAAAGAAATAAGCAGCTCAACAGACTTGTGCATCCCTTCGGGATATGGTTCCAAGCAGATTATTATTTTTTTTCTGGAAATAACCATTGCTTAGCATTTCAATATAACAGGTATGTAAGCTTAAGCTGTTTGTCTGGACTTCTGGTGCCAAACAGCTGAATTTAGCTGAAATGACCCACAACCTTCATTGCATTAAATTCACTAACAGCAATGATCAGCTGGGATCATGCCATAGTAACTCAGAGCTTCAATTTTTCCTTCTTGCTTGCAGGAAACGTGATTACCATCAAAAGGAAAAAACCCTCAGACACCAGCTATGCTAAGCAGCTGCAGTATGGAGCTTGGGAAAAACATTTTGTGAGGAAGAACACTGATCTGGAAACAAACTCCACATGTGCAGATGTGCATGGATACATTCTCTTTAAAATGAGCCCTCAAGATGGTTCCTCTGCCCTGATAAGTCTCTCCTCCCTGCTGGAGTTACCTCCTTCTTAAAGGTATGATGGAGTGAATAGGACATGCCAGATGGGAGGGACAAATAATAATAATATACCTTTTTTTTAACCTCAACCACAGCTATTTGGTTTCATTTTTCATCAGCTGCGTCCCCAAAAAATCTTAATGTAAAAGAAACAAGGTGCAACTTGGAATGTTTGCTGCAAGAATGCCATAGGTTTCTCCCAAGCACTTGTGAGGATGGTTTTGGATAAATCATCCCAGTTTCCTGTATTTATACTCCTCAAAGGTGCCATGAATCAGCATTTCTGGGTGCATGAAAACTGTCGCCAAATGGGATTAATGGCAAAAGAAAACAGCAACAGCAGCAGTGCCTGAGCTGCAGAGCAAAACACCAGTTGTTAGTTCTGCTGGGCTTGGTGGAGTGTCTGAGATATAAATGCTGACAGTTATTTTTTGGTTTGGTTTTATGTTTGTTAGTTTTTTTTTTTTTTTTTGGTTTTTTTTTGTTTTTTTTTGTTTTTTTTTTTTTGAATGCTTCCAGTTTTTGGGAAATCCACACAGTTTAGCAGAGTTGGGTAAGTGTAACAGGTGACTCCTCTGGGCATTTTCGAAGCTTGTTGGCCCTTGCCAGGGCTGGGGGACAGGGTTAACATGACACTGAGCATCTCCACACCTCAGTGCAGATCCTCCTTGAAGGTGCATCAACAACCTGGAAGAGCTGCTCCTCTCTTGCACGTGGGACAGTGGCTTTTTACAGGGTAGATATTGAATTGGACAAGGGGAACAGTTTTAAATTAAGAGGAGAGGTTTGGAACACGAAGAAATTCTTTACTGAGAGTGTGCTGAGGCACAGATTGCCCAGAGAGCTTGTGGGTTCCTGGAGGTGTTCAAGGCCAGGTTGGACAGGGCTTGGAGCAACTTGGTTTAGTGGAAGGTGTCCCTGCCCATCACAGGGGGGCGGAACAAGATGATCTCTAAGGTCCCTTCCATTCCAAACCATTCTGTGATTCTGTGTTTCCATGTTTGTCATAAAAGTTTAGGAAAGGAAAAGGTTTTGACCTGATTAGTGCCAGATTCCAGATGATTTGTGTTCTTTAATTACATCCCCCAGCCCATTTAACCTCCTGTGCATTACATCAAGCAGCCACAAAGGTACCAGTGAAGATATTGTCATGAAATATTAATGAGCTGTTTTTGTATTAACTAGACAGAGTTGGGCTGGAATTGTTGCTCCCACGGCTGTTGCCTCGACTGCAGCTCACACAGCAACTGGTGGTGGCTACGTGTGCAAACACTGTCACTGATGCACACAGATTTTCTGGGAGGTCCTGGCTATTTCTTGCCTTTTGCAGGTGAGCAACCAGCTGCTGTGTGAGGGCTGGGTGCCTGCAGCACATCACCACAGAGTACAAGGCTTGTTTGCAGGACCTGAGCTCTCAATCCAGCTGGGAACATGGGTGGGGTCCTGTCTGCAGCCTTTGCAAAGGCTCAGAGGGATTTAGGTACTTTGTTTCATTACAAGTTTAATTAAGCTGGAAAATGACTCCTGGGAGCCTTCGCTGGGAGTTTCCATGGTCATGGCTTCATTGGCAGTGGCTGCTCATGGCCAGCAGAGGGTTCTGTGCCAGTGCAGCTTTCTCTTAAAACACTACAAAGTCTCAGAAGTCCAAACCAAAGTTGGTGACAACTCGCCGGCAACCTCTCCTGGGAATCTGTCCCAGGTCATTTATTTAAAATAATATAAACATTTAAATTTCTGTTATTACTGATCTGCCTATGATTAAATTGCATCTTCTCATGGATGAATGTTTCATCATCATTTTAGATTATACATGTTCCAAAGTACCTGAACGCTGGTGTGGATTGGTCCCTCTTGGATGCACCACACAAAGAGGCTGGAGAGCTGAGCACTGACTTGTTGCAGGTCTCAGTGAGGGCAGCACTGCAATCACTTGAAAACCTTCTCCTGCCTGGGGTCACATGAAACCCCCTGTCCTGCCAGCAGTCCAGGTACCTAAAACATGTTTTTCTTTCCATAGCTGTTCTGTTTCTTTAATACAAGATTTTTAAAAATAAATTACAATCATCAGTGGGACTTCTTGTTTTGTTACTGGCCTCTAAACTTTCTTCTGGAGGAGCTGGGATGTGTTTAGATGCCCTAAGAAATAGCAACCCCAGAAAACAACTTATTCTTGAGTTATTTTCAGTGGTTTGTGTGGTGGGATTGACCATGGCTCTATTTCTCCAGTGCAGGCGCTGTGTTTCTCTCCTGCAGCATCCCTCCTCCAGCCCGCAGCCGCAGGCAGGGCACAGACAGCAGCACAGCAGCATCTTCGACTACACCCACGCTGGGACGGGGACTGCGCCGAGTGAGTTTCATTCCGCCTGGCCCTTCCTGAGCACATCTCCCCAGACCAAGGGGTTTTTCAGGCTGGGGTCACAGTCCAGCGGCCGTTTCCTAATCGCACTTCTTGTGCCGTGCCACCATCTAGCGGTGGCTCCACCGAGGCGAAGCGTCCCCGGCCTGCTGGGAGCCCCGGTGCTGCTGGGGCCGCGCGGTTCAGCTCCATCCCTGCGGGGACGCTGCTGGCAGCACTCTGCTGACGAAGCATAAAACCCAGCAGGTTAGCCAGGATAAGGCTTCTCCCACGTGTGTCATCCTGCTCTGCTCCCTCCTGTAACGACATTTAGAAGTCCCTGCTGCGGCTCTGTGGCTCCATCGCTCCGGGCCCTGCTCAGCTTTGGGAAGTTGTTCTAAAGGAGGAGGGACTGGGAAAGGTGGGGAGGGGGCAGTGGGAGAGCAAAGGTGAGCAATGCACACACACACATATCCACATGCACACACACAGCCCTAGGAGAGTTTCCCAGGCATTTCTCTCCCAGGAAGGCTCAAGAACCGTTTTTGACCCCTGTGAGGAAAGCCAAGTGTTTATCCAGAACACCCTGTGGGAACACCCTGGAAATCATCCTGTGCCCCCCTCACTGTGGGAAAGGGGAGTCAAATTTGCACAGCACTTTGGAGGAGCTGCCTTCTACCTGGTGTAATTAAGAATAACCTGAAAACTGCTTTCCTGGCCTGGAATTGCAGCTCCTTGAGCTGCCTTAAAAAAAAAAATCCTCAGAGCCAGATGATGGTGAAAAGGGATAAAAATCTGATGTAGGTAAAGAGAGGAAGAGAAGGCCTCCTGTGGATGTCTTTCGGCATTTGAGAGAGAGAGAGCAAGACCATGGAGAGGGAGAGGTGTTGGACATGACTGACCCCACCTTGGGTGTCCCTCGTGTCTGGGGTGTGGACATGAGACCCTTTGCCATGGCCACTCTAAAAATCTATGAAAACAAAAGGCAATTAAATATAACCCTTGTCACAGACGTAAATGCTGCATGAATTATCGCAGTAAATGAACCCCAGGTTCGGGCTTGTCCACTGTTTCATAGGAGCATTTAAGTGTGTAAATTATTTTCCAGATGGAAAGTGTTGAGGTGGCTTGTTACGTGATTAAAGAATGCTGGACTTGAATGCACTGCGTGGTGCTCACTGAATAATCACAGTAAGCAGGGATTTTTCAAATCCTCAAGCAAAAAACTTCAATCAGATGAGAAAGACTCAATTATGCTTTAAAGGGAACTCAGCTATGTGTGTGCAGGATACGGCAGGAGAATGTGTGCAAAAGAATTTCATGGAAAGAAGCAATTACTTTATCAATAGGACATGCAAAGCAGAATTCACTCATCCGTCCTGAATAGAAGCCCAAATAACTGAGCTTTTAAAAAGATGATACATGGACCAGGATGGATTTGGGCCTCAAGCAGGTTTGAGTGAGTTTGATTAATTTCTGTGCAGTTATCAACTGAGGTTTTGGTCCAGTGACTTCATGATATTTAGCCTTGGATAATGGATGTTGTAACAAGGATGTAGGACTTTGGCAGCAAATGTATCCCAATCCCACCTCATTAAGTTGTAGAAATTGAATTGGTTTTGAATCTGAAGATACTGGTTCTTCCTCCTCTAGCATCTCTGTGTAACATTGACTCAATGAAAAAAGCACAGGGAAAAGCCAAACACTTTTTTTTTTTTTTTTTTTGCAAAAGAACACAGACATTTGAATTTAATAAATTATAAAATTAAAGATTCTAATTTGTATATACATTTTTAATATACAAGAAATGGCTATTTATTGCAATTTCTGTTAAGGCATATGTAAGTGAATGGAAGTTGCATATAGATATTCAGATGAACATAGCTAATACTGTGCATTGTAGGTGAGTAAATAAGACATTAAATGCATTATGTAATAAAATAAAACAAAAAACCCTTTGAGTACTGGTAAAGCACCATTTCTAGAATTCTCAAAATATCTGAAAGCATTCTATGGAGGTGTTGTGAGACTCTAAATATTGAATGAATATATGAATATAAAAAGTGATGCGTTCACAACAGATAACAGAATTTTTTTAAGAAATGATGGTGAAAAAATGGCAGATGACTGAAGCCAAAGAAACCAGAATTTGTTTGGGATTTTTTTTTTTCATGAGAGGCTGTCATTTGGATTTTAAGTTTAGACAACCAGAAAATGACAATTGAGAAAACTGTACCTTCAAGGTTAGATCATAAATACATTGCTTCGTGGGAGCACATTATGTCTCAGATCTCTGAGATGGTCTCTGCAGGAATAGATTTGTTTATAAACCTGCTTTAGTTTCTGGGGATTAGGTTACATTAAAATATCGCTTTCTGATTGTTACATCTGAAAATGCAGCACCTGAGCAACAGCAAACCCGTTACAGAAGATCCACTGTGATGATGCTCTTGGCCAATTACAGCATTGTAGAGAAGATGAAACAGTTGTCAAAGTTCAAACAAAAAAATGACCAAATTTTCCACTGTATGACACAGAAATGAGATCAGCTCAGGAGAGCAAACCTCCACCTTTTGTCTGGGGCTGCTTTTTCTTTATAAATAGAGCCTGGGGTTGTGTTTTCCAGTAGAAGTGATGTACACATTCTTGGGGAACTGCTGAAAAAAACCACCTTCTGAAGAACCCATGGCATCTTGAAAAGGAGGCATCTTTTCTGGTCTGAAGAGACTTAACTTCCCTCCTTCTCATACAGGAAGAGTGTGAAGAGAAGGCAGCTGGTGGCTCCTGCTCCTTAAAGAGATAGTCCATCAGCCTCTCGATGTCTTGAGCAACGTAGTCTGAAGCTGCTGCTTCAAGTAGTTTAGTGTTCCTCCCAAAAAACAGCTGGAGAAATATTCAGTTGAATTTAAACCACTGAGAAACAAATCAAATTAAATCTCCCAGAAGGTTAGACTTAGAAGGGAACAAGCCATTCCAAAATGCAGATGCCACCAGGCATTGCATTGGGTTCCTAATGAACACTGGACCTAACATAGCACCAGGCCAGCCTTCCAGGAGGCAGTTCCTGCTCCCTGAGGCAGCAGAACTCTCCACTTTATCTGGAAAAATGCTTTTTTGAGCTGTGAGCACTGCCTCCCGTGGTATTTTTTCACACTGCCTGGTTGACTAAGCCTATTCCAGAAGCTAGGGCAGAACAGAATATATTAGATGAGTTACCTCAGGGGATCAGAGCAATGGGTCTTGAAAAAGGCCCAGAGGGTAAGACTGGTACCTTCCAGGCAGCAAACTTTTACCTCCCCATCTGCATAAATCCAGCTCCAACCCTTTCTATCTTTGGGTTTGTAAAAATTTTTCCTAAGTTTCACATGCTTGGGTGAGCTTCCTAGTCTGCAAAAAAGCTGGGGGTTGTGGTTTATTTTTATTGTCCACGGAGCTAAAAGGATATTAACTTGAAGGGGAAAAGATGAGTTTTATAGAAACCACATCTGTGTAAAGGAAACATGGAAGGCAAGAAATGCTGTGACTACAGGCTGGGAGCCTGGCTACAGCTTGTGTCTCCCATGGCACAGCAGCTGGAATGATGTTGATTTAGACACATCTTCCTTGCTTATAAATAGAATGGTGGGGTTTTTTTTCCCCTTCAATGCTCATTACTACATTGCTGCTGTGCACAGATGTGACCTGACCCTACATTGTTATTAAAACTTGTCCCATCTGTAGGCAACCATAAATCCCTTGGCATGAGGCTCCTGGGGCTTGCCTGCACACTGTAGCCGTGTGACAGCTGGCAGGCCACGGAGCAGGGCTGGGACAGGGCACCAAGGACAAGCACCCTTTGACTGCAGGAGAACACTCCATGTCCCAGGAGTGAAAATCTGTGGTGGAACTCTGTGCTGCCAAACTGCACAGCCTGAGTTTTACTTCTCCAAACCAGAACAGATTTTTGCTTGTGCTGGCTGCTTCTTCCACATCTGCAGCCACGTCTGCTTGGCCCAGGAGATGTTTCCTAATGTTCTGGACTCTTAGCAGGCATGTTGGGCTTCCCAGTCTTCCTGGTCTTCAGTGTATCTTTCATCCCTGCACTGAGCTGCTCCAAGTGTATCACTTTGGTCCTGTGTAAGAAGGGGCACTTGATGCCACGATCCCAGCTGAAAACATTCCATCTCTGCTTGGGCTAGTATCTCCATGGAGAATTTTTCTTAGACCAGGCTTGTGCTTCAAAAACTTCTGGCCACAGTTCAGGCCAAAACAGTCCCACATGAAGGTGCTGTGAAGCCTGAGGCTCCTGCAGGCTCTTGCCTCCTTTCCAGCAGGAATGGCTTGTTTGGAAGAGGAGACTGGGCAGTTTATTCAGTCGTGGTGGTCAAGGGCAGAAGGTAGGTCACAGGGAGTCACATGTGCTTCACCTTGCAATACCTGTGAAGCTCTTTGCCAGCAGCTGGGCCAGAGAAGAGCTCACACATTGCTGGGAATGCAGCACATTCCCAATGATTTTGTGACTCTATATATGGGCTTATTGCTGGTGCTGCTTCAAACCAGGACCAACTCAAGCTGGAGGGTGAGATCTTCCTCTCAGACTGGAAAATATGAACTTGGAGCCACCAAACCTACCTAGTGGTAAAGAGAGGATTTCAGGGAAGCCCTGGGCTCTGCAGGAGATTTACCAGCAAAGAAGAAACAAATGGAAGAATCCAAGCCAGGAAAAAATCTGTTCAGATGCCACCCACAGGAAGAACCAGTCCATGCTCTCTGTCTAAGCAGTGTTAGAGCCAAGCTGAGTTCATCTTCTGTTCTCCAACCAGCAACTCAAAATGATTTATGAAAACCATGATGACCCTTAGGGGAAAAAAAGTACTCAAAGGGTTGTCAGGTTACACATCTAAAAGTTTTCTAGCAGACCTGGTGCTGTGAATGCACACACGTGTGTGTGTGTGTGTGTGTGTGTGTGTGTGTGTGTGTGTGTTCATGTATGGGCACAGCAAACAGTTGTTCATTTCTGCACCAATAAAGCTGTCCTAAGGAAAGGAAGATAATACAAAATTAATTCCTCAAAAATAACTGCATCCTATGTGGGGAAAAAAAAAGGGTTTGTTTTAACAAAGCACCAAAGAAAAGACAACAAGAATCCAGTCATCTTTAAGTTAAACAGAATGTGGGTAGAAAAAAAAAATCAGACCAATAAAAAAGCACCAACCAATAAGGATCACTGAGGCTGTTGCATTACAGGAACTTAAAGATTATAAAAAATATGGATAATTGTAAACAGAAAGACTAGGATGTTGTCAGTCCAAGTTGGCCAGATCTACCCTACTAAATGACTTGCATGTGTCCAAGAGGAGAATCCTTTGAAATTGTTTATGGAAGTATGTAAACTACTGTTTGTCAGTTTTTACTTTACACATAAATATATGGCTATAGAATTTTCTCTGTACTTTCTTACCCAGTCCTGGTTCAGGAAGCTACGTGAGCACATGCCGAGCTGTGAGCACAGAGGCAGCTCTGCCAAGGTCAGCCAAACCAAGCCTGGCATGTCCTAAGAGCCTTCCCGAAGCTGGCTGTGTTAGTGCCAGGGTTTGTGCAAGGCACAGAAGCATCACAGGAGTGCTGACCCCCCGCTTGTCAGAGTTAAAGGGATTTATTATGTCTTGGGACTGCTTTCTGCCATACTAAGTGTGACTCCCATTACTATTCCCAAGCAGTTTTATATAGGCATAGAAGACTTTAAAGAGCCTGTAGCTGAGAAACCTGCTAACCTGACCTAAGTACTATGGTTTGTTTGGATTCAGTGGGACACTGTAGGGATATTGCACTAATACTCTGCCGTACCCTGTACACCTAACCTAGCCATCAAAGTGTTCAGATTAGCACTTATGAAACAATCTCTCATTTCCATTTATAGTAGGCTTGAGAATTTGGTATCTCTGCCATAGCACCACTTTGATTTTTCCCCATTCGTAGTCTTTACGATGGCCAATACTATGATGTTGGTAACATCTCTATAAGAGAAAAATGTTGTTTGTGCCATATTTCCATTTTAGTTTATTTTCCTAAGAGTCTCTTTTTTCATTTTCTCAGCGATCAGCTCCTGAATTCTTTGATTCCTTGTCCTTTCATAAGGCCTCCTCCGTGTAATGATGTTGTGCTGTGGTACTTCGTTATCCAACCCATCAACTTTGTAGGGAACATCCACTGCATTGATTTCTGGGTGCTCCTCAGTTGCATTGGAAGGGGGTGCACGTGTTTTGGGAAGCAGAGGAGGGCTGGTGGCAGACTGTGTGGTGGACACTCCCACAGGAGGGCTGAGGGTTGTCAGGAGCTCCTCCTCAATGACATTATTCTTATTTACATTGGCATTGGTTACATTGCCGTCCTCTGTTACGTTGCTGTACATGTTGCAGGACTTGCAACACAGCTTATTGTACCCAGGAATGGAGCAGTAACGGGAGAGAACCTCCATGCGACAAAACATTGACTTGTCTCCTTGACAATGATCTTCTGAAAGAGAAAAAGGGAACAGATAAATAAAGAGCATCTTCACATTAAGCAGAAAAAGAAACACAGCTGAAGCTTTGGCAGTGGGCAGAGGGTTTGATATTTAAAGTGGGTTGGGAAACTGGCAAATGAGCCTTCTACAAGCAGAAGCAGGCTTATATTCAAACTAAAAGTCAACTCCAAGAGTTGCAAAAGGTGATCTGAACTATATGTACCAGCCCCATCCAAGCTCTAGACCATCACACTCGAATTTTTGCCTTCACATCGTGGAAGCTCTACCCTGAAGACCGTGAAGCCACAATGAATTGTGTTACTGTCTTGGTTTAAACTTCAAAACACACTGACTGAGCTGTGTTCTTGCTAAAACTACACTGAACTCCCACAAAGTCATGAAGTTTTATATTAAGAAATCTATTTTTTCGCTATTTGCTCCTTTTAATGCTTTTCTGCAACCAAACAGTGACTAACCACAGTCAGGGGTAACATATTTATCCAGACTGTCTCAGGAGTGTCTATTTTGATGTGTGTAATTCTCAGAATTAATCCATCTCCACTAATCTGAGTGATATTATTGCCAGGTACCTCTACTCTGAAAATAGCAGTGTTTTCTCAGCATGACTCTTGTTTGAGAGAAAAGTGGTGCCATGAGGCTTTTCTACTCCTCCTAGAAGGGAGCTGATATCTTTGGTACAACAAACTCCAGTGCAATGGGGCCAAGCCAGCCCATTAACAACTGGGAGACTCAGTAAAAGTCCTGATTTTTGTGTCAGTGACTGTAATAAAAGAGAAAAAATGATAATCAATAAGCTTTAAGCTCTCAATAGCTGTTAAAACAATCTGCACTATAATAGAGGTGTTATGGTAGATCCTGATCATGCTCAAATGCAGGTGGCAAATTGTAGGCTGAGGCATTAAAGGTGAAATGGTCAAAGTGTTCCTGCCTGAGAAACATAAACAGAAGCCTACTCAGAGATTCCCCAAGCCCTTGTGATTTCTGCTCATGGGAGGCAGAGGACTGTATGAATTGGTGGGAAATGGATGGTGAGGGTCTAGCAGGCTCCTTGGAGAGAAAGCTGCCTGTCCTCTATCCCACACAGACACCCCTCAGCTCCTGTGCCTCCAGGATGAAATAATGGAGCCAGGCTCTGCAGTGAAGGAAAATTCCCAACATGCAGCCCATGCTGAGAGAAGAGTCAGAGGACTTGTAGGAGAGGAGAGGGCTGAGGAGAAAAGCAGGCTGACCAACACCTGGCATCACCACTAATAAAACATCTTCTCTGTGACCAGAATGCTGAGACAGAGATGAAATCACTTGTCACTCTCCCCCTGCTCTTACCACATTTCCACCTACTCTTACAGTAAAGGGTGAGTAACTCCAATTACTCGCTTTTATTTGGAGTGCACCCGATGTGAGACAGTGTTCTCAGCCTGATCTGGAGTCACATTTCACCCTCCTGCTACAAGCACTAGCTTGTGTCAGCACCCTCACAGCAAAGGAGAGAAGCAGAGCAGGTTCAGCGATGCCAAGGGGATTTGGAAAGCGTGGGTGCCACCTCTTCACTCATCCTCAGTTAACAAAACAGGGCATCGTGGGTGTTTCATTGGCAAACATATCAGTCCAAAATAAACTAATAGCTGGTGCTGCTGCTTTAAAATGCTAGTGGCTGGCTGAGGCGGGTGAAAACACCTCCTGTACGTTGCATCTATGCTCTGATTGTTGCTTTTGTTGCAGAAAAGCAAAATTCTAGTTCCTACTTTAGAATGTGCCAGGTATTTTTCATATTTTTCAAATATTAAACTGAAATACTGCTGGAGATTAGGAATGACTCCTTCCTTAGGAACATAAGAATAGTATCTTGGTTTTGAAGAGATTTTCAAACCAGCCTTTAAGAGCTGGAACTGTTCATACCTGCATGCAGAGCTCCATACAAAGGCCTGAATGTGCCTATATAATTTATATATATCTTTACATGCCCCATAAGAGTCCCCTTTGGACATTTTGCCTTGTGATGCATGACCCTTATGCATCTTCCTCCAAATGGTTTCCATAATAAAAGCCAAGAGATATAATATTTAACTGTGATTTTAACAAGGCAAGTCTGTTCTTGGCTTTGTAAGAATCAGTAACAGCACCTTTAGAAAAATGCCTTTTTTCCTAACAAAAATATGCAATGTCAAGCTTAATAATACATGGAGATAAAACTGCATTATGTAATATGTTTAGTGACATCTGATAAGTCATATAAATAAACTCTGCAACTTCTCAATGCCAGAATGAAATTTTGATCCTCTATCCAAACCAAAATATCCAGATTTGCTGAACTTTTATTTATTTTTACTTGCAGTATGCATGACAGACTGGAAGTATATATTCAAAACATCAGTAAGAAAAAAATAAATCAGTTTCACAGTCACTTTGGTACACATTAGTCTCATAAAAAAATATTGAAAAGCAAACTGAATTGGCACATCTTTAATATTATGTTAAATACATACAAAACACTAATAAAATATCCCTGATAAACCAAAGTGCATATAGACATAGTGCACAATGCCCAGATACCTTATTGCACCATTCTCTATAGCCACCCATCTCTTGAAACATCACTAAACATTGTCTATTTAAAGGTAACAGTCATGAATATATTTATACAGTTAAACACCGATTATTTTACATAACAGTATTCAGTGCCAGATACGTGTCTTTGCTTTTTCACCTTGTCATGTAAATTGTTAACATGTTTCAGGAAATATTAACAGCAAAATTTAATTATGTGATCACATGATAATGACAAGTTTGAAGTGCTACACTGTTGACGACCCAAAGATTCAAAAATGCCACTTTTCCAAAAAATATTATCAAAGCAATAAGGTAGTATTTTGCTCCAAGACTGCAGTTTTACATTTCTACTATTGGTACTGACTGTCACAAAGAAGTTTATGACTTTTGAATTCCAAATCTTCAACACAAACACGGAAGGTGAAGCACGAATGCCAGTCAAATTTCAGTAAGTCAGGCCACAATCCTGTCTCAATGAAGATATGGATATGCACTGTGCAAATCAACCTCCAATTTAATTTACTGCCTTCCAATAGTCATCGTTCAAGTAAAAACACTCCATATGAAGATTAACTCAAGGTACCAGTGTACTGATCATATTTAAAGCTGGATCTGGTAAATTAATGCCATTTACATTTCAACATTAAGGCATTTTTCTAAAATTCATCTCCTAAGCAAAAAAAGCAATAAAAATTGAGGTAATTCTGTAGTAGTTCACACTGTTATGTTTGCCAGTTGACACATCTAAAAGCACACACGCGCACACACACACACACACACACACACAACCGTACCAGTCAAGTCAGACATGCACATGGTGAAAAAAGACCAGAGATGTAATGAGTATAAACAGCTCCATGCTGAGCAGCTGGAGACATCGTAGTCAATGAAAACGTCATATTGCCTCCGCCACGTTAAGGGAAACACCACCACGCCACCTTCACCATGGACCACGCCTGTTCTGCTTTGGGTTTGTTTCTAAAGTGAAAAAGCGCAAAACTGGCAAAAATTGTGCGATGGAGAAAATGAATGCAGCTTTTCTCGAGAAAAAACCTTCCAAATGACCACCGGGAGTCTGGCGAGAGCAACGGCATCAGAGCAGCGGGGAAAGTACCGACAGAAACTCAGCTTCTGCTTCCCAGTGAGCCCTCCACGCATCACAAACGTAAAGGTGAGGGTCAGGAATACAAAATGAGCAGCAAGGGTGAGGAAAGCAACAGCACCACAAAGGAAAATGGAATGAAAAAATTCTTCCACTCATCAGACTACCCTGTCAGCGAACTGAAGCTGGAGAGCTATGAGATTTCAGGTTTTTAGATAAAGGAGAACTTTAGCACTACAAGGTGTCATTATTGTGATGTGATCACATTCACAATAAGTTCTCAGTTTTACTATCAAACTGAACATCAGGAACCAGTAAGAGCCTTTTTTCACCACCACCAAGCAACAAGCAAACCGATCCCAGCTCCCTTTCAGAGGACTGCAACATACTGTGGAGATCCAACTTCACACATCCAACACTTCAAGACCTCCACCACCAGTGCTACGCAAGCTCCAGAGAAGAAAGACACCGAGCACCGAGTGCCTGGTGTGAAAAAACAGATTCAGCCCAAGATTTAAACTTGGCAAAGTCAAGGGAACTTTCCGCATAGAGAGAAGAAGAGAGCAAAAGGCAAAGTCCACATTCGATGTGGCATGCATTTAGGGGCAAAGGCAGAGTTATAAATGGGTCTTTTACTTGAAGATATTTTCTGGATGGGGTAGTCTGGATCGGGTCTTGACAGCCATTGTATCATGTAGGTTTTCTTTGAAGGATCAGAAACGTTTCCTTGAATAGAGGAAAAAAAAAAGATGGAACACAAGATATGTTAGGCAGCATTAAATTGTTGTCCTGTCAGAAGGGGACAAGCTCAGAGAGTGAGTGGGCTTCAGTTGTGAAGGGGCCCATGGAAGGATTACAACCAAGCTGTGTGATTTTGGGCAAAAGGTGCTGTTTGGGGAGGATGCTACAGCTCATGCCCAGCACTTCAAAGCCAACACTGAAGACAGCCCAAGGGCCAGTTCTCCAGCAGCACTTCTCATGGCAGTGTCACACATCCCCAGAGACATGAAGTCTAGTTTAGTTACAGTGCCTCATTAAAATCTTTGTACTGGAGACTGTAATTGACAGCTTGCTTCTAATTAATTAGAAATCAAAAGCTACCCTGAGAAATACATCAGGAAAAAAAGAAAAATATGAATGACTTAATAATAGGAATATGTGAAATGATCTCACAAGTATCATTTGCAAACAGTTGAAAAGCTAACAAGGATAAAGGCCTTATTGCCCTGGATGAAGCAGGAACAAATTAATTACAGCTTCTAAAAACTGAGTTAGATAACCCCTGCAGAAAACTTGTGTTTGTTGGAATGAAAAAGAAGCCTGGAACTGTTGGTGGGGGTGGGGAAAGCAAAGAGGCATCCTTGGTTAGCCACAGCCCAGCAGCCCCAACAGCTGGCCCTTGCCAAGCCCCACAGATCTCAGGGGTGCAGGGCTGGACTCAGGTACTGCTCCTCTCCCAGGACAGCTGTTGGCTGCTGGCCCATCTGGCCATCAGCACTGTGCTGAGGTCTGCCCCAGGCTCTCAGGCTGTCCTGGGCCAAGCAGTGCTCCCCAGCAGGAGAAGAGTGCCCAAGAAGCTTATTGGCCACACAGCAGCTCCACATTTGGAATTCTACTCAAAACAGGGACTATGGAGAAGTGCCCCGACCCGGGCAGGTGTAGCACATAAGTATCAATTCAATGAAGGCATTGCAAATAAGTAAATAATTATTTTTTTCAACAAGTAACAGAAGCTATTGAAGAGAAGCCCTTACTGGGACATGGAGGTAGTCTGCAAATCCTGACGGTCTCTGGTTTATTCTCCTTGCACAGGCCGATGGCATTGTCCCTGGTGCGGCACAGGACCGGGCGATCCTGGGTGCCATTGCCACAGCTGACAGAGCACTGAAAGGACAGGCAGCAGTTACACCCCAGCCACCCTCTGGAAACAACAGATCAGAAATTAGCTTTTCAATTTTAAACTGCCCTTTGATTTGAGATTACGTGGTTCATTATTCGAGGCACTGCAGTACCTACAGTAATGAAGCATGAAGAAGAGCCACTCACTGCTTCTTGAGGTACACAGGTAATTGTGAAATACTCCAAGAATGAGCTGTGGTCTGAGAAATAAACAAACAACTGTACATGCAAGCCATCTATTCACAGAGCCATCTATTCACAAATACAGAGGTGGCATTACTTGTCATGCTCATTCCGCCCAGACACAAATGAGTTGTTTGAGACCTCCAGAAAGAGACTGACCTGTGACCAGGATCCTATTCTCCACTGTGCCGGGCACAGCTCCCTGTTGCAGGGCCTCCTGCCCTCTGGGCGGTCGTTGTTGCAGTACTTGGTGTGGACAGAGCGATTTGTGTTGTCGTGCAGGGGCTGGATGCAGCGCACAGACCGGACCTGATACCCTGTCTTCCCACAGGATTTGCTGCAGGGCTCCCATTCCCCTGTAACCCATCTGGATTGGTGAAAAGAGAGTGAGCAGAGTAAAATTCAAACTGTTGATCTGTAACTCTTAAACACAGGTTTAACATGATATTAATACTAGTTCTAATATGGACAAAAGGAGAAAATATAAAAAAAAAAATTAGTTATGGTGAGAGTTATTTGACTGCCCCTGAAATGTCATTAATAGGACCCCGACCTTCAATATTACTCTTTCTCATTATCTCCAAGATAAGCATTATTCTTACTTCGGTGTATTTGCTGTGATTTTAAGCTGCCCTTTCCAAGACTGCACATAAAAATGTGGCCACTTTTATGTCAAAAGCAGCCACCCAAGGGTGCTGCTGAGCTTCCCAGGTCTGGGCACATGAGATGTGCCTTGTCTCATAATGCAATATGAACCAGCTGGTTCCCATATGAGTGAAGCCAAAACATCTGGGCTAGAAATGCAGCTTCTGCCTGGACCACATCTGGGCATTCCATGGACCATATCCCTGGCCATATTAGACTCAATCTGCTGAAGCACTGGCAAACCCAGTGCTGTGAGTGCTGAGCTTGGGCAGACCTGGGTACTCATCATCATAATCATTTGGTCTGGGGGAAGGCAACACTCCACTGAAAACCAGAAAGTTCGAGTTCATAATTTCTAAATCCGTTTGGCCACTGAGAAATGAAATCTATGGTAATGTGGTGTAGTTGAAACCCTCACTGATCACCTAAACCGACTCATTAATTACAGATACAAATTGTAAAGGACTTAGAGAAGAGCAACAGGGACACACAGCACCAAAGGAAGTTTACCTAGACTACTGGAAGCTTGGTTATAATTAAGTGAAGACATACAGCAGTCTATAAATATTTACAGAGTGCAGAGATCTGCAAGATGGAAATATTGTTCCATGTAAACAATATTCATGGGGTAAACTTAACTAAAAAAATATACATAGCCTGGAGAAACACCCTGAGCTTGAAGGAATTGTCCTGAAGTACTCATATAATCCCAGGTTTCAAAATGGTCAAAAAATAGTACAAGGCACTGCACTACACATTCCAGTTAATCAGAAAGTAACAATTTCTCCCAACTTTCTCTTTGTAACCTACAGAAATTACACAGCTGTGAAGAAATGCAAGAGCTGTGAAGCCAGGAATACTGAGGTGACTTCTGAGACAAAGATGAGTTTTTTCCCAAAAGTGAAGAAGCAGCATATTAGTGTAGGGGATGTCCCAGAGCTTTGTAAAACTCCTTAATAATTGCCTCTCCTATGTACAAGAGCAAAATGCTTGGATGACATTCTATGGAAACAGAGCTAACTGAAACTTCAGGGATCCAAGTACAATTTAGGATCATATTGAGCCTTTGTGGTACCTGGGCCCAATTATATTTGCAGCTGAAAGGAGGATACAGTCCTTCCCAGAGAGCCTGAGGTACAGTTAGGTCATTACTTTAGCTTTCCAATAAATAAATGTTCAACCCTGACCCATGCAGAGTTTATGGGGCACAGTTTCTTGCCTTTGCTCTCTTTCAATTTTTTTTTTTTTTGAAAGGAAGTTAGGAAATATTGTGTGGTATGTTCTATTTATTTGCTGTGATTCCTGGAACCTACACTTGGTCCCCAGAGATAAAAGCTGGGATCAGCATATTCCTTTCTTGTTGCAGTAGTAGCACAAAGAATATTAGTCCTACATGTGGCAGGAATAACCTGCTGTCAGTCAAAAAAAAATCACCTGTAAAATGTGAATTAAAATATTTATAACAGTTGACTATGTAGAGCAGAAATGAAGGTACAACAGGCATTTCATGCTATACAAGGGCAGCCAGAGAAATTTAACAGGTCAACTACTTTCCCAGTGTTTAAATGTACAGAAATATGCTGTTTATTTTAAATTTACAAATTTATGAAAATTTGGATTTGAGAGACTGGACATTGACACTGGTTGTCTTCTGCAGCACTCTGTAAATTTGCTCTGACATGGTTAACTCACACTGTGTTAAATCCACTGGTATAAACTGAATTTATGTCTATTTTGTATCACCTCAAGATGGCCTGAACACAGAAGTCTGGATCAGGACAGCACTTCTTTTCTAATACAGCTTATTTCATAAGGAACCATAAAGAATATTTCTATGAGCAGAACAGAGCATGAGATCCTCACAGTCCTGGGCCTCTGTAATGGCCATGAAGGTGAAGCCAAAGCCACCTTCCTTGAGGGGACAATGCTGGCTGGGTGTGATGCCCCTTGCACCTCCAGGGAACAGTGCTGGGGGCAGGGATGCTTACATGGGCTGGGAGCACTCCTGGAGGTTGCACACCCTGCGGATGGGTTTGGGCTTCTGGATCAGCTCGCAGTAGCTCCGATGAACCATCTTGTGGTCCGTCTTCCTGCGGCAGCCGTATTTGGTGAACTGGTAGCCTGGGGAGAGACACTGCTCTTACTCTAAGAGCTGGCACATCTCACACAGGGCTTGAGTTTCAGAGGAACTGCACAAATTCTGTCAAGGGTTGCAGTAGGAATTGCAAATGAACGTGCTACCAAAGTAGGGGTAAGCTGCACTGAATAAAGATTTGCAATGCAAATTTAGTACCCAAAATTGCTCACCCCCTATATTTCTCTCTCCTTTAATCACAGAATCACTGGGTTGGAAGAGACCATCAAGATCATCGAGTCCAACCCAGCCCTAACACCTCAACTAAACCATGGCACCCAGTGCCACATCCAGGGCTTTATTAAATACATCCAGGGATGTGGACTCCACCACCTCCCTGGGCAGACCATTCCAGAACTTCATCACTCTTTCTGTAAAAAAGTTTTTCCTAATATCCAACCTATATTTCCCTCGGTGCAGCTTGAGACTGTCCTCTGGTTCTGTCAGTGCTGCCTGGAGAAAGAGCCCAACCCCACCTGAGCACAGGCACCTTTCAGGAGCTGTAGAGAGTGCTGAGGTCACCCCTGAGTCTCGTTTTCTCCAGGCTGAGCACCCCCAGCTCCCTCAGCCGTTCCTCACAGGGCTCATGTTCCAAGCCCCTGACTAACCTCATTGCCCTTCTCTGGACATGTTCAAGAATCTCAACATCCTTCCCAAACTGAGGGGACAGAACTGGACTCAGCACTCAAGGTGCAGCCTCACTATGAAAATGAAAATAACACTTAAGTAATATTTAATGAAAATAACAGCCAGACCCAGCATATCAAAAGCATTCTGCAAACCTGACTAGCCACAATCCAGTGCTGCAACCCGACCATGAGCCTGGGGAACAGCATCAGCATTCAGATCTGGCCCCAAAAAGGAGTCTGACATTGCAAAAGCCACACCACTGGATGTGGATTTACAAAGGGCTGCCCCATGGCACCTTGAGGTTTGGCACCTTCACAGCTTGGAGACTCTCATCCAAATCTTGCACATTTGTCCAATTTTTCTGTTCCATAACCATAAATCAGAAATTAATCTTATTAATCTGATCTGCCCCCTAAACATTTAAGTCAGATTTTAACACCATTCAGTATTTATTTATCTATTACTTAAATAAAACTCCTCTCATACTCTGGTCTCCCTAATGTCTTGTGGCAATGAATGAATTTTGCATGATCTGAGGTTTTGTTTTTACCTCCTCCACAAGGTTTTGAACACTGGGACCATTTCTTCAAAGCCCATTCATATAACAATGAGTCCTCTTCCAAAACATTATTGTTATCTACATTCAAGGAATCTTCATGGATCATGTATTTGTAAGTCAAAGATATCTTGGCACCACCATGAGGAATCACCTAATAAGCAAAGGAGATATAATGAAAAAAAAATATGAAAGACTGATATCAGGAGCTCTGTGAGATGATGTGAAATAGTGATCATGGCTCACATATAAAAAACATCCCCAGAGGGATTTCAACCTTTAGCTGCACTCAACACATTTTTTCCTTGATGAAAAAGTATCTCCATCCTTATGACACAGAGTTTCTAAACTGCATATTAAGAAAGATTGTTGTTGATTTAGACTTATTTTCCTTGCCAGCATTGGACTGACATCATGATACTAAATTTTTTCCATATCCCATCACAAAGGAAGGAAATTTTGTACCGAAATGATAACGGATAGTTCCACTAAAAGACAAAGCAAATTCAACTGCTGAAATAAGTGAAACCGGCAAAGAAAATTGCTTATATTTCTGATAAAACACAAATATTCTTATGATAATCCTGGAATTCTGCAAAGCTCTTTACTTAATCTTGACAGAAATATAAACTATTTAGAAAGAGGTTTTGTTATCACACTGCACTAAGACAAATGCAAGAAAACAGAACTCCATTTGAACAAAGTGCAAAATATTTGTCTTTTGGAAACATAGTATTTATTCTTTCTTTGAAGTTCAGCTGCTGCAGATCAACACATTACAGTTGTTTTCAGAGGGATTCTAAATCAACTTACCCCTGAATTGAAGTCCACTGTTTGCTAGTTTGCAATGAAAAAAAGAATATATTTGGGTGGTTTTGGGAACTGTGGAACTGGTTTTGCCCTGACAAAGGGAGCCAGGATCACAGGAATCCTGTGTGTTCCCATTTCATTGCCTTTGCAGGATACATTTTCAAAACATGGATGGGAGAAGGAACTATTAGATCTAGCTGATATGAACCACTCTGACCTTTTTTTGATTGGTGCTCACATGTCAGATAGGATAAATAAACTGCAGTCTTTACTCAGTGGCTGATTGCTATGCCATCCACAGGAAATAATCAGGACAGCTGGTTGCTCAACACATAACCCTGAATTATAACAGCCCTCATGCAGAGCAATGAATTGGGAGAAAGGAATTAAAACACATCTTCTATTGTCTTATAATTGAAGCAGATGTGTTCTTGTAACTCACAAGAGGAATCTGAATGATATGCTAGCCCACTGTGGCTCTGTGGAAGGTGGTTTCCATTTGACTTACCAGGATAACTATCCCATGACGCAGCGGCCCCATGGTCTGCACCGTTTCTCTGTCGTCGTCATTCCGATATTCCCACTCCACACCCATGTCAATAAATACTTTGGAGTCTGGCACATAGTTGTCCTCACTTAGAATGAATTTCCCCGTTTCACGATTTTTAATAGCTGGGAACAACACAAGAGAAGTGAATATACGAGGTTTGTTTCTCCTCTCCAGTTTTGATCTGCTCATGTCCCAGTGGACGAAGCTGAAAAGGCCAATGTGCATTTTTCCTCTGTTCCCTCACAGGTTTGGAAAGACTTTTTCAGGTGTTTCACTGAACTGTCAATGCTTTTCTGCTCAGCTCCAGGAACATTAGTTGTCCTTTTTTTTTCCTTTTTCATAGCCTGCCTCGCCAGAGAAATGAGGCCAATGCAGCTGCACCACAGGGTCCAGCTGCCTGCTCCCATATAACAACTTCTGAATCCACTGGCCAAATCTGAGCCAATTTGAGAGCCAGTGGGGGTCCCAGAGCTATTCAGCTCTTTCATATGCTGTAAGGCAGCTCAGGGGGCTGTTACTGCTCCATCAGAGAAAGGCTACTGAGCTAACCCCCAGCAGGTCCCCACAGTGAGAGAGTGACACTAGAAACAGCATTAATTCTCCTGCTCAGATCCAGTCCTGACACCAGCACAGTCCTGTTAAGCTCCTGCTGCTCTGCAGACACCTGCCACTGCACACAGAGCCTGGTTCCTCTCTTCAGCTCTTCAGTGCTCCATCCCTCACCTGGAGAGACTTCAGCCACCTTTGTATGAGGACAGGTTTTCACCTGAGATGGAACATTTGCCCTCCTCGTTAGAAGAAGCAGGGACTATTTGTTATGTAACACCAGATTTTAACTCCACTCTCTCTCTGGCAGCTACTTGAGCATCCTGCTCCCTCAGCAGTGGCCAAGACAGAGCGCCATGTCCATGTGCACAGCACTCAGCTCACCCCGACAGAACTTTGAATGAGGGCTGCTCCCTGATCCACAGGGCCAGGCTGCCCTGCGCAGGAAGGAAAGCATTCACCGGGGAGAAGCTGGGACGACTCACACTGTGATTGGCAGGCCATTCACTGTGAATCTACTTCCAATTAATAGCAGCCTACTAATCACTGCTTCCCATTGATTACAGAGCCTGGGGAGGAGTGGATCTCCATTGCCTCCTAAGCTGCTGGATTGATTTGGCAGCCTCGTGACAGTACCGTTAGCAGAGGGGCAGAATCTGGAGCAGATCTGGATATAGCTGGGAAATGACTGAGGGTGGGAAGCACGAAAGATGCACACAACGACCATAGAATGGTTTGGGTTGAAAAGGACTTTGAAGATCATCTACTTCCCACCCCCAAAGATAATGCACTGCACCCCATGAAGTAACTCAGTGCCTCTTCCAGCAGCTTTCACACGTGCACATACCAACACAGAGATCTGGCTGGGACACCCTGGAATACAGCACAGGGAAATCAAACAAGGTTCCTAAACCAACATACTTAGACAAAGTATATGGTGTGGGTGGGTAATGGGTAAACAAATGTATAAACACATTGTCAGCCTCCAGAGACAAAAATAAATACCAGAAAAAATATTCTGACTGAAAATGTTCCTACTTGTTACTTACCAAGATGATGAGTGGTGGCATCTGTTTCCTGTATAAGTAAATGCCTTGCACCAGCAGGAATTTCAAACATCTTAACGTACCCTAAATTGAGGTATTTGAAAAGATAGTTATGGATTAATATGCCACAGTCAGGGTGGGTTTTTAGGCTTTTAAATAAATCTTATTTCTGAAAGCAGGGTGTATTAAACAAGATGAAGTGAATCCAGCATTATTCCCATTCCCATTTCTGTGCCAGGTGATGGAACATAACAGGGACAAAGGGCTTGGGGTCAGAAGAAAGATGCCTGAAGTATCACCAACAGACTTGCCTTCAGACTAAAATGGGCTTGAGTGCCATATGCAGCCACAGAGACCACCCAACCTCCTGCCTGACAGTGCCTGATGATGACACATTATTGCAGCACTGGAGTGACAGAGCAGCTGGCTGACATCAGCAGCACAAGTCCACAGCTCTCCAACAAGGAGCAGGGAAGCCCTCTGCCATGCGTGCACAGGCCTTGGGATCAGCAGCTTTAACTGCTCGCTGGACAGAAGCCTTATTTTCAAATTATAAACACGTATGGAAGTAAGTCCTGATTGTTTATTGGAATTAATGATGCTGCAAATGATTTATAATTGTCGTGGTACTTTCCATGAAACATAAGAGACCAAGAAAAAATACCCTGAATTCCACAGGACAAACCACACTGGATGCACTGACCTTGCTTTTTTGGTACTCTTGAAAATGTTCTTTTCACCACTTTGCAGTGCGAATTATCTCCTCCACAGACACCACACTTATCTTCCTGCTTCGTGGAACCTATGACCCTGTCACACCCAACTTTCTGTGCACAAAAGAGAGAAACAGTCATTATTATTTATCCACTTTTCAATTCAAATGAGCCTTCACTTTACATATCAACCCCCAGATTCTGCTTCAGCAAAGCAGCACACCTCGTAGTATTCTCCTGGAAGATCAACACCTAAACAGATTTTAATACTTCCAGTTCCTATAATAGCTGTCAACTGGCTGATTATATTTTCATATTATGCTTCACAGTGGTTCTCTTACTGAAGGAAAGCAGCATGGTTAAGGAAAAGCTCTTCAGCCTCAGCTTAAGACAGCTCCTTAAATTCCAGGAGAATCTAGGCATCTATATGGGGATAAGCACCTCTACCAGTGTTTTGCTAGTCAGATACCAATTCCTTTGAAAGATGACCTGCAGCAGATCCCAACTTAGAGGAACTGTCATTGATCTTTTAAAAACAGCACGATCAAATACCGAGAGAATGCACATCAGCCATATCCTAACACCACTTTCCTTGAAAGCTGCTGTGTGTTCCTATTTCATTGTACATTCCACCCCCACTAAACCTCAGCAGGGAGAGCTTTCCTTGAAAGCTAATAGTAATAGTTCATCTTAAAATACTGCATGAAATATTACTTGTGTAGGTAGGTGCTTTTGGAATCGACTCACATGCATGGCAACTGTGAATATCACACATAATATTGTGACAATAATCCTAATGAAATCTCCTTATTGCCCAAAGTGTTATTATACTTAGTCAGGCTCAGAGAGAAACACTCAAGGTACAGTTTGAATTGCTTTCACAATACTGAGCTCTGCAGAAGCCCCCAGACACTCACGAGGCAGTCCCCCCTCACGCAGATGCTGTAAGCGTCCTTGTAGGAGCAGCGGGTCCCGTCGTGCACCATCCTTTTCATGTACACCACATCCCCTGTCTCCTTGGATTCACAGTACAGGTGGCACCTCTCCTTGGCTGAAAAACAAAACGACCCAAATTGTGCATGTTCAGCTCTCAGTTTAGTTGCTGACTTTGTGAGCAGCTCTTTCAGTAATGTTGGCTCTCCCTTCTTCCTTGCACACATCACAGAGCCCAACGTGGTGCCCATGAATCATTGATGCTTATCCCCTTTGAAAGATTCTGTGATGTCTTGGAAAATGCTGAATCATAAAGCATCCATGTGTCACCATTAGGAGACAGGCTTAAAAATAACAGATCATTGAATTTGAGGGGGGATCTATTTAATCCTTTGCAGATGATGCAATCTGGCAGAGCTCTCCTCACATGCACGACTACCTGTGAGAGATGCTGGTTTCTCCTGCACTGCACTTAAATTGAAAAAAAGCCAAATTAATTTTCCTATTAAAAGCAGCTGTTTGACACTGAGTGAACCTGGCATCCAAAATTTCTTCAGAGACAGCTGGGCCATAGCATTTCATCCTAACCACAAAGTTAATTTTCCCTCATGGTTGTACTTGTATTTATGATAATTTAAACCATTAAACAAGATGAGATGTCAAAAAGATTCAGAGAAAAACCTTTTTTTTTTTTTTTACTGCTAACACATGCACAAACAGCCACACAAGTGATACCTTCTCTAATCTGCTCCAAAGAGCTAAGAACAAAAAATAAAGCTGAACATGACTAGTCAGTGGCTGAATAAAGTTGTATTCCACTAGTGTATTTCATTTTACCCATTTCTCTTGCTGTGCTCAGCCCCATAATAGGATTCACTATGCTTTCCTTGGCACTGAAGAGCAGATGGCCTTTCTGCTAGATGAAACAAGTAGAGATTCTGCTATTTTAACATGATTAAAAGTTGGAATGCTTTTCCCACCATTTAAAACAATAACAACCTTTCCATCATAGCAGTTCAACTGAAATAGATCTTCACAGGCCCTTTGCGTTCTTCCCCTGTACAGTTCCATGGCCTCTGCCCTCTTTTATAAAGTCCTTGTTATTGCTGTTGATATCCTCAAGGCCACTGGGTATTGGTACATCAGAGACCTTTGCTACTGCTCCAAACCATGCAGAGAAGCCATGCTGAAAACCCAGGGTCTAGTCTATTAAAACAGGTACTTTTTTTGGTGCAAATTCTTAATAGGAGACTATTAAGATCACAATAACGACAGACCGAATGCATACATTAGAAACATTAAGCTGTGCACAGGATAGATGTGTACACAGCACCCCTGGGTATGCAGCCACCCCCACCCCACACATACCACACATTCACTGCACGTGATTAAAGAGAATATCAGCAGGTCGGACTGGGTGCCAACAACTCTGCACAAGGGCTTTATTTTAGAGATGGTTCTGCTCCCGCTGCTGCACGGAACAGTAAATGTGTACGTGCTGTTAAATTAGACCCTGGACACAGTAGAGCATGGATGTGCTGGTGTGCCTGTCCAGTCCCTGCTCCCTGAGTCCTTCTCATTTAACTGAGGCTGGGAGCTCATGGGCAGAGTCCCTCCCTGCTGCCCTGGCTGATGCACAGTGCGGGAGCCTGTGAGCACGGCAGGGTGAGGACATGGGGGCTCTGAGGGCCTGGAACAGGAGACAGCCATGGCACAACGGGGCATGGGATGCTCAAGGACACACTGAGGTGTGCCCCAGCTCAGTGGCTTTTCTCTGCCCACAGCACGAGGCACTCCTGTCTGCTCTTATGCCCTGCACAATGTGTCAGACACGTCCAGCTGAGCTGCCTGTGTAGTGTATGGATTTATGTCACTTCTGAGCCACAACTGCATTGTCCTCACAAGTATGTCACTGATATGCCTTACCGTTACAAAAGGGAGTTTTGAATAGATTAGAGCTCAAGCATAAGCTTGTCTCTGGCCTTATTTTCACACAAAAGCTGTTCCCTCTAATAACCCTGCACAGGTAAATGTAACTCTCAAGGTATCTGCAGTTATACCATAGTTATATTGGAAACCAGCAGTGCCCAGGGATCAGCACTCAGACATCAATGAGCTGGTTTCTGACACAGAAGCCATTGAATTTAATTGAAAAATTTCTGATTTGTTTCACTGGTCTTTGCAACAGACTGCTCCAAAGGCTAAAGCATAAGCAAAGGTCCTGCAGGCAACAGCCTTCATTCCTTCACCTTGTGCCAGCAAAGCTATTTCATGAAATTAAGCTGTGAGGCTGTGTCTGTGCCTTTGAAAATCCCAGACTAACAGACTGACCAAGATGGCATGAAAAGAATGAGGGAACTCTGAGAAACTGTTTGGGAAGAAAGTCAGGCAAATTAATTATAAGGAATTTGCTATTAATTTCTGGCAGAGTATCCTCTCACTGGAATGCAAAATGATTCACCCAAAATGACCCTTCTCCTCCCAGTGATGGCAGCTGGGCTGAGGATGGGGCAGGTGCTCAGAACCTGCCCCTTGCCAGGCCAACCCTGCCCTCAAGAATTTGTCATTCAATAAGGTGTTAGGGTTCAAAAACGGTGAGCAGCTCACACTGCTCATTCAACAAGCTGAGACTCATTGTCCTCTGCCTCTTTGTTTGGTAAAACATCTCAGTGTGTTTTCTGGCAAGAGCAGACATGGCCCAAAGCAACCAGCTGCACTTGCACTGACAGTTAAGCTGAAGCATTAACAGGAACAGGAACATTTTTGTTTTAGGAGATGATCTCTGTCAACCTTGCTGGTTTGAGAGCCAGCACCCATCCAACCCAACAGCTGCCTGAGCAGTGCCAGCAGCATTTGGAGGAAGACACTGGAACCAAGTGGAAACTTTTCTTAGAATATTCTCCCAGTTCCTCCTACACTGCCACTTGGGGATTTCCAAAATCATGACTGGAACTTGGTGTTTAATGGCTCTTAATGGACTGTAGAACTGTCAAGAATTTTTCAAAATAATTTCTAAAACTTTCTGGCATCAGCAACCTTCTATGGCAGTGAATTTCAAGATAATTAAATGCTTTGTACTAAGCCTTTCCTCTTATTTGTTTTAAATCTGCCACCTGATAATTTTATTTGCTGTTCCCAGGCTCGTGTTATGAGAATCTCAGCAATCATTCCACATTCAGTCTCTTTGGGCCACTCACAACTCTGTAACTCTATCTTTTTAATCTACATCCTTGCTTTTCCAGGGTGAAAAGTCCTGGTTTATCCAAACTCTCCTCATCCAGAAGTCATTATTTATGTTTGCTTTATTCTGGCCTGAGTTCAGCTGTGGGTTTTTAGCAGCCTGGGCAGCGGTGAGATGGGCACAACCTGAGATACACTGGCTGAGTATTTAAAGTGCAGGCACAACATGCAGGTACACAGGGGCAGGTCAGTGCTCTCCATCTCTCCCTTCACAGTCACTGAACTGATCTTCTCCTAAAGCTATTCCCAGCCTTTCTCTTCAGAGCCCACCATCCATACACACACACACACACCCACCCCAGTTTTTACCCCCACATCCAATACTGGCATTCATTAACACCACACTTCCTTTGCCTTCTTGTGTCTCTTAGTGTCACAAGGTCCTTCTGCAGCTCTCAGAATGGACCATCCTCCCATGCAAAACCATTCCCTTTTATCTCATGGTAAATCCATTTAACAGCTGGCATTGGGGAATGGGGTCCAAAGTTTTTTGTAAAATCCAAGTGCATTGCATAAATTGAGTCACTTCTACACTGATACTCACTGATCCCTCCAAACACCTCCTAACAGATTTAGGAGGCATGATTTCCTGGGAAGAAATTTTACCCCTCCCTATACAATTTTTATTCATATTTGTAGCTGGTTTTAGTTTTGACAGGAGAGGGGCTGCTCACCATCAACATGTTCATAGGGGAGCCAGTGGTGTTTGGTGTTCTGGTACTCAAAGTAGGGGTCCCACTGCCGGCACTGCTCCTCTCTGAAATCCTCAAAGTCCTTGGGACAGTCCTGGGTGTTGCACAGCTGGAACTCGTAGCTCGGCCCCACACACGTGCGGCCTCCGTTGGCAGGACTGTGACATGCAGAGAACCCCATGGTTAGTTTTGCTATTATTTCACTAATCAAGTGTCTATTAAATCTTTTGAGGAGCAATTTGATTCCCAGTCATGTCAGTAGGCACTTGATGAAGCCAGGGCTGTATTTCTGATACATAAAATATATATTTCCTTAAAAGCCTGCTGTCACTGTTTAGCTGTTAAAAAGCAACTTCTGCAAGTAGAGGTTCAAACTACTTGATAAAGGCAAGAAAAGCCATTTTCTTGGTGTAGCCAGGAAAGGAAAACACAGCAAAACTCATTCACATTCACCCTTAATGCAGCTGCAAAGGCAGAACAGCCCAGCTCAGTGTGTGCCCCCAGGCAGATGTGTACCAGATCCCTGGCAGATCTGGCATCACAGAGCTCAGGACCTATAGCTGGGTTTTCATCCTCTTCCAGGAAACATAGAAAACGTTTTCAATAGCATGTTAGGCTTTTCCTACATGCAAATGGGTTTTACAGCTAAAGCTGTGCCCACAATTATAAAGGTCGCTTCTCTGTTGCCAAAGTAATAAAGGCTGAAAAGAGAACTGGCAAATGTTTTCTTAACAGAACAATTTCCATTGAAAATGCTGCTTCATAAAACTCAATTAAAAAAAAAAAAAAAAACAAATCAATGATAAGATGATTTTTAATACTAGCCAACTTCAATTGCTTTATCAACAAACCAAGAAATTAAATGTTAAAAATATTCTCTCTGTTAAAATCATTTAATTCCAACAATTGTTTTAGTCCTTGCTGTTAGGATCTTGACATTTTATGATACACTTTAAGATAGCAATAATTACATATTTCCTATCATATGTATATGCCAATCTTTATTAACTATACTTTGCTCTCACTGTTACAGAAATGGAATCATTCTACACTATCTAAATGACCCATATGTAAGTTATTAAAGCAAGACAATTCAAAATTCCTAAAATTAACTTTGTGGAAAGTTCTGATCTCAGGAGCTTTGTTCCAACTTGGAATGAAAACAGGTTGAAAATATTTTAAGACCTTCTTGTTGAAATATCCTAAAAGGTGGATTAAAGAAAACCTTTTAAATGGTTTTTAAAAAATCCAGTACATCACTTATATTATTTTATACTCACATTTTAAAACAAGATCTGTAGAACTCTAAACTTTTACTTATGCCTCACACAGCACTGTACTAGCCCTTGTAACTGCATAACCAGTTTAATAGATGGATAAACTGAGAAATAAAGATGATTCATGGCTTGCTAAGGGTGCCAAAAGTAGAATTTCTGACAACTTATGCTATAGGTCAGATTTAACAAGCACCACTCAGCATCCTTTCCTGCACTGCTGCACTGGCCATGCACTGAGGATCCTCCCTGTGCAGCCTCTGCACATTCAGTGGAGCCCCACATCAGTGGGGTGTCTCTTACTGTGGGTTGTCACACTGCCGGGTCCTGTACTTCACCCCGGTGCCACACGTGCGGGAACAAGAGCCAAACTTGCTCCATGCCCCCCAGTGTCCATCCTGCTTCAGAATGTCTGGTGTGAGCCAGATGCAGTGACCTTTAAAGCAATGCTGAAAGAGAGAATCAGATGTCAGAATGATTAGATTACTAACTTATATCAGATGAGAAGCTGTTGTACCACACATTTTAATTTTCGGCTCAAGTTCTGGATTTTTTTTCACCTCTCCAGTAGAAAGTAGAGGGACTTGCTGTCAGATTGTGCCCATGATCCCAAACTCACTCAGATTTTACAACCTTACATGTCAGTATGCACATGTGTGCGTGCAGGTTTCAAGTCTACCAAGTTTGTTAAACTGTTCTCAATGTTACATTTCCTCATCATCTGTCTGCAGCAGGGATATCATTTAAGGGAAATGGCAGAATCCCAAATATTGGAGGCTAACAGTAACATTCTGCTTCCACTGCTGCCTGCAGCCTCTCCAGGCAGCACTGTCAGGAGCTCTGGCCACAGCACCATCCTGCCCAGCTGCTCCCAAATCCACACCCATATTCCTATAATAAATGTGATCAGCAAAGTCATGGAATTAAGGTAAGCTCACATTGTAGACTTAATGCTATTAATTAAAAGCTTTTGCACTGTCTCCCTGGACATCTCATGGTAAACTTGACCAAAAAGCCAGGAGGTATTCCTTAGGGACAGCCCTGAACTGTCCTACAGCTGCACAGTTCATCATACCCTACCACACTTTCTCCTTGCTTTTACCTGGTTTTTAATACAGTTATTCTACAGCAGTTGAATTTACTGCATTCCTCAGACTATTAAGGGATTTTATTTCAAGAGCCTTCATAGCTCCAGTACTGATCATCTCTACTGTCATCTCCTGTTAAAGAAACCTGTCAATGCCTTTCCACCAATTTCTCCAGTCCATAATCATGGAGTTTTTTCTCAGCTGAAGTCACAAAAAATTCTTCTCAAGGATCACAAGATTCTGGCCCCTTTCAGTACTATTTCTGCTTTCATAAAAGTCTACTGATGAAGTGTGGGTGCTGGAAAATATATTCCAGCAAACAAACGACTTTGCATGAGACTGTCACAGTTTGTCTGCGTTAACGGTTACTGCTGGGATGAGAGCTCTGGCTCAGGAGCACAGATGGCTGCAACAACAAGTGAAATCAGTCACTTACTTTCCTTAACATTCAAGTCAACAACAACATTTTACACAGCTTAACAAGCCCTGGAACGCAGGAATTTGGCAGGCTGCACAAGACAAGCATATGGCTAAATGCATGCTGCCAGCAAAAACAAAATCAGAAGATATATAACAGGAGAGTGTTCTTGAGCATAGAGCGATTAGTGATCTGGAAGGCAAATCTAAAAGTGAAGGATAACCATTAATAATGCTGAATTTCAAGAGAGAATCATTAGAATGGTAGCAAGGCACAGCTTACTGATTCACTAATCTGTTCAGTGACTGGCTCCTTATTCATGCAATTTATTTTGGAGCTGATTTGGTTGGACAAGGACTAGAAGAGAGAGTAGAAATTAAGTTTCAACTATTTTTTTTCATTCCCATGACTTCAGATATTCAAAGTCAAAACATATTGAAATAGATGAGTTACCACAAAGCCAATTATACCAATCCTGCTCCAGAGCTGTAATGGGCAGATTTTTCTTAGATGTTTGACAGAACAAGAGATAATTCAGCAAAGCATGAAAGAAATGCAAAATGCTAATATGTCCTTTGCTTTTTTTGGTTTAGAAGCTCGGGGCTGTACCCTTCAGGGACTGTTTACTTGCGGCTTTGGAGAGGTTTGTTTGAACAAACAGTTTGAGTCGTGGGGCCCTGCGCTGCCAGGGGACCATTCAGCAATGTGGGGGAAGTTGGCAATGTTTCAGCTTGTCAATAGACATTTCAGCTGGGCTTGGAAGCAGATGTGAAGTGACAGCTCCTGATCTGTGCTTACTCACACATCCTTTTATCAGGCTGCTGCATCTCTCAGGTGTAAGTTCCACAGCAGTGACCAAATCCATTTCAGGAGCCATTTAGCCTATGTTCATTATGTGATGATCCAGAATCCAGTACTTGGACTCATGGAGGAGAGGGAGAGACATGTGGTGACACTGTGTTTCCCAGCCTCTTTTCCCTGTTTTAGTCAGGAATAGCAGGATGCAGGTTTGCAACAACCTCTAATAAACCCCCCTCTCTGACATTGAGACTGGTCCCTGAACTGGAAGGCAAACATGGAATAGTGTTATTGACTTTGCTGTGTAAAGAGAAGAGCAGCACTGATTTTTAGTGGAGAAGCTGGTCAGATGCTGATTGTTGGGAAGCTGAGGCAGAGCTATTAGGAGAGAAGCATTTGTGTAAAATGAGTCATCCCCAGCTCTGCCTTTTTTTGTGGATTAAAAGAAAGGAGCCTACAGAAAACAAAATTATTCACTAATGAATCTTACTCTGTGCAGATCCATGCAAGAAAATGCATGAGAAGGTAAAACCAGAGACAGAGCAATCTCCAGTGTAATAAAGGA